>NC_056745.1:762176915-762526915 GCF_019279795.1 Protopterus annectens
GTATGTTTGCCTAAAGCATTGCAGAGATTTTTATTTTTTATTAATTATTTATGTTCATATATCCTACTATACAGCTTTGTTAAGGTCTCTTCTATATAGACAGACTCATAACAAACACACTTCCATATAAACCACATATTCTGACATACAGCTAAGCCCTTTAATGTATAGGCTTTTGTTGTACTTGCACAATAAACACTTTGTCCTTCATTAATCTATAATATGTACAAGAAAGACATTTATATGTATCCTTTTTATTACTACCCTTGTTTTGAGCAACATTTTACACAAACACGCATAAGCTGCTGTTGCTTTTTATTTCATCAATTAGTAAAATGCTGATAGGAGAAAGCCTGTAGAGCAATCCCAAGACAACGAATTATGTGGATTTTACATCTGGTCAACCGACCCAGCACACACATATATGCTAAGTATGCCATTCATGATTGCAAGACAATAGTAAAGTAGCATTTTTTTCAGCTAGCATTCTTGGGTAAGAAACAATTCACAGGACCAATGTGCTCATTTCTCACATAGTTTTAGTTTCAACAACAACAAAAAAAGTTTCCAGATCTCTTCAAACACTTAAGAATTGTTTTACCAAGTATCTCTAAAGAACTTAACAAATCATGTTTGTAATTTGGTTTGTCACTTTTAATATTTTCTTCCCTTATTTTGACCTTTTTCACTTTGTGGTATAAAATATTTTAGGTTACAAAGTGAACACTTAAAGAGCTTAATATAACACCTAAATGCCCCCAATGGACTGCATTAGTTGATATTGTGAAGCAGTAAAAGCATTTTGTGGTGAGCTGCAGAAGATCAAATGCTTTCTGTAGAGATATTTTGAAAAAAAAAACACCACATAAGAGAAAGGCACATGGAAACATTTATTTTCTTCCAGTGGAATAATTTTGAAACATTAAGCCTGTGAACGTATACTGTTGCACTAAGATGTAATGGTACAAGAGCACTTCAGAGCACTTGGTACAGGGGATAGATTTGTTCTACAAAACAACAAAAACAGCTGATGAGTGGGCACAGATGACAAATGATATTAAATTGTGTATAGTTGCAAGACAACCCCTTCTTATTTCATAATTTGTTAAAATCATCTGGGATTTGTATTTCATACACTGAAAGATTAGTGCCCAGTATTTAAAGTTATGTGAAGAAAGTTCTTTTAACTGCAGGAAGTTCTTTTTCAGTGTGCTGATAAGTCATTAGGCTAAAAAACAGTGCTACTACACAGTGACTGCAAATATACCCCCCACACCACGCTTGCATGGGCAAAATGCGCACACACACACACACACACACACACACACACACACACACACACACACACACACACACACACACACACACAGCTGTTTGGGAGGATTATGCATCCCACATAAAAGCCCAGCCTAAATTTCTGTTCAGTTTAATTTTTTTCTGTCTCAAGCAGCATTCAAACTCATGGAATACACACAGACTACAGAACCCAAATAAATCATACTGTTAATGCCTACTTCCTAAATTCAAGACACTTAAGACCCACTACCATAAAACTTATCCTGCTAGCCTATGCTACAGTAAGGTCAATTTAACTTTTCCAGTCTACTTTCAGCTTGCTGCTGCTTTGTACAATGACATAGCAGCCTTTAGCAACACAACTGTTTCAGGAAGAATTCTGTTACTTTCAGGATGAGAACCCAGGCCTCTAATACACTCATTGGGTTTCTCTTGCCAATAAAATTTAAGGACTAAAGATAAACCATAACTTAAAAAGACCTCACTGACATTACTGTATTCACTTTTGTTCAGATAGCAACAGGTTTTCATAGCAAGCAAGAAACAGCTTACACAAGACACTCTAGATCAAAGACATTTCAGGTAACAGGCATACAGAAGTATTTTAATTTGGACAGACATTTTCCGAATGCCAAACAACCATGGAAGGATGTGAACAAAATCTTGACAGTTGTGTGGCATTAATCATACAATTGTTGAGTGGTTTGTCAACCACAGATGAAGTCAAATATTATTTGATAGTGTAAGTAATATGAGATATCATGTACTTATGAAACTAGATTGCATAAAGTGAGAACATAAGGATAATAATGCCGTAGGATCACAAACAACACTGAAGGAGCTGTACAGTAGCAACTGTCCAGGTATCTCAGCACTATTTGCCCAAGTACATTCCTTCTTTCTTTCGGCAGTTTTCAACTGAAATGTAGTAAAAACAATAAGGCATCTTCAAGGTTTTTAGCAATAAAGTCTAGTAAAATGGCATCCATTCACACGTGAATCACTTTCCCCTCTCAGTGTATATGTTATGACCTATCCTTGTGAGAGCTTCCATCTGTCTAAGGACCATAAATGTTGGGTAGCAAGATGGTGTTAAAGATGTCTTACAGCCATAATGTATATTGTTTAATCATCAGTTCTGGTTACTCTCTGTGTGGTTTATATGTTGATTATGTGTTTTTCCCTTCTGTGGTAATATTTGAAGTTGAAATTATCATTTTTTATTATACTCCATTTGGAAAGCTGCACTTCAAGTGGTTATAACATTCTGTATCAACATTTGCTTAAGCAATACCCTGATTCATCAAAAACAAAGCAGTAAAAAATGTGAAAGCAATCCCAGGCGTCCCCAAATAAGCAACTTCAACTCCAGCTCCCCAATAATATAACCTATTCTGGGGATTGCACAACCTTATAGTAGATTTACAAAATTTCAAAGAAATATGACCTTGGTTAAGCACATTTTGATGACTTGCCTAACGATCACTTCAAGCACATATTTTTTTTTTTAATTTTTGACAAAAAGTACATAACAAAGTGTGCATAACAGACACTAAAAAGATTGTGAGATTTTCAGTATCAGTTTTTTTATCCCACTGGTCTTGTATATTCAGCGCAGGACTGAGAAGTAATTCATCACACTTTTTCTTTTTAAGAACTCTGCCTAATCACCACTGCAGTTAACCTGCACAGTATCTGCTAATGTATACTTCCTCATTTATACAAAGAACCTGCTGTGGAGAACATAATCTAAGCCTATGATGTTTGTTTGTGTTTTTCGGCTTTTCCCGGTTAGGGCTCACCACAGCGGAACTCCAGCCCGCTAATGATTGGTAGTGGATTTTTACGTACTGGGTTACCAGCCCTGACGCACAACCTTCAACGAAGGTACACCCCATTCACGTATGCCTCCACACAGAAGACGCTCTAGCTGAGAATTGAACGGGACAACGTCTTGCTATGAGGCGACAACGCTACCGCAGCACCACCACCGCAGTGCACAATCTAAGCCTATGATGAAAGTGAGAAATACAGCATTCACCACGTGGCCTCTGTCTACTTTGGAAACCTAATAAAATAATTAGAGTGAGTTAGGCTGACAGGACTGTCCTCATGTGAGCTAGGCTGGAATTTGTTAAGTCACTTGTTCTTTTCCAGGAATATCATGTGCCTTAACTTTGTGACTGTAACCATCATTCTTTCCACTACTAAATTTAGGCTCACCGGCCTACAGTTCTCTGGAATACTCTTTACTCTGCCTCTGTCTTTCTGTATGTGGCCCTCCTGTAAATCCTAAATTGTGATCTTTGTGAACCACACTATTAGTGATAGCTAGGACAGCCCTGTAAGTGGTCCTTTTAACAGAAGACAAGACTGAGGATTCATTCTGCTCTGAACCCTTCTAGGCAGAAGATGTCAGTTAGCCTGTTTTGTCATCTCAGCACTGATGACTGACTATTCCAGTCTGAAGCAGATTGTCACAGCAAATCATGAATACCCAGTCCTTTATTGCTCATTCCAACTTCATCCTCAGTGAACCTGCCACCTCTGGCCATTATACTGGGTGGTTTGTAAATCCCTCCCACTTCATTCCTGCAAACTTTACTCCTAATAAGATGACTATGGGCTCCCCTTCATGTTTCTTTCCTTCAGGTGTCCTATCTTTTCTCCCCTGCTTTGATCCTGTACTATTCCTCCTACAGTCTCCCCTCTAGTCTTTCCCTGATGTACATTGACATAAGTCCTGCATCTACAAAGTTCTGGAATTCCTAATCAACCTATATCCCAAGGGTATCTTGTTTCAACTTCTGTTATTACTGGCCCACACTTCAGATGTTATCCAAGCCGCACTGGTTTTACTACAGCTGCTAGAATGCCCAGCTTGGCCACCTTTCAGCCAAAGGTTATAGCATTGCTGAGCATCACCCTGAACCTATTACTTCTGCATATTTCCTTCTGTTGGGTCAACCAGTCCCACTATCATCAGCACTATCTTTGCTGCTGCCTGCCTACTATATCTCATGGAGCTGGAATATTTTAGTCTTTCCATATTTTCTACATTCTTGTTTCTGCCCTAAGACCCCTATAACCCTCCCTTTCAATCTGGGGTATCTTATCTACCACCTTCCACTCCAGTAACTCCCCTTCCTTAATCATCTGCTCCCTGTATTAGTCCCAGAGTTTTATCCTGTATAGTACTATCTGTTGGTTATAAATCCTGCCTCCAGACATTCAGAACTGGCCTAATTCTTTATTCAGCTCTTTAATTAGGATCTCTATGAGTGGTTGCTTCACAACCTTTGTTATAGTACCCCAGAAATCGTTTAACATATCCTTCTTCCTTATCCATTTATACCAATCCTGTAGTATTTGTATCCAAATCACATCACTGACTTCATTTTTACATTTTTCAAAAAAGTGAGTTGCACCATCCTTATATATTTCTCTATATCAGAGGCAGCCAGAGTAATCTTTTCCAATGCCAACCTTAGTGGAGTTCCTGCCCAGAAAAAAAAATCCTTGTCTAGTTTATGAAGATCACCAGTCACCCCTGCTCAGAGGTATCCCAAGTGACCTAGTAAATAAAGAATGTGTGGTAGTTCATACCATTGTAAAACCTGTACTTCCTGATCCATTCCAAATTAAGCTGCCTCCATTTCTGCAATTTCTCTTATATATTTTGGCATTATCATTTAGTAAGATATCTCATTAGACAGTGCATATGTATTTGCTATCCAGACACCTAAATACTTTAACCCATTTTAACCTTGTATATCCTGGGTCACCACTAATAATTATTACTTATCAACCACGTTTACCAAATGCCACTTTTGTTTTATCCATATTAATTTTATATTCTGGTAAATCTACATATTTCTTTAACTTCTAGCTCGAGTCAAGAAAATCCCTGTTTTGATAGACTCAGTTTAATATCATCTGTGTAATTATATTTTCAAATCCCTGATGCCCCAGTTATATCCAACTATTTTAGACTCCCTTATTTTTGTCACCAACAGTTCTAAATACAAGGCAAGCAGGAGCAGTGACAGCAGGCACCCCCTGTCTATCCCCCCTTGACCCCTATTGAAAATGTCAAGTTACTTGACCAATTTGCCACAACTTTCATCTGTGCCTTAGAGTCCTCTTAAATATTTTTAACAACTCCACAAATTTAAATTGATACTCCAAAAACCTCTAAAACTGCATACAGAAATCACCACTCTACCCAGTCAAAAGCCTTTCTGGCATCTAGACTCATTAGCCTTACTGGATTCTTCCTTCTTTCTGCATCCTGAGTGATTATCAATGTGTTTATGATAATATCAAATGTTTCCTTCCACCATTAAGCTACATTGATATGGGTGTGTAACTCAAATTAATACATTAGCCAATATTTTTTCCAAGAAAGTCACAAAAACTTTATAGTTATGATTATGGACTGTCACTGGTTGACAGGAGTCTGTATTTAGTCATTACTTCCCCTCCTTATGTATTCCCCATGATTTTGGTATCAGCCCTGTTACTTGTATTCTATTCATTAAGATTCTCCAGATTCTGAATAGTTCCCCCCAAACTTCCAAACTTCTATGGGAATACCATTTGCTCCCAGGGATTTACCATTTGCCTATCTCTGAACTGCTTGCTTTAACTCGTCTTCTATCATCTGCCTCTTTAATTCCTGTTCCTGTGCCTCTGCTATATGGGGAAGAGATAATGCTTCACCATCCCACTCATATCTGCTTCATTCACTTCTGTACAAATGTTCGTAATAATCCTGACAAACATTGTTGTAACCTTCTGACTGGTCCTTGTCACATCTTCTGTTTGCCTTTGAAACCTGAAAGATGCCACAATCCACCTTTTGCTATCTTAATCTCCTATCTAAGGGTCCCACTGCCCTTGCATTGTTTGCAAAGTTCAGCTCCTTCACTGCAATCTGCTGTAACCTTTCCCTGTTATCCTCTATTTCCTTCACTGCAATCCGATGTAACCTTTCCCTGCTATCCTCTATATCCTTCACTGCAATCTGCTGTAACCTTTCCCTGTTATCCTCTATTTCCTTCACTGCAATCCGCTGTAACCTTTCCCTGCTATCCTCTATATCCTTCACTGCAATCTGCTGTAACCTTTCCCTGTTATCCTCTATTTCCTTCACTGCAATCTGCTGTAACCTTTCCCTGTTATCCTCTATTTCCTTCACTGCAATCCGCTGTAACCTTTCCCTGTTATCCTCTATATCCTTCACTGCAATCTGCTGTAACCTTTCCCTGTTATCCTCTATTTCCTTCACTGCAATCCGCTGTAACCTTTTCCTGCTATCCTCTATATCCTTCACTGCAATCTGCTGTAACCTTTCCCTGTTATCCTCTATTTCCTTCACTGCAATCTGCTGTAACCTTTCCCTGTTATCCTCTATTTCCTTCACTGCAATCGGCTGTAACCTTTCCCTGTTACCCTCTATTTCCTTCACTGCAATCCGCTGTAACCTTTCCCTGCTATCCTCTATATCCTTCACTGCAATCTGCTGTAACCTTTCCCTGTTATCCTCTATTTCCTTCACTGCAATCTGCTGTAACCTTTCCCTGTTATCCTCTATTTCCTTCACTGCAATCCGCTGTAACCTTTCCCTGTTATCCTCTATATCCTTCACTGCAATCTGCTGTAACCTTTCCCTGTTATCCTCTATTTCCTGAACTTCCCTCCTTATTTGTAAAAAGTGTACATTCTTCTCTCTGATTTTGACCTTCTATTTCTGCTGAAGCATCTTCAATGAGGTCAGTAAACTATCAACCCTCCTTCTCCCTCCTCTACTTCTTATCTGTTTTGTTATGCCCACGTTAACCTCTTCCCATTCTATCACTGTAACCTTCTGCATCTGTTACAGCTGATCACAATCCACATCCTGGCTCCATTAATTATACTTTTTATCAGACAACTAAAAGACAGAGAATCACCAATGTCCTTCCCAGACTGGATTTTGACTGAGCCTTAGTGTGACCCTGGTGTACATGTGATCTGATAACATAATTTGAGTTGTTTATATCCCCTTCACCAATTCAACATGTTTAGTCACATAAGCTTTACTTATACATCACCACCTGAAAAGTCATGCAGAAGAATATGTATATTCCCTTTCTTCTCCCCTAAATAATTTCCCAGCATCTTGGAGATCACGGTACTTCAACATCTGGTGACCCTGCCTTTCTAATTATGTCACTCTTATTCCTTCCCTTTGAAAAATCATATTCAAACCCCATTGTTAGTAACACTCTGTCACGAAACTGCAAGATTGTCAATAATATTGTCCTAAGTACTTGATGTCCACTTCTCACTGGTAAATATACAGTAGCAATTGTCACATTAGTCCCCTGTAACACCCCCCAAATTGCCACATATCATTCTGACTTATCCCTAATTCTCCCCTTACTCTAAATAACTGCTTTTATGCCTTAGCATTACAACACCCACTCCTACTACCCCTTTCATAACTAGAACTTGCTTCCATTATAAAGCCTTTCCTTTTCAACATTCTCCCCCTATCTAAGTGTGTCCCAGCAGCCCTACTATTAATGCCCTTGCACACCATACCACATTCAAAATTCAAGCCTTCTAAACTGGGTTCATCAACCCATTCACATTCCAACACCATTTCCTTCCCAAGCATTTCTCCAATCTCTATGTCCATCCTGAGTAATACATTTCAGATTCAGCCTCTACAGGTCTGCACATTTTTCCTTATCCCTTTTACTAAATCTAGTGTTTTAACGTTTTCTCTTTCAAGGCTTCTTTCCTAATTCTCAGCTCATAAATTTTCACAGTGCTTCTATACCTCATAATAGACTTCTTCCCAGCCTCTTAACATCAAAACATCTTGTCACTATAGCAATGTCTGTTCTGAATAAAACTGACAAATATACACAACTTTTCACTTGCCTCCAAAGTGAGAAGAGCCTTTGCCTCAAATCTGGTGCCAAGTCAATATCGCAATTTCATCAGAAGTTGTGGTTGTATACTTTTATGGATTAGAGACATTGTTAGAGACACAGAATGTCCTAACAGTCACCCCACCTGCTCTCCCCAAGTCTCTTTCCCATGTCATATTAGCTGGCTTTAACACCCATGATACCATATGTGTTCCACTACTTCCTTCAATTATAAAAGCATTACTCATGTCAGACTGTAAAAACATAAGCTCTGCTTGTGATCTTTTCCACACAGAGTCACCATGAGAGGTTAGTACCTGATGATTGTTGTAAGTAAACTATAACTATTGTCTTCAGACAATATTCCCCATAACTGATCGTTAGTATTACAGAGCCCCCTAACCTCCTGCTACATCCAAATGGTGTCGTAGGGCGAGTCTTCCTGTCATCATATCTCTTATTGGTTCCACCTTCTAGAAAACAGCCCATACCAAACAAGGGATATCAGTAAGAGTAGCATTCCCCATGAGCATCATATTTGTTATCCTAAAAATTACTTTTAACTTGGTGCTCTCTACATTCATATATTTTTCAAAAGCCACCACTTCTAATATTTGCCTTATCTTTCATCTATCCCAAAATCGTTATCTCCCCACCATCTAATTAGGAGAGTCCCCCTATTCTTGGAACATACCACATGTCACATTACATACTGTTTCTTATATGGCTGTATAGTGTCAAACTTGTATGTCATGAATCTTGAGTATATCTCACTATATTAACCTTAATCAAGTTCTTTATCGTTGCACCAAGTCCTATTAAATGTTTATTGCAAAATCACCCTCCTCCACCACTCTTCTCATACAGCTCTGATTTATATGGCTCCTGATTGTATTACCTTTACTGTTTTGACTTATTATTACTCCCCTATTTCTCTCCACTCACCTGATTAGGAACTCCCACTTTTATCTATTCCTGAATTTTTTGATTTTTGCTCCTGCAAGAGGTCTGCCGTGGATTTCAGCTTGGAGATTTTTTTTAAACAGGGGAAATAGCTCTTCTGGACCTCATCTCTTCAGAACAGGGACCTGCTGCTCATTCAATCCTGTGCTGCTTGTTTGACCAACTGTATTTGCTGTGTCCTCAGCTCCAATGGCATCCAAAGCATTCATTGCTTTCCCCGACTATTCAAATGCCTCAGCTCGTCTTGTGAATATGATCTGGATTTTAGCAGGATATAACACTTTAAGCCTTAAACTACTCACCTTGCATTTACCTGTACAGGTATGAAAGCTGCATGTCTCCTCTGATTTGCTGGTATGTAGTCCAAGTCCACAAACACCTTGCATTCATTATATGTAATCCTATTACCAGGCTTCCACAAAGCAGATAATACTCATTCCTTCTTTCTATAACTGTCAAAACTATCAATAAGTCAGCAATGTGCTTGAGATAGTCCTCTTAGCAGGACCCAGGCTGTGCAGAGCACTCTCTAAAAGTTAACTCCTTATCAGTGATCCGGATCCATTCCACGATTTTGCTCTTCATAAAAATTCAGTAGTCTTGTCCTTCCAAACCCTCCAGAATCCCACTAAATCTCAGATCCTTCCTTTTGGACTGGTCTTCATTATGGATTAGTACTGATTCCAACAATAATAGCTCCACTGCTTAAGATGCCATTTTTATCTTCAATACTTCATTCTCATTCATCAAGGTTTGCATTATATCAAAATGTTCATTTACTAAATCGGTCACTTCCCATTGTTGAGTATTATTACCTTTCGTATATTTCTCAACTCTTCTATTCATTTTTTTTATTTCTTAAACACCTTTATTGAATTATCACTTGTGACTCAGGAACATTTACATTTATATAAAAGTAATCAAACTGTATTAACAAGTTAAAATTAATAAACATTATGCTTCACATATATTGCTTTATATCATATAACCTAAGCAACATTACATAAATTATTGAATTCCTGCCCCCTTTTTTAAACAAGAATCATATTTTTTAATCCATCATTTATGACATAAGCAATCATACATTTACACAAATGAAAACAAACTACACCGATATAGTCCTAGTTGCAAGCATTTTACATCGCAAATCATACTGAAATACTCCCAGTTGCAAACATTATACATCATTTATAATCTACCCATTGATTTTCAGTTAAACATTACATAGCTCGTTTAAGGCCTTCTTTTAAACCTCATTCCTCCTCTGTATAATTAATTTTTTTGTATTTTCCTGAAGATTGCTTTAAGGGTAACCTCCAGGCCACCCTCTGCAATTACAGTAGGTACTTCTGAAGGCTACATATCTTTTTCTCTTCCAATTTTATCCGTACCTAGAGCCCTTTTCAATTTACTGGTCTTTCCAGCTGTGTTTACTCACAGTCACACTTTCTGAAACTAGACACTTTCCCTTCTACATCACTTATCACTGATCATATAAGTATCACTATCACAAGTATTTTTGTGCAGATAAGGCTCAGACTGACAGGGTGACCTCGCCCTGGCCATACAAAAAGTCTCTGGGTCACTTTGTCTTGTGCAGATCAGCTTATGCACCAATAATCAACTGCCTGAAGAATATCATTGTCATATTTTATGGTTACCTGACTCAAGTCCTCCTTCAGATTCACTGTAATACTTATTCTGTTAGAACTATGTTCTTATTTGCAAAAGCACTGTAAATCAGCCTGATGAGATCCATGACAGAACAGTGGATTTCTCCAAAGTAAGCACAGTTGCTAAGATAATATACAAAAAAATAAGTGGCCACTTTATGGTTAAACTTTTGTACCACATCTTCCACCTGGCACCCTATATAGAGGGAGCAGCGTGTCCCATTCCTTCTTGTCATGGCCTATATCTTGGTTACAGCAGCCGTGCTAGCTTCATTTAAGGGAAAGATGTTGGGGTGGCCACAGTCAGTAACCTACATCAACCTGAGGAGAAGGAGTATTACTTTATGCTTTTGGGCCTAACTTCCACAGAAGAAGCTCACAGTGTTGTCTGAGTTGGAAGTGGGATGGGCTCAACCTTGGTGGTGAATCTGACTTCTGCAAGGGTTTTGCTTCCTAACTGGAGCTCAGTGCCTTTGCAGAGTTAGGTAGCATCCTCTCACATTTACAGTCTTCATGTTACTTGAAGAGGGATCCTTTAAAGCCCAAATTCTTTTCCTATAAGGAAACAAGGAGGAACAGCTTTACACACCTCCTTTTGTTGATTGATCCCCCTGTGGGTTGCACAACACTAATCCAACATGGAGCAGCAGCAGTAAAAGATCATGTGCCACCTTGCACAAGTGGGTTGACCTCTTCATTGCTGAAACTGTTGCAGATTAGTGTTTCTTGCAAGTAAATACTACTGGTTTACTACCGTTTATTTCTTGACAAAGTCTCAGAATTTTGAAGAAAAAACAATTATTTATTTATTTATTTTTTATTTTGCATTTGTTTACAGGGGTAGTACACTAATCACAAATGACCATTTGCAGGTACTGCCTGGGTGAAATAATTCACAAGGAGAGAGATAAATAAGTGGAACAGAGAGGCAGTAAGCAATTCATTATAAAAAGAAATCACAGAAAGCAGCAATATACACACATATACTGTACAGCAATTAAAAGCTGTACCAACAAAGATGAGATAAATGTACACTTTACATGACTACATTTCATGCCCAAATTTCAGGCAAAGTATTTATGAAACCAACATCCTCCAAACTTTTGCAATGAAAAACTTACATTTATATGTATCATTTGAAGTATTTTTAAATTAATCTAATTCACTAACAGACTTATTCACACTAAGATTTCTAAGGATTTATCTCAGATACTTCACTTTGATTAAATCATTTTCAGATGTGGGTTCGACAATGAATGCAAATCTCAGACAACTACCCTTCTGCACTCTGCATATTCCCCTAGGAAGGGCATAATTAAAGAATGTGTAGTCTTTTGCTGCAGATCATCAATGCTTGTTTCTGTAACAATATGTAATCAACAGTGTATTTCTCAACTTTTTCTTCATTTATTTACCTGGCACACATCATCTTTGGTTATAAGATGCGTAATCCCTTGTAAAATTCAAGTGATATATCCAGTCATATATAATTACTGGAAGTGAGGAAAAGAAAATTACTAGTGACATGGAAAGTCCCTATACACAATATCAGTACACAATATCAGGTCACAGAGAGAGAGGGAGACTGAGAGAAGCTAAAATAGCCTATAATGAAAGATACTAAAATGCAGAAAGGGACAGGGTGAGATAGAATTTAATACAGAAAGTGAAACAAATCTGACCACTAAAGAGCTACTGAATCACAGAAGGATACATAGTATACCAACACTGATAAAAACATATATGAAAGCAGATAAGACTTACCCAGGGTTGAAGCTATGCCCCCATAGGAAAAGGGTATAACATGCGTGCATTTTTATATTTTTATATAATCATTTAGCCATGTGAAGTCACTTATGTTTGGTGTTTGCACTTGTTCTTACTCTTACAATCATGCTAAGAAGACAGTGAAACACATGAAGTAAATGTGGGACGCTCCAGAGAAGTTACCATTCTCAAACACATCCCTGACTGACAACTGAAACAGCAAAATTAAAAAAAAAAAAAAAACTTCAGTGCATAACACCTAATAATATGCAGCACAACAAATACTAGCAGTGCTAAAGACAGCAGTGGCTAGGCCTAGGATATGAAACTTCCAAATGTCAATGAACTGAAACAGCACAGCCATCTATGCCTGAGATTAGGAGATAGGAAATCCTTATTACCAATTCTGGAAGAACGTGAAGCGAAACATTTACACATAGATATATAAAAAACGTCAGATGCAGGTTATAACAGCCAAGCAGCACTACCTTTCAAAATCCAGGGAAATGTTTACATATTTTCATTTTAGCACCTTGAAAATCTTGTTGGAACACTGAGTTTCTTTTGAAAATCATCTTCTGGAAATATAAAACAAAGTAAACTGTTAACTCTCCATTCACTCAAACCTGCAATGAATTAAAGAAATTCACAACTCTAAGTATTATCATACATTCCCCTTCTGTTCTGCAGGGCCGGTGTTAGCATTTTGGGGGCCCCCAGCAAATGTCAAGTTGGGGCCCCCCTGAGCACTTCCTAAGTATCACCCTGTCACTGCCAGACTTCCTAGCCATCCTTTTAGCTCATGCTGAAAACCTTTAGGAGTAGTACACACAGACTGGCCTGCAGCTACAATGCTCTTACATTACGACAAGCTTATGTACTACAGTATATTGGCCCTTGTCACAAAGGGACATTTACAATTATTGTCATTTAGATGTAACAAGGATACTTTACAACAACTCTGTACACTGCTGGACTTAGGTGAAATGGTGGCCTAGGGCACTGCCTATTGTTTCATCCTCCCAAAACATGCATACATCCTCCAGTGCTCCCCTTTGTTTCTCCCCATCTTGGGTTCCCCACACCATGCAAATTACTTTTTTCTTCCATTTCTCATATTTTACTTTCCTCGTCAACTTTTACAAGAAATTATGTGTTTATATATGCTCTGAAGTGCTCTTAGGTCTTTTTTTTCTTTTTGCATAACTTTTTCATCCAATGATGGCCTGAACAAAAATGATGATTAAAGAAAGAAATGCAGTTATTGCTGTTCAGCTTTAATTTTCTTTGCATCCTTTCAACGTGCCTTTCCTTACCAAGACATCATAGTGATAACCATTTCGGAAATAACTCAATTAAGCCACTCTCGCAGAAGTCATAGGGGTTATAGATGCTCTAGAATGTATGTTAAAGCATTTCCCAAACTTTTAATCCAACAGTAACCTAAACAAAATTCATGAGTAAGAAAAAGAATTGAAGTCTTACTTTTTTCTTTCAATGAAGACATAAATTATGTCCAAGATTTAATGTTCAACGCTGACAAAATCTTAGCTCACAATAAAATAACAAGCCAGTTTGTTGTGAGGATATACAGATCCTGTCTTGGAATACTGCCTGCCTCTTTAATCCCCCAAAAAAGACAGTCACCGACTATACATCCCTCTGGTGTTAGATTGGGATGAAAGCAAAGGTTCAAATGGCCACAGTCATGTATTTCAAGTGATTGCTGCAATACATATAAATAGCATGCCTCCTCACTCCTCAACCCTAACCCTTAGAGGCAGCCACCTGTAAACATACTTGATGTGTGATTGTGAGGAAAGTGGGTGCGGTTGATAGCAGAGGCTATTATCAGGTTTATTCTAACAAGGTCATATCACAGCCCTGTTCAGGTTAAAGAACATAATCAGAAAAGTAAATAATTTTTATCTCATTTTTGCCCAACCAGAAACAGTTTTTGTGGGGCCCCCACACAGTCAAGGATAAATAAGGGAACCCCTCTGTATCCATTTATACAGTGTGGGGAGTGGGGGAAACAAGATTCCTAGAAGATCTAACTGTCTGAATGTTCTGTGATATATTTTACACCTTTCTTTTAAAATATAATTACTTGTTAGCTGCATTATTTACTGATACCTAGTAGAAAAAAATGTGTGTGTTCTGGCATTATTGGATGTGTGCACTGATACAAATCACTGATTTTTTTTTTATACACACAAACTCATACATAAGTCACAGCAATACGAGTTTTGTACTTATTTCAGCAAATAACAATACATTGTGCAACACTGGTACTGCCACACAAGATCAGTGACTACTGTTTAGCAGTCATCAAACAGCAGGAGTAAGTCACTTTATCTCGAGGAGTAAATGAATACCTGTCACTGTCCCTGATTTTACAGATATTCCTTGATTTTGCCTCATAATTTTGCTCTGTCCTTCATAAAAAATAAGCAAATAAAAATAAAAAGTTTTATTTGCAGGCAAATCATTTAAGATTACAGACAGTCAGTAAATCTAGACATCATAGTTTTATGCTTCTTATTGTCCAAAAGAATGCATGTTGATGCAAAATGTGCTGTTCTAGTAACTTTGTAAGCAAATTAGAGCAATATTTAAAATGTGATCCTATTTTGAGCCTTTATTCTGCTATTATTTTTGGCACTGAGCTGAACTGTTCATCAAAGACATTGAGAGTTACAGTATCTGGTGTTCTGGCAGCATTGATTAAACTCCCTGAAAGAGAATCCATCCCTGAAGATCAGAAGCATTAGCTCTTCTAAAACTCTATGATGTGCACTGAAATCAGTCACTCAGGCTGCTGATTCCTCTCTCGTTCTAACCTTATGCATGTTTATTATCAGTTTTATCCTAACAGGGTCATATCACAGCCCAGTTCAGATTAAACAGTACAAGCAAAAATTAATTACATTGTTTCTCCTCAGTTTTCCCACAACCAACAGCACCTTTTGTGGGGCCCCATACAGTCAGGGATGATTAAGGGCCCCCCTGCAGCCACAGGTAGTGTAAGTACCTATAGCTAAACTATGTTGTTAGTTTTAGTGGAGAGGATATCCACCAGCAGGGTTTAACTAAGCCAGGGGCATTACGTCAGTGCCAAAACATCTAATGGAATTGTGAAGCCTGTTACTTGACAAAACACTGTTACTATAACTAAAGATCTTTGACTTTTGAAGGAGATAAAAATGAGTTATTATTACCCCCCCCCCCCCATTTATTAAGCATACAAGATTCCTGTACTAACTTTTGTTGGTTTGACAGACATGTTACAAAATATCAAGATAAGAGAACTTGCTGTGGGGCCTCCCAGGACCAGGGAGCCCCCATTGACCGCAGGGTTCGCTGGTGCCTAAAGCTGGCTATGTGCCCTGTCACATCCTCATTCTAATATATTACATCACAATCTAAAGAAAAACAGATATGTATTCTTGAAATCAGTGGAATGAAGCTTATCACACCAAACTGATATATTGTACATATCACAAATGCTCTTGAATAAAATTCTAGCATCCGTATTCCTCTGTGAAAATACACAGCCCCATGGGATAAAATAATTTCTAGCAAAATAAACTAAATGTGCTCAGTTAGGTCCAAGCTATACACCTAAATTTCAAACCAGTGTGCACCTAATACCATGAATTTAAGATGACAGACAGCAGCCTTGATAATTTCTGAGCAACTCACACCTATCTCTTGAGTAATTTTATGAAGAAGACACCTAAGCCAGAAGTCTCTTCTCCCCAGCCAACTGTGTGGAGTTCATGGATAACTCACCTCTGTTATGGGCCAGTCCCTGACTTCTGCAGCTCATGTTCCTTCCTGCTTCAGTAAGTATAGTACATCATGAATGTACCGTTACTAATTAAAAAGAGAATTGTAAGGGAATCAATCCCAAAACAAGAAAATCTATCTCTGGCTTATTTACTTATTTTATTTTAAGTTGTTAGCTGGTGTAGAGCAATGATCCCTAAAATACCCACTGCAGTCTCAGCCCAGGTGTAAAAAGTACAGTTGTGTACACTTACCATAAATGTATATGTTCGAGTATATTCACTGTTGCAGTCATTACATTTGGGTAATCCTGCTGGCAGGTTGCCCTCAGTCGGCCTGAATTCCAAAGTCCTGGGTCCTGTGTCAGCTGCTGTCACCCCTTCCCTGACGTCAGGTTGTCAGGGTATAAAAGAAACAGCCAATGCCATTTTCTTTAGTTTTTCTTGCCCCAGATATCAGGTACCCCCTAAAAGGGTTGCCAAAATTTATATATATATATATATATATATATATATATATATATATATATATATATATATATATAATTACATGCACCAATATGAATTGTACCTTCATCTACAAGCGAATACACCACATAGGTTGTATAAATCAGAGAAGGAAAGATAGGTTCCATCAGAAGAAAAGGGGAATGGCGGGTGGGTAACCTGGACTGCAACAGTGAATACACTCGAACATCTACATTTATGGTAAGTGTACACAACTGTACTACGTTCTTCGTGTTTCACTGTTGCAGTCATTACATTTGGGTAGAGTTCCAAAGCTATGGTTGGGAGGCTGGAACTAAACAGCATTAGGAGCGGCTATTAGGCCCTACAGAACTGCAGTGGCAAAGCCTGCTCTGGATTTAGAGTAGAGTGGCAGATGATAGTGCTTTGTAAAAGTGTGCACTGAACTCCAAGTAGCAGCCTCTAAAATGTCCTTGGTAGGTACTCCCCTGAGAAAGGCTGCTGAAGTGGCTGCAGCTCTGGTTGAATGTGGCCTAATGCCCTTAGGCACTGGCTTGCCATGGTGTACATAGCAGCAACAAATGCAGTGGCCTATCCACTTTGAAATAGTCTGCTTTGAGATAGCCTTTCCTTGTGATCCTGCAGCATATGTCACTAGTAATTGCTCTGTCTTTCTGAAAACTTTGGTTCTGTCCAAGTAGAATTTTAAGCTGTCTGTGTACGTCCAAAGAATGCAGAATTCTCTCCCCCTTGTTCTGTGGATTTGGATAAAAAGTTGGCAGGTTAATAGTTTGGTTAAGAGTCACACTGGACACCACCTTAGGCATAAATATTGGGTTTGTCGTCAGAGAGACCCCGACTGGATAAAAAATTATAAAAGATTCTACAGCCATGAGTGCCTGTAGCTCTGAAACTCGTCTTGCAGAAGTTATTGCTAGGAGCACAGCTGTCTTCCAAGATAAAACCTTTATATCAGCAGTAGCAGCTGGCTCAAAAGGAGGCAGGGTGAGCTTTTCCAAAACATAGTTGAGGTCCCATGCAGGCATTGGTGATCTCCTTGGAGGCCTTAAATTTTTGGCCCCTCTGAGGTACTGCTTTAATAAGGGATGAGAAAAGATTGGTGGCTCTGCATTGTAATGAGCCGAAATGGCAGAGGCATGAATTTTAATAGATGAAAAAGATAGGCCTTTGTCCAGCATCTCAGTTAAGTATTGCAAAATCTGAGGAATATTTGGCACACCTGTATCAGTTACTTGTGCCTGGTTCTAAGCACAGAATCTCTTCCATTTTCCAGCATTTTATAGTACTAGGCCTTCTGGCTTCCAAAATGACATCCATCACAGCTTTACTGAGAGGTGTGTTTTGTATGACTACATTATCCGCCATGCTGCCAGGTTTAAAGTCCTGAGTTGGCTGTGCAGGATCTGATTGTTTTGCTGGGACAGTAGATGAGGTATTTGAGGTAAGGTCCAAGCTGGGCATTGAGACAAGATAGGGCATCCACTTTCCATGCTTGTCTGTGATAAATCCTTGTGCAGAATCTTTTTAGTTGGTAGCTGTGAGGGGAGGCAAATAGATCTATGTCTGGGCATCCCCATTTCCTTGTTATCATGCTGAAGACTTGTGGATCCAGCTGCCGCTCATGGGGATCCATGAGGTTTCTGCTTAGCTCGTCTGCCAGAGTATTTTTCCTTCCTGGCAGGAATTGTGCCTGGAGACGTACTTGGTAAGTTAATGCTTTGTCTCACAAAGTCATGGCTAGTCTGCAAAGGGGGTAAGAATGTGTGCCCCCCTGCTTGTTTATATACCACATGACCATGGTGTTGTCTGTCTTTATCAGTAGTTGTCCTGGATGAAGTAGGTCCTTGAAGGCTGTCAGGGCATTTTGAACTGCTAGCATCTCTTTTTGATTGATATGTAGATGCATTTGGTTTGAGGTCCATGTGCCCTGAATGCATCTTCCTGCCATGTGGGCCCCCCAGGCATAATCTGAAGCATCCATTGTTAGTGTTTGCCTGGCTGGGGGTAATGTGAATGGCTGTCCCTTGTTTTAGTGACAAGCCTTTACCCACCATCGAAACTCCTGTTGCAGGCAGGGAATGAGAGTAATCATAGTTTCCAGGCTGTGGCAATGTTGAGTCCAAACACTTTTTAGGTACCATTGAAGTTTCCTCATATGCAGTCTTGCATATGGAATTAGTAGGATGCAGGATGCCATGAAGCCCAAAGCCTGCAGAATATTTCTTGCAGATAACTGGGCCTTTGCTGCCAACATTTTGAAATAGGTTGTCAGTTGCCTTTGTTTTTCTGGCGTGAGATAAGCCATCTGGGCAGTTGCATTTAAGCTTGCACCCAGGAATATTATCTCTTGAGAGGGTACTAGTTTTGATTTCTTTTCGTTGACTGTGTACCCTAGATATGTTAGAAGTCTTTTCACAAATGCCAGATGCTGTAGAAGAATGTCCTTATTCTCTGCCTGAATTAGACAGTCGTCCAAGTAAGGATATATTTGTATTCCTCTTTATCTGCAGAATGCAATTACTGGTGCCAGGCACTTTGTAAAGACCCTGGGTGCAGTAGATAAGCCAAAGGGCAGTGCAAAGAATTGGTAATGCATTGAGCCAGCCTTGAATCTGAGGTATCTTCTGCATATTTGTCTGATTGGGACATGCAGGTATGCCTCTTTTAGGTCTAAAGTCACAAGCCAAGCGTTCTTGCCCAGCATGGGCAGAAGCTGCTGCAAAGTCAACATCTTGAATTTTGGTATATTCAGGAATGTGTTCAGACTAGATAGGTCCAGTATTGACCTCCAGGCCTTGTCCTTTCTGGGTACCAAGAACAGTCTTGAGTAAAATCCTTGTCCCTGCTCTTGCTCTGGCCCCCATGTCCATGAGGGATGAGACTTGTTTTTGTGCCTCTGCCCATTGATTTTTTGGCAGATCTGGCCAGCAGTTTGCCTTTGGCAGAGTATGGAAATGGAACTTGTAGCCTTGTGACATGATCTTTAGAACCCACTTGTCCTGGGTTATAATGTGCCAATTTTGAGAAAAAAGTGCTAATTTTCCCCCTAAGGGTGCTGCCAGGAGATAAGTGCTTGGTGCAGGCAGGGGGAAGTCATTGGGACTGTTTCCTGTATGGTTGTGATTTGTCTTCTCCAACTTTGGAGGTAGAAGCACCCCATTGATTTGACCTGTATGAACCTTGCGCCTGGGATCTGCCTCTAGGGCATCTGGATCTGCCCCTTTGAGGTCTGTCTGACACAGGAAAGGACCAATTCTTTGTTGGCCAGTGTCTACTAAACCTAGGTGGCTGTACTTGTAATAAATCTTTGACCATTTGAAAAGATTTAGCTTCGTCCTCCATTTTCTTTAAAACCTCTTCTGCCTTAACACCAAACAAAGTATCATGCTGTAAAGGTGCATCTAATAACTTAACTTTGACATGATCAGGCAGATTTTGTTCCTTTAACCAAGCATGCCTCCTAAATACAGAGCCCGTAACTGCGGCCCTGCAGGAGGCCTCCAAAGAATCAAAACAACATTGCAAAGTATGCTTTCCAACTTGTTCAGCTGCATGCAATAAATCCTGCATTTCCTTGTTTTCTGCACATTCAGAGTTTAACAACATTTTCTGTTTAAGCAATGCCATGACATGTTGCTGATATTTGAGCATATGAAACTGACAGTTTAAGGCCCTTATAGCCAAGGTAGCAGATGTGTAAACCTTTTTTCCCCATCTATCCAGTGCCCTAGAATCTCTGTTAGAGGGGGTAGGGTTTTTTGCAGTGGAAGCCTTAACTCCTTTGGGACCCTGAAAAATTGTTTCTGGGTCTGCAGCAGGGTTTTTAAAAAGGAATTTATGAGAGTCAGGAACCCTGTAATATCTGTCAGGCTTAACAGGAGCTGGAGGTAAGGAGTCAGGAGTAAGACTAGACTCCGAAAACACATCATCTACAATGTCTAACACAGTTAGAATGGCTAGTGGCCTGTGTTGAGGAAGTAAAAGGAAATCCCTGAGCCTCTTTTTAGATTCTGAAAAATCTTGGCTCTCCCAGTGGAAATGCTCCCTCATGGTATGCAAGGTTT
The DNA here is from genome assembly GCF_019279795.1 of Protopterus annectens. Taxonomy (NCBI): domain Eukaryota; kingdom Metazoa; phylum Chordata; order Ceratodontiformes; family Protopteridae; genus Protopterus; species Protopterus annectens. Next base: position 762,197,882 of record NC_056745.1, read on the forward strand.
CCCCAAAAGAATAGTACTCTGGAGGAGAAGCTGAAGGTATAGATTCTTCAGCATCTGAATCCTCATCGGGGGAAGAGAATATTCCTGATCAGAAGAGGCATCAGAAGAAATGGAAACCTGATCTGAAGATTCATAGTCAGTCTCTTGCCTAGGCCTCTTATAAGGAGGGGGATGGGAACCCATGATCAAGGTAATCAAGTCTTAGGCCATTTTGAGCATCTGTTTTTTGGGCATAGAGGCCTGACCACGTGGCTCTTGAGTTTGTTTCTTTGCTTTAGAAGGTGCTTTAGTCTTTGCCTTAGAAACTGAAGTCGGTTTAATGTAAAGATGTTTAGGTCTGAATACACCCTCAGAAGCCGGTGCCTGCTGAGCGGCTCCGGACCCATCTGAAGGAATAGTTTCCGAGGCTCCAATACCTTGAGTTTCCAGCGGCATGGCTGACTCCACGTGGGAGTCAGTAGTGGGCTGCGACTCTAAAGTAGCGGGCATCAGGGGCTGCGAAAGTGCCTCACTGAGAACCGGCGAACCGGCGACTGGCTTAGGAGAAGCTTCGTTGTCGGTTTTGGGCCTCGGTTGTCGATTTCTCTCCTTTTCTTTGCGCTTTTTGTCAACTCCAGTAGTCAGATGTCTATCTGATGACATTTCTGGATAATTAAACCGGCGTCCAAAATATTTTAAAGCAAAATCATACCGACGCTTAATAGTGCGTTGGTTAAATCTAGCACAAAACCGACAACCAGAAACGTTGTGATCAGGGCCTAGGCAAGGAATACAGTAAGAATGAAAATCCTTATGAGGTATTTGCTTTCCACAAGAAATACAATTATTTACTTTTTCTGACATCGGTCTGAAGCAAGAAAAAAGTTTCCCCAACGGGGTACTTAGCTTTATTGAAGACTTCGGATCTGAAACTCGAACACGAAAATCTCAGGAGTCAGCCGACCGGCATTTGCGAACTGCTTCTGCTTCAGGCACAGCGTGGCAAGAAAGACTAAATAAAATGGCGTCAGCTGCTTCTTTTATACCCCTGACGACCTGACGTCAGGGAAGGGGTGACAGCAGCCGAAGCAGGACCCAGGACTTTGCAATTCAGGCTGACTGAGCGCAACCTGCCAGCAGGATTACCCAAATGTAATGACTGCAACAGTGAAACATGAAGAACATCAACAAATAATAACACAAACAGCTGATGCAACAAAAACATAACACTGCAGTACTACATAGTTTGCATTGTAATCAGTGTCCATTACAAACAAAAGTAAAACAGAATGCAGTGAGATATAATGACATTGATTAGCAAATGAGATGCTAGATGGACCTGGACAAAGAGGATGGGAGTGAGCTGCTGATGCCAATTCACTCATATGGGAGAAGGGGAGTGATATGACCCACTACCCATTGTACTTATGCCCCCTATAGGAGTTTAGTGCAGTGTCAGGAGCAGATACTTGGCTGTGGTATTTACACACTGCATGAAAACTAGAGAGGTGTGCATATGTGTGAGGAAACATGCACAGGACCTCCCCAAAGCCACAGTGCTATACACAGATTGAAGTTACCAATGCGGAGGTATAAGACTTGGGAGGGAGGCCTACATGATTGGTATGACACACCCACTCTCTCACATCCGAGTCTTAGCACTGGGAGGGTATATGTTTCTTGACCCAGCCAGGGAGTGAATGGATCATAGGGCTCTCGTCCTGTCCAGGGAATTAATGGCCCTGGTTCTCATCTCCCATTGAAGGAACAAATAAGCAAACAATGTCTAGGTAGAACTGCTTGTGGTAAAGCAAAAAAAAAAAAATAACAATAAGGTAGAAGGTTACAATTGAATAAAATGGGGTTCTTATATGAGTGGTTCTTCTTCCAGTGACATGCTGTGATGCTGTGATGCTGCATGGCCCACAAGCACAGACAGTCAAATTATTATATCAATGGTCTAAAGAAATTCAGCCTGATGCAGATCAATCATCCTCACTGTGGAAATCAATTCAGGTGGTGTTACAACAGAGATCTGATGAAGTAACAGAATTACAGGTCTACTGGCTTATATGCACCGACCTACCAATCAGACAACTGTGCAGAACAGCAAGCAATAGCACACTTGCATTATCCACTATCATAAACAGGTCTTCATAGAAAGTGTAAATTTCTCAGCTAGGGATTAAACTTTTCAATAAAGATGTTGAAAGCCACATACCAGTCAAACTACGTTGCTTAGTAAGTGCTTCCGACAGATTTAAAGTATGGTCCCCACAAAGGCCATCAGACTAACTCATCACCTGGAAAATTCATGATCTCTTGAACAGTGGCATGGTCATATGTGTCTTCCATTTATTTCAAGTTTATAATCTCAAAACTCACAAAAACAGCTTGTCTAACAGATATAAGAATCTTCTGTAAGAGACAGAAGAACTAGAAGAGGTATCTTTAGAAAAGGGAAGGAACAGATTATATAGAAATGCATGGAATTTGTGGGAACAATACATGCAGAATAATGTTCAAAAGGAGTGATGGTGAAGAGAAGGCAGGAATTGAGCAATTTATGCAATGCTGGACTGAAATACAGTTGTTATAAAGAAAGAAAGAAACCATGTAATGTATAACATCTGCTAATGAAAAAAACGTTAATATGGTTTGTTTTCTTTTCTATTAAAGTATGTGTGCCTATGTCTTAAGTAATATTTTGTTATAATACTAACTTTAGAGAGAGAGAACTGTTTCTCTGGATCACCATACTATTGGCTGTCCTAGACCGAGCAAGGATAGGTTTTTGGGGATGTAGTGGCCATTTCCTGTAATTCATATCTGGAACTGGTCAAGGTTAAAGATGGGGTATTTAATTTCTTTGAGCACATTATGGCGAGCAGGAAGGAATTGCACATTTCTCTTGGATTATGCACACCCAGTTACCTGAAGAGTTTGTGGAATTCCTCCTTCATCTAATTCAGAAGTTTCCAATGTGGATAATCCTTTGTGACTTCAACGCTTGTGTCAGTGATGGACCTGTGACCCTGTCATTGAGCTACTCACGGTTTTTCAGTGCTGCTCCTTCACTAAGATTTGTTCCACTGACATCGATAAATAACCACACTTTGAACTTATTATCCAAGCTTGGTCTTGAAACCATGGATATGGTGATGGAGCCATTTTTTTGGGCTGAACATCACATGATCAACTTCAAACTGGAATTTCCTACATTATCAATCCCAGAACTGCAGTCTGTCATTTGTTATGATCTGAGAAGGGTCCTTTGACTGACCAGCTCCTTGAGAGTGGTAGTAAGGAGGAGCCAGACTCATATGTGGTTGCCAATAATGTGGCTTTTACTGGTGCTCTAGATAATCTGGATGATACTAGTACTCTGGATAATGTGGACATTATTGGTGGTTTGGATAACCTTGCCCCAGTAAACACATAAGGAATATGGGTTGACCATACGTTTGGGCAGAAGTTGGAAAAGGTGTTGTGAAAGACAGGTCTTTTCACTGACAAGCTTATTATGAATAAGAATTATATTGTTTACCACACTGAGATTTCATGTAAAAAGACAGTTTTTGCATCCAGTAAAATCTTTGCCACATTAACGAATCCAGCTGCACTCTTCCAGATGGTTGGCAGGCTATACAGACCAGCCTGTCAACCTGCTTCAAGTTCTTTTCTCTCTCATAATACTGTGAGTAAATTGCAAAGTCCACTGCACATAAATCTACTACGACAAGGCAGTGCTTTGTAAATTACATGCCTGCCGTGGCAATCAGTGATTCTGAAGTGGACTATTCAGATTTTTGGGAGGGGTTGTGTTTAACTATGATAACGTTATGATGATTGTTTCTTATGTGCATCTGAGATATAGCAGCTTGGATTGGGATCTACAAGACTCAATTTGACCTGTCTTGAGTCCTTCTGTACATCCTATATATTGTGTCATGGACTGGGGCCTATGAAATTTATTTTGATCTGATCTGAGTCCTTGGCTCTTATTATTTTCCAGATTGTGAGATCCTCTCTGAGATCAGGATATTTCCTGCATCCCTAAATGGTTATTCTTTTTTCAAGAGATTTAAGAGATCATCACCAGACCCTAATGGTCTTGAGAATTATTGCCCCATATCTAACATCCCATCAATTGAAAAAAAATCAAGAAAACACGTATATTCCAATTTAACATCTTGTGGTCTCTTGGGTCTTTGTCAGGATTATTCTAGATCAAGGCATAATACTGAGATTATATTGATATGAGTGGTTTGACCTCTTTATGGTGTGAGATCAATCAATGTATTCTATTTTAGCCTTTTGCTCTCTCAAAGGCATTTGGTACTGTGCAATATACCACCTTTACCAGCTGCTTGAAATTTTATTATGGCTATATCCTCACTGTACTTAGAGTGGTCTTCCTTCTACATCTGTAGCCACTTCTAGAAGATGGTGCCTGGGATTACTTCTTTCTGTTACTTCCCTCTGGAGTGCAGTATGCCTCAAGGCTCTACCTTGACTTCCTTGTTGTTTAGAATATATATGCTGCCACTAAGGGTGGTCATTATGGGGAAAAGGATTTTATTATCAATCACATGTGAGTGATATACAGCTTTGCTTCTCTTTTTCTCAGGATCAAGTGTCAGATTCTACCACTTGTGAGCATTACCTGGAGTCACTTGACTACTGGCTTACGTGGAATAGCTTTAAGCTCAGTCTACATTAGACAAACGATGGCCAAAGACCAAGCATTTGCTGTTTCAGACAACCATCTGCTATTCATATCTTTCACTGCTCTTGTCCTTGATGGCATATGAGGGCAATACAATACACTGGAACTTCTGTCTCAGGTCAGGATCTGTCTATGATACTTGATACAAGATTGACACTGGGGTACCTGGTGTTATCTGTCGTCAAGACATCCTAATCCATTTGAGGAATATCACCCATATCAAGCAGCTTATACCATCTTTGATGCAGTGGTAAATGCAAAGTTCTTTCTCACCTTACTGTAATGGCCTTTATGACACACTTACAGATGGTGATTTGGTCTGAATGCATTGAGTACAAACTTCCCCTGCCAGACTACTGAATAGGACCTCTAGAATAGCCATATAACCCTGCTTTTTTGGGGGGGGGGTCTGCACTGGGTTCCAGGTGAAACCAGAACTATCTTTAAGATCTGGAGCCACACCTGCAGTGTCCTTCACAATCTAGGTCCTGCTCACCACACTTCACAAGGAGTTGTTGAGTCCCTATGTGTTGACTACACAACTCAGTTCCTTCATCTCTTTAGCAAGGTTTATTTAGGCCATAGCAGAAGTATTTACAACATATTCCAATAATTAAGCTGTCTTTTAGTGATGCAAGATGCTTCAATTTAAACATCTGAATACTTTTAATACATAAATAAATATTTTTGCATGTCATAGTAAAATTACATTTCAGATGGTTGGCTCTGTGAAGTGTCTGTGCTTCCTACCTGATCAAAAATTATTTTCAAAAACAAAAATCATATGGTAAAATGACACGGTGAAAACTAGATATGCTGTATTAAGTTAAGAATTTACAAACTACTGATGCAAAATTCTCCCTTACTCACATTTCTATGATCAAAAACTGCCGTGTCATTCAGATATTATTATACAACTCGCTTATGAAGCAACTGTCCTACCGCAGGATATCTACTTTCTGTCTTCCACCATATTTAGCTTAATGCACAGTTTTAGTTCAGCAAAACTGACTTTGGCAATATGTTAAAATAAATATTTTGACTTTAGGTAAAATAGTAGGCTAATATATAATCACCCTTTGTGGCATGCCTAGTAAATAATTACAGACTTGCTAAGGTTTTGTGATTTGCAGCTAGGAAGTCGGAAGTTGCTCACAATGATTAAACTTTTGGCATTCCACTCTCACTGTGAAAGAACTCACTCAATAAAAAAAACCATCAGAGTGCTACATATAGGCAACATTTCAAAACCTTAACAAACTTACAGTAGTAAACTGACACCTGGAACTAAACTAAAAATGAAAAAAAAAAATGTTCTTGCTCAAATTATACCTGCAAGGTATTTCAATACTTGTATGTATTCTGGTATAACATGGAGGTACAATGATTAAAGTTTACATTTTACTCTTGTAAATGCGTAATATAGAGCTGTAAGATTGGTTGGCTGAACATAATGTTCAGAACACATCATTTCAAGTTACTGTTGGCAATCCAATCATAGTTCCTTGCAGTGCATGGAGATTTGTCTGAGCCATGTACTAGTAACAACACAGAAATGAAATTTAAAAAAGGGGAAGTGTGGTGGATTTGAAAGTCGGCAATGCTCTTCGGAACTGGTTTAAATCTGTATGTATTCCCTGTGTAAGGGAAGGAACTGGTTCCCAAATACATGTTATTGAGCATAATGTAGGCAGCAGACTGAAGAAGAGGAGATGAAATTAACCTGTTTTCTATTCGTCTGGTACTATTTCTGCTGAAACAGGAGTTAAATAACACCTTGGTTCAGTGCTACTATAGCACCAGGTGCAATATTAACAGCTTAGGGGGTGCTTAATTGTTAAGCACCCTTCTAAACACTGTTACGGCTGGGTCTTGTACTGTAGTACTGCTGAACCAGGATGTCATTTAACTGAAATTTGGATATAGTAATGGCCTTCCGATCTCTACATACTTTTCTAAGCACTGCAGAATTTATGATTATGCTGTCCTGTTAGCTTCATATGACTGATCTCTGGCATGTACTGGAGAGTTACTACTGATTGTGAAGTGGTCAGAATGAAAGTCAGCACTCCCAAATCACAGGTCATGGTTCTATCCCCCAGAAGAGTAGATTCCCAATGTGAGGGGGGACAACCACCACAGGGCCAAGAGTTCAAGTATTTTGGGGTCTTGCACATCATTGACTGTAGATGGGTACAGCAACAGACAGTACTGTAGGTGTCATACTGCACTGTCATAGTGAAGACACAATGGAGTCATTAAGCAAAGCTCTCTGTCTGTACAGGTCAGTTTATGTCCCCAGCCTCACCTATGGTCATGCATTTGGCAATGACCAAAAGGATATGACTGTTGACACAAGCAACATAAATCATTCTCTGAGCCCGAGGGAGAAGTTTGGGAATCAGGGAAGGCTTTGGTGCAGAGCCACTGATTCTCAGTAGAAGAGGTTTTGGCACCTTGTGATGATACTCCTTCGGATATGACCCACAGGAGGGTCATCAGGTACAGCCCACTAGAAGGAAGCCCTGAGACTGACCCAGAACATGTTGGAGGGAGTGCATTTCTCAGCTTGTTTGGGAATGCCTGGGAATCCACAGGAAGAGCTGGAGATCCTCACTGGGGGTAGGGCAGTCTTGTTTACCCTGCTTAGTTTCCTACTACTGTGACTCATATGAGGACAATTTGTTTAGAAAATGATGATGCTTCTCCTGACAAATGTCTCTTCTGTATTCAAATGGATCAAGACTGATATACAACAACACAGAGATCTTTGTCTGTTAGCACAGTAGAGAAGGTAAAGGTTACAAGCTGTTAATAAATTTCATTATTTAGTGCTGGGTATGAGCCTCTCCACCATCACCAGCACATACTGTTTGACTTATGAAAGTTAGTAGAACCTGTCCCATTGCAAAAAAACATTGTTGAACTGCTATATACATGGTGCTTGGTGAAAATAACGGTTCAGTGGGCTGAAAGTTGCTCATTCATACAGGAAGCCTCAGTCACTAATATTTCTTGCAGAGTATGGACTATAATTCTGGCAAAGTCACTGCAGAAAGCATTACTCAGAGTTGCATTTACTCCATTTGATTCAAGTCACATTATGAAGACATGGAACACAATACAAGCGTCCAAATACCTCTGTGGGAATCATAGAAGGGTGCAACCTGCAGGAAAATATTTATCTGCACAAAAATGTAAGAACAATATGAGATGCAGCTGGTGAACACTCAGTAAAAGCTTGAGGAAGATCCTTTTCATGGAGGCTCTAACACTGAAGAAGAATTGAGAAATATAAGCAGACAGATGTGGTTATAATCTGCACCTCACCATAGAAAAGAAAATGTATTCTGATTACTTATGGGAGTGAGTTTGTTTCATACGCAGAGAAAAGAAAGTAAAAAGTGTTTTTTATTTGCCCCCAGAGTCTTTGTTTAAATCGAGCCCTGATAGTCATTTATACTGATTCTGGATAGGCATAAATTTGATGTGGAGGGATACATGCAACCCATTTTGTGACTTCAGATAATTCAGCAAAAAAAGTAGATCACCTTACATAGGCAGATGGTCTCCCTGAGTGTCACTAGAGTTATGGGGAAGTAGAGTGACCATAATAAATGTGTTACCATCACCCTTTGTGTATATATTACATCTGTGCTTCCATTTTCATTTACACCTAGTCTATCCGGTTCTTACTATTCTTCACTGATAGGTTAGCTGTTCTGATATTTCAGTCACTGCCACCCTTCTGAACAGACATCAGATATGTTTCCTAGGCAACAGCTTCAGGATTTTGTTTGCCAAATTTCTAGTTTATTATAATTTTCCAGTATATAGCTAAAACAAAATAAATGCAGAAGTAATTAAATAAATGAGTAACTGGTCCATCATTTAACTGAAATAGATAAAGAAAACTGAACCTAGTAAACAGAGAATTCTTCTTCTTCTTTTGGCTTTTCCCAGTTAGGGGACGCCACAGCAGATCACCTGTCTGCTCATGAGTGGCAGTGAAGTTATGCAGTGTCGAGTTGCCAGCCCAGTGCCCAACCTTCCACAGAAGGCACACACACACATGCACTCATGCCTAGAGCCAATTTAGAGTGTCCAATCTACCTACAGCATGTCTTTGGGATGTGGGAAGAAACCGGAGCACCTGGAGGAAACCCACATGACCACAGGGAGGGCTTGCAAATTCCACACAGAAGGCACCCCAGCCAAGGATCGAACTGGAGAATCTCTTGCTGTGAGGTAGCAACGCTAACCATAAAAGCATCAAACTGAACAAGTTTCAGAGTATTTAAAACAGTAATAAGGTCTTCAAGTACAGTAAGTGAATAAAAAAAACCCATACCCAAGTTAGGATAGGTCCATGATAATTTGATGCCAGCTTCCCTATGACTGTAAGGAATGGCACATATAACTGTAAACGTGCTGAAGGAGAATCAGGTTCCAGTAATTTAACAATTCAGACAATATACTTATAGGTTCATAGGTGCTTACTAAGCTAACAACCACAAGGGCCCTTTTAGGCCTAGCCATAGATCCCAAATCTCTGACAAGTTCTGATACCCTTGATAAGTTTAAGCATGAGCCTGGGAGGTGAACCATTTACAGGTTACCTGTGTCCATTAGAGACACAGGTGCCAAACCAGGGATGAATTTTTGTTTTCCCATCCAATTGTCCAAGTTGCACTTGAATTGGGTTAGGGAGGACCTCTGTTTCACAAGAATGGGGAGCCTGTTCCATAAACAGGGTAGTTTCTGGGACACATCTAGCTCTCCAGCAGGTCCTATTTATATCACAGACAAGGTTTAAGTCTTTAGAATGGGTAATTCTGGTGCTGTTTGTTTTGTGGATATGCAGGAGGTCCATGAGAGTGGGGTCTGACAATGCTCTACATGCCAGACATAGATCGCCCCTCAGCAGCCTGTAGTAGACAGAATACAGGGATAGGGCCTTGGGGGATTTTGCACAGGACATTTTACTTACACCCTGTATTCTTTTAGTAAGGAACTTCTGTGGACATTTCAATTGTTGGATATGCCTAGTTAGGTACAACAAAAGGGGCATTGTACTCAATGATAGGTCTGATGAATGCTGAATACAGTGGAACAATGACTTCTATGGACTTAGATGCCATACCTTTGTTTATAAGTTGTGCAGTATAAAATGATTTCCTCACCACTGTAGACACATGATGGTCAAAGGCTAGATTACTATCTATGTGTGTCCCTAAGTCCCTGACTACTGGGTCAATTCTAAGGGGTGTGTTGTCAATACAATAGTTACCAGGGATGGATGATGACTTACTGGAAACAACTAGGTATCCTTATCGCAGAGCCATAGAAATCACACATATACACACACACACACACACACACACACATATGCATATGTCACCATTTTCAGGTTCTTATCCGAGAAACAATAAATACAAACTTTGTATGTCAACAATTACATCAGTTTTTTTTTTACAGAGAATAACAACCATTTATAATACATCACAAAGTACAAAAAAACAAATCATATATAGTATAAGAATGCATACACAAATGTAACAATGTACAGAGAGCTATTCCAGGAAAATGGCTGTAATGTTTAATATTTAATATTATGTTACAAAAATATTTGGGAGACAATTCTAAGAATATATGCCTTGAAATAAAAGTATTTTTTAGTTAGGAATAGCATTTTCCTTTCAAAAGCTAAACTATTTACTTGCATAGCTTGACCATAGTAAGATACCACTTTTAGTCTTTAAGTCTTTAAATGCTGTTTACTGAGGAACAAAGGTAATAGTCAAGCAAATCTGAAAAAAACAATGTACAGCTCAGCTGACAAACGCAGTAGACTAAGTAAGTCAATATATTCATAGTGACCCTCACCTCTGCTGAGTAAAGTATTTACCAATAAGGATCAACTCAATATTTGACAAGAAGGCAGACGTCTAATATACAGTTCTCAGGAATACTATGTGTATTTGGAAAATCCCTGGAGTAATTCAAGCACTGAACTCAGGAATATGATGCAAAAGAGTCATCTAGAAATCAGTTCTACAACCTTGTTTACATTAGCAATAGTATTCAGCCTTTCGGCATTATTAAGGCATCACACTGTAGACAGAGGATGCAGCATTTCTTCTGCTGAAGATACTATGTTTAACACCACAAACTCTTGCTCTGGGGCACAGATGGATAAAGCCATTGCTGCAGCCCAGATGATCAGGATTTCTTTAGCACTGTTTGCATTCCTGCTTTATTATATGGTATGACCCCAGTGTCCTTCATCAATCTCTGGGTCTACCAGCTCCTTGTTATGTCTCTGGACTTTCCCCGATTCAGGCTAGGGCTGGCTTTGGAACCTAACGGCATCCTATGTGGTCTTGTTCTCCACCTTCAGCTGGGGTGGGGTATTATCTCTAGTGGCCTATGCCATTACTCCCCCACCCCACAACTCTTGCAGAATGTGGCTGTGCCCAAGAGGCAAGTCTGTAATCAATGGCGACATGTGGTGTATCACCCCTATCTTCACAACAGCTCAGCCAGGTCTAACACTCTTTCCCCCTCTTTGGAACATGCCCTTGACAGCAATTTCACCAGCCTCCACCAGTGATTATTACTGGGAAAAACCATGAAACTGCCCTCCTCTTTTGGGATGGACAATCCCATTCTTCCCTGCTACAGTTTCAGATGCCCAAACTGCTAATCTTCTTCTTCTTTCGACTTTTCCAGGTTAGGGGTCGCCACAGTGGATCATCTATCTGCTCATGATTGGCAGTGGAGTTTTACACTGTCGAGTTGCTAGCCCAGCACCCAACCTTCCAAAGAAGGCACACACACACACACACATGCACACACTCATAGCTAGGGTCAATTTAGAGTGTCCAATCCACCTACTGCATGTCTTTGGGATGTGGGAGGAAACCCACGCGACCACAGGGAGGACATGAAAACTCCACACTGAAGGCACCCCAGCTGAGAATTGAACCGGTGAACTTCTTGCTATGAGGCAGCAACGTTAACTGCTGCACCACTGCAGCCACCCACAGATGCCCAAACTGTTAATGAATGACTTTATCCCTCTATGCCATAGCCCTAGCTAGAATTTCAATTGAGGTACAGATGCTGGAGAAGCCAGAGAAGAAAGCAATATGGTAAGATGTAGATATTGGCTTATCCATCCTGATGGGGGGATGTATATGTCCTAATGCAGGAGTAGCCTCTGGGGGTAGACCCCGGACAGCAGCTCATATGCACAGGAAGGAAATGCCCTAGAAGTGTACTCCATATGCCTAGTGACTGAAAACCTTGAGCCCAGCCAATATGTACTACACTCCAACCAAGCATTATGTGTGGGTGAATGTGTGCATCCACCTTTGGCACAGCATAGCAGACAATGCATAATGTTTGCTGACTAATATGGGGAGGGTTGTAGGTCTAACATACAAAACCACAACAGTTATCAAGGATGACACTACGCTGCACCTACTCCCACAGGCTTTGCGTGGCCCATGTGATGAGTGATTTTTACTCATGGGATCCTCCTACCTACAGGTGGCAGAGGCAGGGGGCAAGGAAAACCTATCAGCCAGTAAAACAGAGGTAACTGAGTAATGTGGCTGATAATTAGAGCACCTCTGGGACCCTAAAAAGCAAAACCAAGTTAAAAAAGTTTCCATGTACTTTTCACATACTGTTTGCACATGAAAATTATAAGTTATATGACAAGTTCAGTATGTCACTGGTTTACCTTCTGATAGTTTCATGGTGTGAAATACTGGGGTACTTAAATTAAAATCATAACTTACTATTAGTTTCTAAAATGTCTTCCCACTATGAGTGTAGAATTATTTTTACTGTGCATCATACTGGTGTGGGTTAAAGAAAGTTAATGGGTATCTGATGTGCCATTTCTGGAATTCAAATTCAGGTTCACATGGGGTCTAATTTTATTAGTACTTTTTGTAAAACACAGAACATATAAATAAGAAAGTACAACAGAAAAAAACAGTCAATAATTATTATCTGAAATAATCAGTTCTTTAAGTATAAGCATATGCGCTCATGCACACGCACACACACACACACACACACACATATATATATATATATATATGTATGTATGTATATATATATATATATATATATATATATATATATATATATAAAATAAACATTAAAGAATTTAGATAAAAATTATCCATTAACAAACAATAGCCCTACAGGAATCAAGTCCATTCATACAATTCTTGGTACTGCTGCCAGAAGAAAACTATGCAAAGTCTGGTTCAGCAGGTAATAATGTTAACAGTCTATATTACAAATCTATTTAACAGACTTCAGATTAACAAAGAGAGTGTAAAAAGCATTGGTAACTACAGGCAGCCAAAATCCACCAATAGTACCAGCAATCATTCCCACGCTTGTGTTCTAACTTCAGGAATACAACACAGCCAAGAAAAATCCTTTACAGCCCTCTCCTTTAAAACAAAAGGCATGCAGTCATATAGGATTTGCTGGCTGTGAAAGCCATAGGTCATGGAAGCAAAAAGAAACTACATCTGTATTAGAAAGTCTCATCCACCATAATGGAGGAGGACCAGAATTTAAATAAGATGAGGTACCATCTGGTTGTGCTTCCTGACCACTGTTTTCCATGGGGAAATGACTGCCACTGCAACTTCAGTGGCCATGATTCATTTCCTTTGGGAAATTTCTCCCTTCTCTGAGGCTGAGCAACTCTGGAGTTGTCATAAATTTGGGGGTGGGGGGGCTTTGTGACCATAGAATTAATATGTTTGGGGGGACGGGCTTATTCCCTTGAAAAAAAAAAAAACTTTTTAGAAAAAGTTTGACTGAGTGGAAGGTTTGACCTGTTGTTTTCATCCAAATGAGTTCTTGCCTATTTTTAACTTGAAAAGATGTGGGGGAGCAGATGACAGCTTCTTTTTATAAATATATCAAAACTAATGCAATATAGCACTCCAAATGTTTACAATGATGCAGGTTTCTGGCCTCTCTTAACAAAAATGCAGTTCTGCCTTTTTAAAAATGTAAGAAAAACTGGATCTAAAATCAATTACTGTCAAGGAATCATGAGTAATTTCAGCAAATATAGTGAAACTGCTAACCTTACTCATCAGAATCAGTACAGTTTCTGAAGGGCATATTTTTTCAGTTTCAAAGCATTTGCTCAGAAGCATGTTAAGCATTTATTTACGAGAAACTAGACGGGCAATATAGATGAATCACCCACTGAAATGGACTGGAAAAATTCACAGAGCTGTAGTGTGCACACAGTTTGCACACTGGGTGTAAAATTCTCTGGGGGTCATGCCTCTCCGATACACTGTATAGCATCGTCTGATCCAATGATGAAATTCCAGCTGTTGCCCACTGGGTAAAATATGTCACTTAAAGACTGACTACCATGTCTCTTATAAGGTCACGGGGGTGGTAACCTGGTAAACATTTACCAACATTTTTGAAACACAAACATGTTTTATTTAACATCTTAAACAATCAATGAGACATAGCTCGAAATATGCAACAATCAAGCACATGCAAACACTTTGCACATATAAAGTGATGCAAACATCACAGCTACATCACTCTGCTACTGTATGCATTACAGACCTTATCACCCCTGCTTACTTTGGACCATATATGTTTTTATATATTGTAGCACTGCTGCTACTTGTGAAGCAACACAGTGTCCCCTGCCACAAATACGTTATCAGTGCAGTGCTTCCGGACACAAATAAAAAGTTCCAAGTATATGCACTGTACTGAAATACTAGCTTTTACAGTTTGCAGAAAACATGAAACTTTGAAATGTTTAGCCAAGTAAATTTTAGAACTCTTGTTAATGACCAATGTCTGAGTACATTAGGTGGGAAATGAGAAGGATTAGACTGATGGAATTTAACCGCACAACTCCCCTTTCTCCCACAATGATGGGTGAAATGGTGTACAAGGCTTAGTCTCCTCATCTTGTATGTGGGTGCATCACATGAGGCACAGGCCTAAAAGCCTTGATTTTCATACTACCTAGCAAACATCTTGAACCAGAATATTTTCTATAGCGTACAGAAATCTGCTGTAAAAAATACAAAAAGTTAGGATATGAGGGTTCTGAAGGCTTTAATTCATCTTCTTTTATGGTCTCAGTCTTAATTCCACACCCTTATCCAGTAGTACACAGTAGCTTCTAATAGGTTCATAGGTTCATAGGTAAGTGCTAATCTTCCCAAGGGCATTTATAAGCCTAGCCAGAATGTGTTGGCTTTCGCCACCCCCTTAGATTAGTTCCCTGTGCCTCTGTCCAGCAGAGCCATTAGTTCCCTGCACCACTGTTCAGCAGAGCCACTGCAGTGATCCCCGGGGTAAATTTTCTGTTTCCCATCCACCCATCAAGGTTTCTCTTGAAGAGTGTTAGTGAGGGGCTCTGCCTGATGTATATTGGAATCGTGTTCCAAAGCATGGGGAGTCTCTGGGACAGGAATCTATCCCTCCAGCATGTCCTATTTATCGTTGTGGTGAGGTTTATATCTCTAGAGCGTGTGGCTCTCCGTGATTTGTTTTTTTTAGGTGAAGCATGTCCATCAATTCTGGGTTGGACATGGCCTTGTATGTCAGGCGGAGATCACCTCTGAGTAAGCGGTATGCAACCGAGTACAGCTGGAGTTTCTTGAGTCGGGCTGCATAGGGCATCTCTTTGAGGCCAGTAATCCTCTTGGTGAGGTACTTTTGTGGTCTTTCCAGCTGTTGTAGGTGTCTTGTAAGGTACATCCCAAATGCAGCGTTGTATTCTATGATGGGTCTAATGAGTGATGAGTAGAGAGGCACAATAACCTCTTTTGTTCAAGATGCGAACCCTTTTGTGATTAGGTGGGCCACATAGAAGGATTTTCTAACCACCTTGGCAATATGATTATCAAAGAAGAGATTACTATCTACTTGGGTCCCAAGATCCCTTATTACATTTTCTGTATTTAGTGGACTACCACCTGTGTGGTAGTTCACAGGTACTTTATTTTTTCCAAAGGGGATGACTATGCACTTTTTGGCATTTAGCTTGAGGCCATGATTTTGACACCAGGTATCCGTCTCAGTGAGACCCTTCTAGAGGGTGTCTGTATCAGCTGGATAATCAATTATGGCCCCTAGTTTGCAGTCGTCTGTGAACTTGGTCAGCCATAGTCCTCCTATGCTTGCCTGTACCTCTGAAAAGGACTGAGCCCTGGGGGACGCCACTTGTAACCGGTTTAGAATCGGACATAGAGCCTGCAACTCTCACTATGTGGGTTCTTTCCATGAGCCAACTGGCAACCCATCTCATGATGTAGGGGTTTATGTTCAAGCTGGTGAGCTTGTCTATAATACTAGAATGGGGAACGGTGTCAAAAGCCTTTGCAAGGTCTATGTAGGCTGTGTGGACCTCCTTTCCCTCATCTAATGCCTTGGTAACTGTCTCAAAGAAGTCCACCAGGTTTAGGAGGCATGATCTGCCCTTAACAAAGCCAAACTGGGTAGGGTCCAAGGTTTGGAGGTTCCCAATGTCTCTGTTAATGAGTTCCATGATGATGCGCTCCATAGCCTTGCAGACCAGGCTAGTCAGGCTTATAGGGCGATAGTTCCCGGGATTCGTTGTGGCTCCACCTTTGTGGAGTGGGATAACTGTTGCTGTGCGCCACTCTGTGGGTACATAGCCTGTAGAGAAGCTGAGTCTGAACAGTGTGTTTAGGTGAGGGGTTAGCTCATTTTGGAGCTCTTGTAAGACACAGCCTGGGACACCATCCGGTCCCATTGAAGCTGTATTTTTGGCTTTGGATAGGGCTGTTTTAACCTGTGTGTCAGTGATTGACGGGGCCCTACATTCTTCTGGTATGGTTATGGGCCCTTTAGAGGGTGAGAGGGGGGTGAAGTGTGCACTAAACCTGTCTGCCAGAATGTTGGCCATATCAGTCGGTTCAGTGTATTTTGTGCCATTCTGCACTAACTCAGAGCAGATCTGAGAGTTTCCAATTAGGTTCTTGACATAGTTAAAGAATGCTTTGTGGTTATCTTTGGAGTCATTGGCAATATTTCTTTCGAAACTAGCCTTGGATGATTTAATTATGGATTGTAGTTTCTTGCTGATACTGATCAGGGATGTCTTTCTTTCTTGGGATTTTACACTTTTCTGTACTAGTTTCCTCCTTCTGTTGTATAGCTTGTTTATGGCAGGTGTCCACCAGACTGGCTTCCTTTTCTTGGAGGAGTGAGTCTTGGTTTTACTTGGGATAGCACGATACATGCAATCCTGCAGATGCTCATAGAGTGCCTTTGTAAAGGTTTCAAGCAGCTTGGACAGCACTGTCCTTTAGCATGGGGGCTGTGAACCTTTCCACCTCGGTCTTAAGTAATGTGAAGTTTGCTTTTAAAAAGTTTTTTATGGTGGTTTCCTTGATTGGGGGTGGGGGCGGAATGTGGATATCCAGAGTGATTAGTCTATGGTCTGATCTAACCAGCAAGGGGTTGACCTCTGGTGTGGAACACTGGTCGCCCATGTTGGTGATGACCAGGTCCAATATGTTGTTCCCTCTGGTGGGGGTGTTGACCAGTTGATCCAGGGCATTCGAGTTTATAAATTCTAGGAAGTGTTGGGCAAGGGAGTTAGTACTTGAGTAGTTCTTCCAGTTTATGTTTGGGTAATTGAAATCACCCAGTATTAGGGTGTTTGGTAGGACCTTCATATTTCCCAGTGTCTCCAGAAATGCGGAATGGGGGTCCTGGGTCATGGTGAGTGATCTGTAGCAAGCTACAATTTGGATTGGAGTTTTGCCCATTGTTAGCTGCACATGGATGATCTCTGATGCATTGTGCTGCACCATTAACCTGGAGGTGTGGGCATCCATGATGAATATGGATACACCCCCCGCATTTTGTGTTTCAGTCCTGGTTCTGTGGCCGAAAGGTATGGTATGAGTTATAGCCTAGTAGTGCTGGGGTGCTCTCAGGAGCTTTAAACCAGGTTTCTGTTACTGCACAGATGTCGATGTTCTCCATACTAAGGAGTGCCTCGAGTGCGAGCATTTTGAGGTTTAGACTTCTGGCATTGAGTAGCATTACCCTCAGTTTTTGGTTACTTGTGCTATTTATGGTGGTGGGTTGTCTTTTGAGCCTTGCCTAAAAAAGTCACTATGGGGGCGACAAGAGCCTTGGCCAGTATTCGAAAGCCTAAGGGTGACAGGTGCAAGTCATCTCCTACGAAGCAACGTGGCTTGTCGAGCATATCATCCAAGGCAGACAGTTACTGGATCCACTTTGAATGACACCAGAAACTTAGCCAATTGTTGAAATTGATCATTTTTTCTTTATACTGTGGCTTCATTCTTGGTGAGGGCAGGGTCATACCGGCCTGGGCTACAGGATCAGAGAGCTCTTCCATGTCTCTTTTCATGTAGTCCAGGGAGGTACGTCTGAGGTCATTCACACCAACATGGACAATGACAGAGTCGTATTTGTACTTGTTCTGGAGTGACCTGAGTGCTTGTGTTATGTGGCAGATCCTAGCGCCCAACAGGCAGCTAATTGTAACCTTCTCCTTGTCCAGTCTAGCTAGTGGGACAGCAGTGTGCCTGACTATAGAGTCACCTATTACTAGTGTGTTGGCTATGTTATTTTGCCTTAAGGGCTGTGATTGCGTGACACACTGATTATGTGAAGTATGTGTTTCATGGTTGGTGATGGGGTGTGGAGGTTGCTTGGATGTCTGCTTTGGAGGTCTCTGTTGCTTTTGCAGATTTTTATTTAGTGCCTCCGAGAATGTTTTCATGTATTCATTTGTGTTATTTGCCGGTGTTGGTTTATTAGGTCTATGTGAGACTGGTGGTGTGTTGCAAGTATTACCCTTCTCTTGATTGTCAGTTCCAGTCTTGGGTTGAGAGAGCTTTGCCTCCAGTTTGGCTGTATAATTGCATCTCTCGTATATATTAGTGTTTGGTGGTATGAGGAGAGGGTTGTCTGTGTACATGAGTCAGTTGTAACATTGCCTCAAAATGCCCAGATTCACCAGTTGGACTGGAGAGTACACCGGAAACTTCCCTTTGGACATGCCTGAATAGGTAGAGTAAGCTGTTTTTCTGATTGGCTGGTGGGGACGAATAGAGGGCATTGTCCTTCTGGACAGTATACAGGGGTCTAGTGCTAGGGTTAATTAGTGCTTGCTATGAGTTTTAAGCAAGTGCTTGACTGTGAAATGAATGGTCTGAGTGCTAAAGTTGAAGGTTTGTCTAGTTCCAAGGGAAAAATTGAAGAGTAGACTTTGTGGAGCTGAGAATGGTTTAACTCTAGCTAACTGGCACTGCTCGGTGTGCAAAACCACGCAAATGTGTTTTTTATAGCAGGGAAGTGAAAGAGATAGAAATTAGCCCAAAATGGCCGATAAACTACTAACATCTGGGCTGAAACCACTCCTCCAGGGACAGATAGCCTGCTCAAAGCTCCCCTCTCTCACAGGTGAACAGAGAAACTTCCTTCTATCCAAGTAAGGTATGGGTAACACAGAAACTTGTAACACAGCCCAGGATTCAGCAATAACCTGAAAACTAGACTATACTATTTCAGAAAGGCAGAAAACAAGTATATATTTTGTTTTTTTTTTGTTTTTTTTTTTCAGAAAATAGAGCAGATACAATCAAAATTAGCCCAAAATGGCCAATAAACTATTAACTTCTGGGCTGAAACCACTCCTCCAGGGACAGATAGGCTGCTCAAAGCTTCCCTCTCTCACAGGTGAACAGAGAAACTTCCTTCTATCCAAGTAAGGTATGGGCAACATAGAAAATAGAACAGATACAATCAAAACAACACTTTAAATGCACAGAAAAGGCTATCGCACTTTAGTGTGTAGCCTACAACAGTTAAACAGGTGAACAGAGAAACTTCCTTCTATCCAAGTAAGGTATGGGCAACAGAGAAACTTGTAACACAGCCCTGGATTCAGCAATAACCTGAAAACTGGACTATACTAGTTCAGAAAGGTGGGAAACAAGTATATATATATATATATATATATATATATATATATTTTTTTTTTTTTTTCAGAAAATAGAGCTAATACAATCAAAACAACACTTTAAATGCACGGAAAAGGCTATCACACTTTAGTGTGCTGCCTACAACAGTTAAACAGATTATTTAAACACAAAAATTACTTAATTCAAGTGCAGCCAGCAAATAAGTACAATATGTAGCAATAACAATCTTTTTAAATCACAGTAATGCTAAAAAAAACTGGCGTTTTAGGCAGAATTAGTTAAGACAGCAAGAAAAGCAGAAAAATGATACATAATCACTCCAAAGTCTCTCTTTTGTCTCTCTGCTGCTGTATACTCTGCAGAACACTTGGAAGGCCCTTGCTGAGCAGAATACAAATGCAAAAACTGCACAAATGCGATTTTTATAGCAAGGAAGTGAAAGAGATAGAAATTAGCCCAAAATGGTCAAACTACTAACTTCTGGGCTGAAACCACTCCTCCAGGGACAGATAGGCTGTTCAAAGCTCCCCTCTCTCACAGGTGAACAATGAAACTCCCTTCTATCCATGTAAGGTATTGGCAACACAGAAACTTGTAACACAGACCTGGATTCAGCAGTGACCTGAAAACTGGACTATATTAGTTCAGAAAGGTGGGAAACAAGTATATATATATTTTTTCAGAAAATAGAGCAAATACGATCAAAACAACACTTTACCCAATTAACCAGTTAAAATGATCAAAACTGAGCCTTGTTCCAGCAGTCTTCAATCAGACAAGTTCTAACTGCAGACTCCTGCCACTAGGGTACACAGAAACCTTCTCCAAAAAAGATGGCCTGGATCAGAGTACAAGTTATACAAACAAAGCTAGATCCAGTAGGCCTAAATCTAGTCTATGCTACAGCAAACAAGGCATACCGATTTCATAAAGAAACAGTTCAAGTAAGCATGCGCAGTAAGCCTTTAACCAGAAATTCCCAGCTCAGAAAGGCAGAATCTAGCCTCTCCTCCTACAAGAGTGCAGACCACAAACCTTCTTAATGTAAAATAACTGGCCTGGAGCCCAAGTGCTTAAACCAGAACTAATACACTTTTAGAATAACAGACACTGAGCCTTCAATCAGCAGTTCCCAACTTAGAAGGATGTGCGCTACCTGTCCTGCCACAACAGTGCAGACCACAAACCTTCTTAATGTAAAACAACTGTTTGAAGCCCAAGTGCTTAAACCAAAGGCCTTAGAATAACAGTTACGATTTAATCAGGCTACTAACAAGCAGTAATAAATGCAGCAGAATAAACACAATTGAGTACTTTTAAGAAGAGTCAAAAGCAAAATAAGGTAATAAAGTAGGAAGAAACACAAATACAGTAAATCAGATGAAGTGGTATAAACCTTTGCTCAAGTCTTGCTGGATTAGCTGTAACTCCACCCTTCTAGGAAGTTAATCAATACAAGCAATGCATTATGCTTTAGGCCAAGAGATTTCAAACTGTGTGCCATAAGAGGTCGACAGGTGTGCCCCAAGAGTCTCTGGACAAATTATTTCCACTCTTGAGCTAAATAGACAAAATGCACTGCAATGGATTTATAAGTAAAATCAGTAACCTCTTCTATTCTTTGGCTTTGCTGCCTCACTTAATGTGGGCCCAACCCAGTTATCTTCCCTCTCATCCTCCAAGGTACTGCTGTCAGAACTACTATCAGAATACCGACTCTTCCATTTTGAATCTTTAGATTTCGCCATATTACAAGTCTTGCACCAATGGACAGTTACATTGCGTAGGTGTAATAAGCTTGTGACAAGTACTTTGACGTACTTAGTGCCTGCGTTCCATAGATTGGCCAATGAGAGTCAAATGTGCTGTTTTCAAGCTGATGGGTGTTTCAAAAAAATACAAAACAAATGGTTTACGTTTCACAGTGAACTTGTAAATAAAGTATAGGCAACATTGTTTATTGGGCTTGAATGTTAAAAATATATATTTTTTCAAATAACCTTCTTCTACAAAAGTTATGACTATGAGAACTATGAGAAATTCTAGTATTCACTGCAGTAGCTCTGCATGTTGAAGTTGC
Source organism: Protopterus annectens (assembly GCF_019279795.1). NCBI lineage: Eukaryota > Metazoa > Chordata > Ceratodontiformes > Protopteridae > Protopterus > Protopterus annectens. The sequence continues at coordinate 762,219,693 of NC_056745.1, forward strand.
ATGCATTTTCTACGCCTAAGCAAAAATGTTCAGCTGTACATAAATGCCTACGTTGAGCAGGCCTATTTAATGTATTTTTTGATGTGCCGTAAGATTTTTGAAATTAGTTTATGTTTACCATGAGATGAAAAAGGTTGAAAATTGCTGCTTTAGGTCATGTACTCTTCATATAGTTTAAAACTCCTTCCAGAATGTAGTTCCCCAACAAATGTAACCCTCAGTCCCAATCACTATCCTTTTCGGCAGTATATCTTTCAAAAACTTCTGATATGATAGTCTTAACACAAAACCCATTTAGACATCAAGGCTTTTTGAAAAAAAGACATTTAACCAAATATAAATATAAGCCATAATAAATACTACATTTAAATGAATAAAAAAATAAATTATACAACGATCCCCCATTAATATTCAAAAACGTGCATGCTGATTGGTCAGCGTGCACATTGTAAATCAGAGTTATAGTAATGGAAAAAGGTCCAGTCACCTGGACTTTTTCCATTACTATAACTTTTTTTTTACAGCAACGGAGAACACAAGATCTCCATTGCTTCACACTGTCTCGCTATGTTAAACTCCTTTAACATAGTGAGACAGCTTTAAAAAAAGCAACGGAGATTCTCCGTTGCTTTTTTAAAGCTGTCTCGCTATGTTAAACTCCTTTAATATAGCGAGACAGTTTGTAAAAAAGCAACGGAGATCTTGCTTTCTCCGTTGCTTTTCAAACTGTCTCGTTATGTTAAATGGGTTTAACATAGCGAGACAGCTTTAAAAAAAGCAATGGAGACTCCGTTGCTTTTTTTAAAGCTGTCTCGATATGTTAAACCCATTTAACATAGCGAAACAGTTTGTAAAAAGCAAAGGAGATCTTGCTTTCTCCGTTGCTTTTGCCCACAGCTCTGATGTACTGCGTAGGCATATGCATGCGCAGTACATCAGAACTGCCGCAGAATACCAGACAGCTGCGGAAGGGCAGCAAGGAGGCATTATACAATGCCATTATTTAAAAAAGTAATTATTTTTTTTCTTAAATAATGTCATTGTATAATAGCAATAATCCACTTCTGGGTGTGGGTAATGCTGGATTTACCCACGGTTGGCTTTGTTTGGCCACTCGGGCTTCGCCCTCATGACCAAACCACGCCAACCGTGGGTAAATCCAGCATTACCCACACCCAGGTGTGGGTTATTGCTATAATATCTTATTGCTTAAAATAAATCATGCCTGGCAGTACACTGCATATGCCTAGCTGCACTGATTTTTATAAGAAACAAGTTATGAGCAGTGTGTGCTTCTTAGTTTTTATGGTCAGCATAAACTTAACATTGATATCCTTAAATAGTCTACATAAAACCTAAAAAGTATGCAGAGGCTGTGTGACATCATTATGTAAGCAATGCATGCAAATGTGTTGTAATAAAGAACACCAAACAGCAATTGACGTAAAGGCACTACTACACAAATGACTTAGTTGATGGTTATCACAGTATATAAAAAAAGTGTCTTTGGCAGGAAGAGGCATATCTCATCTGTAGGTAGTGTGTTGGGCCAGTTTGAAACTACAAAGATGGAGTCAATTGCATGAGCTTTGGACAGTAAGCAAAATAAATCTTAGGGTTTGGAAATTAATATCTAATTTTTCAAGGTTTTGAAAACAAGGAATAAGGCAGAGTAGGAGAGACATGTTATAAAGTACATTTTTATTTAACTGCTATGATTTATTCTAAAAAAAAAAGATGCTGTTAAAATCAAAACTCTAATACCTCAATTGTAATCCAGTGGTGCAGACAAAATGAAACAAGGATACATAACAGAACAAAACATTACTTAGAAGCAGCTCACGTTTCTCTTCTATGTAATACATGGAAAATTAAGCAACAACATCAAGTATACTGCAAAACAGAGACAGCAGCACACCCAGGATGGGCAGAGTTTGATGCTGACAGTTTCAGAATGTTTTTATGCATTCATGGTTAAGAGTAAGTGGTGTGTATCATGAATCTTCAAATTAGTGACAAGGAATCTGGCACTGTAACATGGAACCTTATGCTGATATTTAATGTAGATGCTACTTGTATGTAAACACTACTTTTGTGTCAGGCTGTTGTCTGCAATGGATGGATTTTTACTCTTCTTGAGAATGCTAGAACCGTGATAAATGCATTAACAAGGGCAACCAATCAAATGTATTGATGTTTCCAGTTATCAGACAAAACATGATGCATTGCTTTTGTGTGGAACAAAAAAGATGACTGAACACTAATTGTTACTCTAACTCAAACACAAACCCTAACTCTTAAAAGAAACAATGGCAACACCAAATTATAGTGCAAAATATATTTAACTCAAAGTGCAAGATCTTAGACTTACTAGTTGTTCAACAGCAAAACATTAATCTAAAAGAACATTGCATACACAAATACACTTTTTTTCCCAATAACTTTTTATTATATTTCACAAATAACAGAGCATAACTAAAAGGAAGCTATGAATGAATGACAAAGCTAGATATGTAGAAGTGGATAAAAAGCAACACAAAATAGAAATAACTAAGCTACCTGTACAAAACGACAGACTAAATATATACAAAATTTACAGGCACAGGTGCTACCAAGCAAAAAGGAATCATTGAAAAGAGAACATTAAAATATGAAGGATATCAGTGAATCTCCGAGTGTGACAAAGGTAGGAATCATTGCATAACACAGAATGATATATTCCATGCAGAATTACTCGCAAAGAATATGATCGAACAAACATTTCCATAATTTTTCAAAGTAAGCTTTTTTCCTGGGAGTATTTATGATATATTTTTGTGCAGAGATATATTTCAATGCCATCTCCTTAAAACCTTTCCAGCAAAGTTTAGTGTGATCCATCCAGTTTCTAGTTATGTATAATTTGATGAGAGAGCACAGAGTAATAAGTATATGTCGTTTCAGTCTAGTTAATTTAGTCAAGGGAATATGTAGGATGGCCGTTTCCCAGGAGAGGGTGGATTTATGGTAACCCATTTTCTTGAGGCATACATTTAAAGAACACCACAGTTTATGGGTGTGTTTGCAAAACCAAAAAATATGAAGAAGGTCAGCCCTAGGAAAGGAACAGCAGGTACAAGATGGAGAGATTTTGGGGTCAAAAAGGTTAAGAACAGCAGGCGTATAGTAGGAGTTGTTATTAATCATCAATTGCGTATAAATGAGTTTTTTAAAAAGAGAAAGTTCTGTGGTGACTTTTATGGCGGAGAGTTTTTGCTCCTCCGTAATAAGGGTACCTTGGTTATCCCAGTATCCAGAGAAAAGGCAGTCTGAGTTATGTAGAATAGAATTTAATAAACTATAGGATTTAGAGAGCATTTTCCCTGGACACGAGACAATAGAGATAATTTCACAGAGCCTGTTAATGTCCGTAGAGTTAACAGGAAAATTAGTAAATTGTGATTGGATTAACTCTCTTAATTGATGGAGAATGACTGTGTATTTATTGTTGGTTTTAAGGATTAAGCGTAACTCAGAGAGAGTTTTAGACTTGTGTCTAAGAATATCCCATACCTTGACATCTTTTATAAGAGGAAAATCATTGAGATTAACCATTTTATTATTGATCATGAAGTTTGGATTAAGATGGAGAGGCTGGAGTAGAGGCAGAGTATTCTCGAGGTTGATATCCTTTATCAATTTTTGAAATATTTTGATCTTATGCTTAAGGGTACTAGATAATTTAGAGTTGTTGATGGCAGACATGGATAAAAATGGGAGAGCTGTTGGGTTAATTTTGTTAGCAACAATATGGTGATACCAAATTTTCATCCAGGATGGGGACAAAGTGAGATCTTCGCAAGTGAGATTTGAAATAGTCAAGATTCTATTAGCACATATAATCATGTAATAAAGATGAAAGTTTGGAAGGCCAAGCCCACCTTTTGTCTTAGGATAAGATAGCTTGGGATAGGATATCCTAACCGCTTTTGGAAACCAGATGAATTTGGCTAAATCTTTATCTATTTTGGAAAATAGATTCTTAGAAATAATTATATTCGATGATTTAAACTGATAGAGGAATCTTGGCAAAACATTAATTTTAACTATAGCAGCCTTGGATAAGGACAGATTCATGAGTTTCCATCTGTTGAGATCTTGCTGTATATTAGCCCATAATTTAAGTAAATTATTTTGGAGCATGGAGGTTTGATTATGCTCGAAGTGTATTCCAAGGTATTTGAGATGATAAGTTATTTGAAAGGGAGAGTCCGGAAAGTAATTACATTTATGCCCAACGGGATTAATTGGGAAGATGTGTGATTTCTTATGATTGATCTGATAATCTGAGGCCGTAGAGAACTTATTAATGGTGTTTATAATTTTACACAGGTCAGAGTTGGGATATTGAAAATATAAATTAAGGTTGTACGCAAAGGCAGAGAGAATTATGTTGATGTTTAAGACTTTGGGAATTGAGTGATAGGTGTTTTGGGTAATGGATAAGAAAAAGGGTTCCATAAAAATATTAAAAAGAAAGGGGGAGAGCGGGCAACCTTGTCTTGTTCCGTTCGTTATGCTATTTGGACTGGAAAGAGTTTTATTTACAGATAAGTAAGTGTGGGAGTTTGTATATAAAAGCTTAATCATATCGGAAAAGGCTTTAGGTATATTAAAATGGGATAGGGTAGAAAACAAAAAGTCCCAGTTTACTCTGTCGAAGGCTTTAGAAGCATATAATGTTAAGGCATAGATCGGGTTTTTAACTTTTTTTGTAAATTGCATTAAGGAATCAAGAGTTAAGGTATTGTCCCTGGTATGTCTGTGACTCATGAAACCTGCTTGGCCAGGGGATATCAAGAAGGGCATAATTTTTTTGAGTCTGTTCGCTAGTATAGCGGAGAAAATTTTTAGATCAACATTTAATAAAGAAATAGGTCTGTAGTTGTGGGGATCAGTTCTGTCTAGTTTGTTTTTTAAGATCAAGATTGTTTTCAAATTATTCCAATGCAGATCAGTGATCCCGTTATTTATGATGAAATTAAACACCTTTAAAAGAATAGAAGAAGTTCTTAGATGAAATACTTTAAAGAAGTCAGTGGTGAAGCCATCAGGGCCAGGAGATTTGCCTAATTTAAGGTTATTAATAACATACTGAATCTCTTGAAGCTTGATCGGCGAGGCAAGCAAAGAACTCTGGTCATCACTTAGAGAAGGGAATTTTATAGAATCCAAGTATGTCTTTATGAGGTAGTCAGAGGTCCTGGTTTCTTTTCTGCCATAAATGTCAGAGTAGAGAGAATGGAACAGCTGAATTATTTCATTGTCCGATTTATAAATTTTATTGTTGTAGTGAAGCATAGAGATTCTAGGAGTACACTGATTGTTTTTTATTAATCTCGCCAGAGTTCTAGAGGGGGTTTGAGCCCATTCAGAGTAGGTAGCGATAAGTTTTTGTTCTTGCAAAGAATAGTTTTGTGTATGTAATTCAAGTAAGTCTCTTTGAGTCTTATTAATCAAATTATCTACACTAGAGTCTGAGCTCAATTTCTGTTTCTTTTCTAGAACGGAGAGTTTTGATATCAGATTATTTTCTTTCTCTTTGCTCTGTTTCTTGAGAAAGGAAGCTTTATTGATCAGTATCCCCCTAAGTTTAGCTTTGCAGGCCGCCCATTGAATATCTGGAGGAATTTGGGAGGACGTGAGACAAGTGTCTAAGTCTGTTAAGGTTACGTCTATTTCCTTGAGTATGTCTTTATTACATAAAAGGTTATTGTTTAGGGCCCAATTAGCAACCGAGGGAGTTAAGGATTTGAAAATAATTTTAAGGGAAATTCTTGCATGGTCTGATAGAAATCTCAGTTCTACATTAAAGTTAATTCTAAACTTTGAGAAGGGATAGGAAATTAAGAAGAAGTCTAGCTGTGACCAAGAGTTATAGCATTTGGAATAATAAGTATAGATTTTTTCTTTGGAAGAAATGTCACTAAAAGATATTGGATCAATGAGATTGAAGTCAGCAATTAAATCTCCAAGGGCTACAAAGGCTTGGAAGTTGTAAGAGGTAGAGCTACTGGAGCGATCTAAGTGGGGGTCAATTACTGCATTCCAATCACCGCCCAGTACTAATAAGTGGTTTTGAAATGAGCAAAGAATATTGTAGATTTCCAATATAAACACTTGTTGTTGAGAACAAGGGCCATATATGTTCAGAAAAAGAACTGGTTTGGATAAAAGCAGGAGCAAAGCTGTAAAATAGCACCATCTACCACTTTTGTCGGAATTGACCTCATTAATTGCACCTTGAAAATCTTTTTTGATTATAATGGCCACCCCTTTTGATTTGGAGCTATCTCCAGTGGCTAAAATATATCTAATCCATTTTTTGTTGTTTTCTTTCTCCCATTCTTCCTTGAGCATGTGTGTTTCCTGTAAAAAGCATACATTAGCCTGAGATTTAAAGAGGAGATGAAACAATAATTTTCTCTTGGCTTTGTTTTGTAGTCCTCTTACATTCCAAGAATCAATACACCAAGTCATGTTGATTAAGTACTAAATGTTAAAGAGTAAGGTAACAAATAGAATATTGTGATGGAATAGTATGACCTTGAAATAAGAGGAAATGAGATGGCATGAAAGATTGGGTATCTATAAAGGTCGGAGATCCACATCAATCTTTTAAAAACAAGATATAAACTAGCAACATTAAAGGTAGCACGGTACTCCTTCTGATTAACCCCGGTGCCTACCCACCCGAAACCCCTAGGTGAAGAAGTACAGTAACAAACAAATAGTAAATTCAACAATGCTATACATATGTACAAAAAAAGGCTCATCCAAAAAACAATCATCTTTGGACACTACAACAACACACTAACGAGCATCTACTAAATACAGAGAGGATAATGAAGGAAGAAAAAAGACAGGAATGAGTATGAAAGAATACAAGAGGTTATAGATTTGTTAGGAGGAAGAACAATCTACTGGTTGTTAGTTGAAATCATATTGTTTATAGTTAAGACAAGGAGTAGAAAGAGCACTGAATGGCATTCAACTGGGTAAATAAGTTAAGGACTGAAAGGTATAGTCCAGCATATAGGCTTACGCAGGTAATTTCTATATATAAAGGAGACAAATAGTGTTAGAGAAGTAAATGTTAAAGAAGAGAGCTTTAAAAGATGCTAAAAAAAGGAAAGAAAAACAATCACTACTTGAGATTAGGAAGTATAACCGTGTACCCCCGACCATATGGGGATCTGCCAAAGAAAAGAATGACAACAACTAATAGAGACAAGAGAGGCATCCTGTAGTTAGCTAAATATTATTAGATATGTTATGGTTTGAAAGTTTAATACATATCAGAAGATAACCAACCAGTGCATTAGCTAATATAATGTAAGTGTTTATGACTTTTTGTAAAATAAGACAAAAACTGGTGTAAGTGATTATGGTAGTCAATTAATACCATATAAACCATTGTGAGTACAGAATAGGATGAATAAAAAGGGACTACAGCTAAATGGCCATCAAAAGCGAGTACATATCACTTACATACCCATGTAAAAGCTATAACGAACTATACATAACAACTAATTTGTGACAAATGGCAATATTAAACTATAGGCTATTTAAATATGCAGAATAAACAGAATCCTCTAAGGGTAAAGTACCTGCTGTACCAACAAAAGCCAAATATCAAACAAAGGTGCAGGCACTCCACGACAATCAAAGCCAACCAGTCTAAATAAAAAATTCTTCCAGTTTAAATAGAGATCCTTTAGTTAAAAATCCTTTATTAGAGAATAGTAAGCGCTTTCGCGTCTACTAGGGACGCTTCATCAGACTTGAATAAAAACACAGGAAACTGTCTCATTAAAATACTCAAGAGCTTGATCACTTGCACCAATGACCACTTAGTCACAATTGAAATGCATATAAGAAGCAAACTCTGCATAATATATAAAAAATATAATATAAACTTCTGTATGATAATAAAACGCAATAAATATAAATATAATCACTGAATAAATATTAAATATTAAACAGCATGAGAATAGTTGTTAGAAAACAAGGAAACATTATCAAATAAATTGTGTTAAAACCATTATAAATCAATTGTGTTTTAATGCACGGTCCCTAAGAAAGGGTTTTAAAGTAACTCTTTCATTGAGGCCATGTCCAACATCTGCCTGCAGTCTGATAATCCACTTACACTCCTCCTTTTCTGTAAAGTTACCAATGTTCCCTAATCTCATAGAAGTATGTATGAATTCTAAAACTAGGAACTCAAAACTATGCCTAGTACCTTTCAACAAAACATGCCTAGCTAGATCATTGGTTTCATTCTCTTTATTAATAGCATATAAATGCTCTCTAATTCTCTCTCGAAGGGTTCTATTTGTCTTCCCTACATAAAACATTCTGCATATCTGGCATACAGCTAGGTATACCAGATTACGTGTCCTGCAGTCTGCATAGTGGTTGAACTCATAAACCTTCTTAGTATCTGGGTGTTCAAAACTAGGATTGTTTGACACAAAGGAGCAATGGTTACAGTTACGGCATGGGAAGGTACCTCTCCTAACTGTCAAGGGTCCACTATCCTTGTGTCTCTCATAACACAACATATCCTGTCATCTTTCTTCTTCAGGGTCACATCCAAAAAATTTATGCTATATTTCGACCATTCCCCAGTTAGTCTCAAAAATGTGGTAGTACTATTAATGTAAGACAAAAACTCATTCAACGTTGGTAAATCACTGTTCCAAACGAAAAAAACATCATCCACGAAACGTTTATAATGTTTGATGTATCTAAAATATGTAGTATTCGAAAAAATATATGTAGATTCCCAATATGCTAGAACCAAATTAGCATATGAGCTGGCACATGACGTGCCCATTGCTACTCCCATAATCTGCAAATAATAATCTATATCATAAATAAACACATTATTCCCCAACACGAGTTCCATTAAAGTGGTTATCCTCATAATTTTACTATTTGTGAAACCTTTATCCAAAAGAAACAACCTCAGAAAATCTATACCTATATCGTTTGGTATACTAGTGAACAGGGATTGAACATCTAAGGTCACCATGAAATCTTCTTCAGTAAGGATATAACTCCCTTCATCACCAGCCAGAGACTCTAAAAATTGTTGAGTATCTCTCAAAATTGAGCTTGTTGAGTCAACTGCAGGCCTAAGTAACTTCTCAATATATATAGAAATACTCTCAGTCAACCAGCCTCTCCCTGAGACAATAGATCTAAGTGAAGGGTTGAACAGAGTTTTGTGTACCTTTGGCAAACCTCTAATCACAGGCACTATAGGTTTCTCTACAAGAAAATATTTATAAAGATCGATATCAATGAGGTTGCATATAAGTAACTCATATAATTCTGCATGCACATTACTAATGATTTTATTCAATTCTGAACTATTTAGAACCTTGTATGTAGCTGTATCAGCTAGCATCGAACACATTGTTGTATGGTAATAACATGTGTCTAACACTACTATCGCTCCGCCCTTATCAGCGGGCCTAATCCCTATATTGTCATTATTCTGTAGAGACTTCAGTGCTGTTCTTTCTAATGAATCTAGATTAAAAAATTCAGATTTAAAAGTTTCCCTTGAGTATAAGCTGTAAAAATCATTTATACAGACTCTCTCAAAACTGTCTACCAGAGAAGAAAGATGACAGGATAGAAACTGAAATCTATAGGAAACCATGTAGGAAGAATGCATTTTTGCATCGAGACAGCATGCATCCACCTCACATACACAAAAATATAGTAAGAAATCAAGCCATGAGATGTTCTCGTTTGACGAGTGGCAATAGTGATTTTGAAGTAGCATTAGTCAGCCTACGTGATGACCTTAAGAAAAGAGGTTATCACGATAATGATTTGTCAGATCTCCAATTTGTTGAACGTGATGGGAGAGCTAGACCATACATAAATAAGAGTACCACTGAAGGCACATAAGAGGGGAATGGTTATCTCCTACACTGATAAGAAGAAGAAGATCACAGAAGTTATTAAGAAAAATTGGGGGATTTTATTGTTAGATGAAAGGTTAAAAACCCTTATTGGAACCCATCCCAGCTTCTCGTACAAGAAGACCAGAAGTTTGAAGGATATGTTGTGTTATGAGAGACACAAGGATAGTGGACCCTTGACAGTTAGGAGAGGTACCTTCCCATGTCGTAACTGTAACCATTGCTCCTTTGTGTCAAACAATCCTAGTTTTGAACACCCAGATACTAAGAAGGTTTATGAGTTCAACCACTATGCAGGCTGCAGGACACATAATCTGGTATACCTAGCTGTATGCCAGATATGCAGAATGTTTTATGTAGGGAAGACAAATAGAACCCTTCGAGAGAGAATTAGAGAGCATTTATATGCTATTAATAAAGAGAATGAAACCAATGCTCTAGCTAGGCATGTTTTGTTGAAAGGTACTAGGCATAGTTTTGAGTTCCTAGTTTTAGAATTGATACATACTTCTATGAGATTAGGGAACATTGGTAACTTTACAGAGAAGGAGGAGTGTAAGTGGATTATCAGACTGCAGGCAGATGTTGGACATGGCCTCAATGAAAGAGTTACTTTAAAACCCTTTCTTAGGGACCGTGCATTAAAACACAATTGATTTACAATGGTTTTAACACAATTTATTTGATAATGTTTCCTTGTTTTCTAACAACTATTCTCATGCTGTTTAATATTTAATATTTATTCAGTGATTATATTTATATTTATTGCGTTTTATTATCATACAGAAGTTTATATTATATTTTTTATATATTATGTAGAGTTTGCTTCTTATATGCATTTCAATTGTGACTAAGTGGTCATTGGTGCAAGTGATCAAGCTCTTGAGTATTTTAATGAGACAGTTTCCTGTGTTTTTATTCAAGTCTGATGAAGCGTCCCTAGTAGACGCGAAAGCGCTTACTATTCTCTAATAAAGGATTTTTAACTAAAGGATCTCTATTTAAACTGGAAGAATTTTTTATTTAGACTGGTTGGCTTTGATTGTCGTGGAGTGCCTGCACCTTTGTTTGATATAGGCTATTTAAATTGAAATTAAGTAGCAACAGCCAAAGTGATGGATCATTCCAACACATTATAAAGGCCACTACTGCAGTACAATTAAGAGAATGTGAAAACAGAGTTACTTATGAGCAATCACTAAGGTTCAATGGCCATTAGGCACTTGTTAGAAAATGTCTGATTTAGTTGAGTAAAAGGTTGTTGGAAAGAGTATATATTGTGCAAAGAAAGAATATTATAATGGGAAAATAAGGATTACCCTAGTAAGTTAACTAGAAAATAAGAATAGCTGAATAGAGAGTCCACCAAAAACAGGGATTTATGCTATCCAATATAACAAGTGAGGGAAAACAATAAGTGAGCTTGACAAAAGCTAAGCCTTGTGAAGTCTGTAGGAGAATCATCAAATTGTATAAATAACTTTCTTTGTTCAAAAATATCTTAGGTTACCACAGAAAGAAGAGAAATAACTTTACAAGTAATAAAATAGAGACGAAACGACACAGTAAGGTGAGAGCGGCCAGATTGGCCCAAAAAAAAAAAAAAAAAAAAAGTAATATTAATGCTATGGACATTACATATCAAATGTAGATTAATGTACTCTTCGCTCTTTAAACTGTAAAGCCAGTTCTCTAGCTCAGCAAAAGTTCACCAATTTTCCAGTGAGAAATCTTCATTCAGACCTCAATCGATTACAGTTTATGGGTATTAAGTAAGGTTCGTTAGACTGTGTGTATTGAGAACAGATGATAAGTTATTGGAGAAGGACTTTTCTCACAATTCAATGAGTGTAATATTTAAAAAGAATATGCGAAGCGAGCGAAATCCACAGCGGCTTGAATGTGGTTATTATCTTGAGACTGAGACACCAAGCGAGATAATAGCGAAGTTAGCGCACTGAGCATAAGCAGGAACATTGAACTGGAACACCAAATAGTCGCATAGCATAACGGAGCCTCAGGGCAACAGGTACCAACAAAATTGGTTCCTAGCTTGGTGAGAGATGTTTAAAAATAAGTATGTTTCCGATCAGCTAATCTTCTTATTAAGAGCTATATTAACACTGGAATGATGAGCGGTGAAAAGTCACAGTTATGTATAAGTATGTATATATTGGGAGAGACAAAAACAACAACTTGAATAACAGCTTGTCAGTTGAAACTTTGGAGGTTACGCTGGACTACACCTCCGGAGCCTTGTTGAACGCTTTAAGGAAAGCATCCTTTGCTTCTTTTGTAGAGCTGGCTGAGTATTTTGTGCCATTATGATTAAATATCAGATTGTTAGGGAAGCGCATTTGGAACCTAATATTTTTTTTAATTAGGTCAGTGCAGTACGGAGCCAGTTTTTGTCTATTTTCTTTAATGGAGAGAGGTAGGTCTTGAGAAAATTATAATTTGTGATTGTTCCAGGTGAAGGCTTTATGTTTTTTGGCAGCAAATAGAATTTTCTGAGCATCTTGGAAATTGAGTACTTTTACATATATTTGACGAGGAACTAAGGAGTCTTGAAGTTTGTATAATGCGCGATGAGCTCTCTCAATCGTGATGGTCGAGGAGCAACCTTCTAATCACATAAGTGATTCAAAAATTTGGTTAGTTGTGTTTAATAAGGTTTGATTTTCGTACTTCTCAGGGAGCCCTCTGATTATGATGTTGTTATGACGGCTTCTAGCCTCGAGGTCTGTTATCTTCAGTTGTAGTTCAGCTATAGAGGATGTTTTGGCGCGTAACTCTTCAGATAAGGATTGGAGTTGAAATTCGTTGGATTGCATCTTATATTCCAGAGTGTCCACTCTCTTGACAATTTGATTAATAGAATTGCCCAGGTTTGTGAGTTGATCAGAAAAAGTCTGTATGGCAGAATGGATGGGTTGGAGGGCCTGTTTGAGTTCGTCCATGTGGAAACTGGCATCCACTTTAGTTTTTGCATTAGACTTACTAGAGTCTGAAACTTGCTTATTGGTTTTCTGCCTTTTAGATGCTATCTCTTTTTCTGGAGAAGAAATTGCTGAGAGCTTAGCTTTTGTTGACTGTGTCTCCATGAGATCAGGTTCATTAGCCATATTTGCCTTCTTGGCCATAGGGTGTTGAGAGAGCAGAGAGTGGAAACAGGCCCTTAAAGAGCTCGTGGCTGGCACACTTGGAGAGCTGTATCATAAAAAATACATGTTAGGATCCTAGAGAGTACTAAGTAAGCCAAATCCTGGAAAGATGATAGTGAAACAGTTCCTCCTAACTTAGAATTGAAACGATAAAGTCTGAATCATAGGTTTAATCCTTAGAAGATGTAACTAAGATAGGGAGCTCTGTGCAGAGGGTGCACACTAGACGACCACCATTTTGGAATTACACAAATACACTTCAATAAAACATGATCAATTAATCCTTCCCTAATGCTTTTTTTGGCTTTACAAAACAAAACACAGTTCCATGCCCACCAATGCATATACGTGTTTTGCAATTTATTTTAAACTTTCAGTAATTAATTAGATAAGCAACCTCCAAAAGGACATAATTTGCAGGATGTGAAAATGAAACTTACATTCTTAAATCTATAACTAGAATATTTGTAACATGTCTTAAAGGTTTAGTTGGCCTCGCTTTTAAAGTGTATTCAATTTTACGTATAAAAAATGTATTACAGAAACAAGAAGAAGAAGAAGCATACAATATCCCTGGGATCTAACATTACCATATTAGTTACTGATATACATCTTTCTGTTGAACTAATGAATCTGCTGTTTAAAAAAAATGGGTAATAACAGCAATTCATATACTGAAATGTTCCCTTTTTATTGCATAGCGATTCATATTATTCTAAAATACGACTGAACAATTCCTTTATGTTCTCCCTTGTATGTAAATAAACCCTGGCTTAATTCCCAACCTAGCAATCTCCCCCTGATAGCATTTTCCATAAATATATTTGCTACATGCTAAAAAGAAAGAAAAACACTTGTTTATTTAACAATCCTGTTCTACCTCCCTTTAGCCTGGTACATTATTTGCACCAGAATTGCTAACCTCAAAAATGGTTCCATTAACTATTCCTGTCCAGACTACTACTATTAAAGAATACATGATCATACAAATTATATCATAAAGGGTCATTACTATTCAAAAACAACAGACCAACCAGTGTGCCCATTGTAAATTGAGCATATATGAATCAAAAAAAGTCCGGCCATGTAAGTACCATTGACCAGCTACAATTTCTTCTATTCATATATGTTACAAAGATATGCCTCTCAACCATACAGACTTTCACCTCATATTTTTGGTCTGTTCCTCATTCTGACACATCACTGAATAGTGAAATCATTAAATAATGCCATGCATTTGACTTTCAGATTCCATATCCTTCAGACAATGTACTCTAACACAAATCCTGACATTCCAGCAACATTCTAAATACCAGCAACATTTGCAGTTGGTCCTTCAGACAATGCATGCTTACACAAACCTTGTTATTATAGCAGATTGACAAGTGTATAAGAACAACTTTTATAATCTGGACCTATTTGGAAGCCATCCTCCTCCAGTTATCTATTTATTTATTTATTTATTTGCAGTTTGTTTACCAGGATAGTCCATTGGGCTTAGAAGAGCCCATTTTCAATGGAGTCCCAGGGAGAAAAGCTCCATAAAAACTTTATACAATATACGACAAAACAGCTCCATAAAAACATTATACAATGCAAACAAAAAGATTCCAGTTTACAGTAGAACCTTAAAGAAGAAAATTAATAAAACGGTAGTAATATTCACAAATTCATTTCATTAAACAATGGAAATATAATAGGAGAGACAAACATTTTATCTGAGTTGTAGTAGGGTAGGCAATAAGGAAGAGTTAAGTGTGGAAGTAAGAAAGGAGGGTAAAGTAAGGAGTGGTAGTGTGAGAGTGGGGATATAGAAAGAAAGGTAGCTAAGAGTTGGTGTAGCTGCAGTATGATGAATAAGAAGAGAGAGTGAGGAAGAGAGATAAAATAGGGTGTAGTGCAGAGGGGAGTTATGAAGGGAGAGATCAAGAAAGTTCCCAGAGGTATATGAGATGGAAATTAAGAAAAGTCTAGTGGAAACTGAGGTAGAGAAAACAGGGTATAATGCAGAGGGAGTTATGTGGGATGAGACCAGGTCACTGGTATTAATTCCATGAGCCACAAAACCCCATAAGTTTGTCTCAGCATGAAAATGCTGAAAATCAAAGAGGGCATCCTGCATTCATTTTGACTAACACATAAGCCAAACACATGTCAAAAATGAATGGAGGCAGCCGTAATCTACTTTACTAATTTCCATTTATTTAAGGAAGACCACTTTGAGTGGAAACCAAGGGGGAAAAGCAATAAACTTACAATAATACATGAAACACATAAGCCAAAAATCTGGATATTTTAACAAAATCTCAATAAATCAATACATAAATGCAGTCATTTAAATAAATTACAATACCCTTCATCTAAATTAAATAACAAGAAAAGTGATGTGGAAGCTACCATTCCAAAGGATTCCCTTACTATAATATCACAATACAGTAAAATGTACCTTATAAAATAACAAATTAAATGTGCATTCCACAAAAAATAAATTAAAAAAAATTACAAATTTGACACTTGCATACAAAAATATTAACTCTCTACAAAAATATTTACTCTTAAACACTACTACAAATACAAAAAAATCAACCCATAAAACTAAGATAATACATTCTACTACAAAGACAGCATGAGCATTATAATGCACAATTATGACAAAAAAGCAGGTGGCAATTTTAAACAGTAGCTACAAGAAAAAGAAATAGAATAAATAAACTTTGATATATAAGCGGCAGTGAAATAGAAGAAATATTTAAAAATTTAGGAGAATAAGATAACCAATCTTCCTGCAGCAAAACCGCACTCCAGCATCATCAACAGGAAGTGCAACAGTATAAACAGTCCATGAGCAGCAAGCAAAATATATGTACCAGTGTACCTGAAAAATGGAAATTCTTGAAACAGAAGAAAAACAGACCAAAACACAACAAAGATGAGAAAACACATAATGAAATAACATTAGAAAAACTAGAAATCCAAGGACAAGAACAAAAAAGGGAAATACAATAAAGCAAACAAGGTGGGCTTTAAAGATATTATAGAACTGGCAAAAACTGAAGAAACTGCAATATAGACTTACAAACCCTTACCTCAGAAAACTTAAAGTACTAAGAGAATTCTTTGTCATTGTAAGGAACACAAATGGACAACAATATGGTATAACCACCTTTGTTTCAATATGAGCAGGACTAAACAGATACCTAAATAATCTACCATTACACAGAAACATCCTTCAGCATAAAATAATCTATTATTAATGTCTATGGTTAAGAATTTTCATACATGGTCATGGGCATTCCCAGTCAAAACACTTTCATATCTCTTAAGAGAACTGTTACGATAAAATGCAGTGCCCATCACTGCAAACAGACGACCCTCTGTCAGCCTGATTTATTACAACATGCTTACTCATTTTAAGTTCTTTCAAGATGTACTTACATCAGCACAACAGCTGCTGAATTTAATAGACTTATTAAAGCCAGAACTGTGTATCTTGTTCCTTTAACATAAACAGTCTTGCACTTTGATGCTCAGGTGACATAAAATTTAAAGAAAAAAATCTCCCCTTCTCAGTGGCCAGCATCTTTCTTAGCAAATAACATTTTTAAATTAATAGGCCGGCATTCAGTAAAGCCTACAGTAAGTGTACACCGTTTTGAGTGTACAGACAACACAGACATAACTCACACCTTCTCCCTCCTAATTTTAGTTTTCCTACTGATATTCTTGCAGCTTTAAATAATGACAGGGATTCATAAAGGTTACCCCAAAGTGCAGACTACATGCACACTTAGTGTAATCTTTCTTAGTCACTAGAAATCACAAAAAATGTAATAAGAATTTTATTGAATTCATATTATGTACACTTAGTGTAGGCTTTATTGAGTCTGGCCCTAAGACTTCTCAGCACATAAATATGTTTGAGACAGAGCAACTCTCAGACCTTTGTATAAACCCATAGGTTGATTGCTTATCAAATGCACACTACACATGCTGGCAACCAAACAGCTTATTTATAATTCTATTTATGCCATTTGTTTACCCATTTCTAAAACACAGCTTATGGTGTGCTTCTCGACACCATTTCCAAAATTCCCCTTATGAACTGTTTCAATGGTTTCTTGCTCCCAAACCTTCTTGAAAACTGAACCGAGTTAAAAAAATAAGTGTTGTTGTAAAAATACAGTTTCATTCAAAAACCAAAACAGAGTTGTACTTCAATATCCCTGACAGAGCTTAAAGACTGAAAACTGGTAGCACTGTCATCATTTGAATGCCAAACTGGATGAATCAGTCATTTGTACCAACACATATGATTTATGACTGTTTAGAGATAGAAATGACTGTGTTGAAAAATTACACAAATAACTATTATATTTCTAACAGCCCTTGTAACTGCATAACATTACTTTTGACACTAACTTGCACATAGCCTCATCTGTATCCCCCAAATTTGTATAAACATTATCAGCAAATTAAATTTTTTGCTACCAGAACATTTGTCAAAATGCATGTCCAGTTTTAAGACCCATTTTGTTTCATTGAATCTCTTTATTTTCAAAGACTTCACTCTGTTAACTTTCTTTTAACTGTTTGTGTTCTGAATCTCAAAATTAGAACAACTTTCAAAATGTCTTTTTTTATATGCATGCAGCCTCTCTCCTTTTAATTATTTTTCATCTTTTTGTATATATTTTAAGATCACAGACACTTACTACATGCTTAGACTTGGATTACTATAGAATTTCAATCTTATTAAATCTGAACAGTGGCTGTTTAAAAACAACTCCCTGTGGATCTGATTGCTGTCATTTAAGCTCAAATATCTGTTGGTAATGCAGTATTAATGTTAAAAGTTACATAAATTGATCAGTTGTCATGGTTTTAAATTCAGATTTGAAGCTCACACAAACAATTACTCATCTGTGGCAGCTGTTTTTTTAACATATACAATACTATTGAAACAGAAAAGAAATGGCCCTATGTCAAAAATTAAACAGAAAATGTGATTGATATCCAGAAAATCCATCACAAAACAGCAAGATCAAAACCCACTACTAAAATTAAAAATTGCATACACCACTTTGAAAGACTTTTTAGGGTACCTTTGATGACCCTAACATGCAGATGCTGCATTCACACACTCTCCTTTGATATATCATGTTTGACAAGAGAATTCTACAACATATCATGATCATCTCTTTTTAAACAAACCACATTAACTGTGCATTATTAACAGTGTCAGTCACTAACTTCTCACATTTCTGCATGGCACCCAAAAAATGAAATTTGTTATGACTTTTGCATCAGATATTTTCCAGCATATAAAGCAGCAAGTGATGTGAGTCATTAGGAAGGTAAGGAACTGCAGTGATGACAGAATAATAAATGAAAAGATAATATTATCCAGATGAGCAAGACTAGGAGCACTCCTCAGGCAAGTACAGGATGGGGAAGTAAAATTTGGAAGCTTATGCAGTTGAGTTATTATATCACTGCTTCTAGTGTTGTGTCCCTGAAGTACTGCTTGTTGAGCTACTCTCATGTCAACAAGCAGCTGCACTTCTTCAAACATGTGTTTTTTTTTGGGGGGGGGGTTGTAAGAGAGGTTGAAAACCAAGATGAATGGCTTATTACCTTTTCAGTTAAGTTCATCTTTTTCAGTTTGTCAGACTCTTCTTCAACTTTTGTTTTGAGGTGAAAAAGTATTCTTCTAAGTGTACGCAAATTGACTTCACACTGTTTCAACTTCTCGATGTCTTAAAACAAGTTCCTATATTCATTTAACAAACTATTTAGTCATTTATTATGTTGTGTTTATATTCTATTCAATATCTATACCACCATAATGACTCTGATGTAGGACAACTCACCAGATTTTATTCATACATTTTAAAGTATCTTTTGTTACTCTATTCATCCATCCACAACCTCTTTTCCCATGTTTGCACATGCGGTCAGGGTGTCACTTCAACACCGAGTATCATCTCGAGCCAAGGTTCACACTGCTGGGTGCCTGGCACTGCCATGGTTTTTCTTCCATCCCACTCACTTGCAGTGACATTCACACCTACGGCTAGTTTAAAGTGTCCAATCCTCCTAAGGCATGTCTTTGGAATGTGGGAGGAAATCCATGCGAACACAGGAAGGACATCCACACACTGCACAGAAGACATCCCAGCTGAGAATCGAACCAATGAACCTCTTGCTATGAAGCAAGAGGGCTATCTGCTGTGCTACTTTGCTGCCCTGCCTTTTGTTGCTCTATCACTTGTTTTGAGTTTTCTCTCAAAACAATCCTTCATGGGGTGTAGCTTTGCTGAATTACAACATATACTATATACTTCCTTCTAGTGATGTGGACTGTAGCTCTCATCTTCTGTAAATGTCAGTGGCTATAACACTGACAGATGCACGTGAACTTATTAACACTCATGTCTAGGTTAATTGTTTCACCATTATTGATGGTTTTGTCATATTGCCATTTTCATTACAGTGAACATAGTATTCATTTCGAACATCACTATTCTTCCTCAGCTTAAGCTAACCAGACATTTTATTTGTGCATGGTTTTCTTCTATTCTGTCTATCCACAACACTTTGACAATCATGCATTTTTGTCATTCTGTTATGCCTTTTCATTTCTTTCTCGTATTGGTTATTGAGGGACTGATTAGTAAATTGAAGGATTTGTTTTTTGTCAATTTACAGTGTAGTTGTGTCAAGTGGTGATGGTACCGCTATTAGTGGTAGTGCACATTTTTGATAGCAGAACATTTTTTCTGTAGCTTTCTTTGATTCCTGGGTTAGGAGATGAGTAATCTCCTGTGTAAACTTCAGATGGCTCAGAAATTTTTCTATGTGAATTTCAGTATGTAAATGGAATAACATATTCTAAATTAGTATAACAGTGATATGACTGCCAGGTCTACTAATTTTAATACTTGGACAGAAGCAGGTCTTTGCTTTGTACCTAGTAGCATGATAGCAAATCAGTACATACTGCATACCTAACTCCGCAAAGGCATGATAACATATGTACACAAAAAAATTGGTGTATCCATATTTGACAAGCCAGTTCATCAGGGAGTTGGCATTTTTTTCTATAGATATTATTTAGTGTACTGTCTGTTTTGTGAGCAGCAGTGATGACTACACCATCAACATGTAACAGGTAGCTGATCTGGGGAAGTACATGTGGCAAGTTTAAAAAAGAAAGAACATAGCAGGGACATAAAACTGACCCTTGGCTTGACAAACTGAGCTATTATTTTTGAAGGTTTTTAACATAGTAAATCTTCATTTTATGTTTATTTTGCACTTTCTTTAACAGATAATAATTGCTAGCATCTCAGACTTGTTTAGTGGTTTTCGGGTTTTCAATGCTTTGTCCTGTAATTTATTTTTTGGAGTGTTTCTTGTGTAAGCCAAGAGGTGTTATGAACTTCTATTCTTCCTTTTCGAAAAGGAAATAACCTGCAATAAATGGCAGTGACTGGGTTATAGAATTGGAGAGGGCAGTGGTTGCACCACACATGTACAGGCCTGTACATACAGTGGTTGCGTCATGCATGTGCAGGCCTGTACATATAGTGGTTGCATCACATGTGTACAGCCCTGTACATACAGTGGTTGCATCATGCATGTACAGGCCTGTCAGCAGTTTATGTTCTCATGTTCTAACAGTAATACTGATTTTCATTTGGGATTCCCTACACATGCTCCAGGTGAAATTGCTTGAATATCAATAGCCCACAGAAAAAAGATGATCAGCATAACAACGAATGCTGTTTCCCATAGGAAATCATTGCCTGTGTGTAGTTAGAAATCAAGCCTGCAAGGATTCACTTCCTTAGGGAGGTTGTTGCCTTCTTCATTGGTGTGTGTGTGTGTGTGTGTGTGTGTGTGTGTGTGTGTGTGTATATATATATATATATATATATATATATATGTATATATATATATATATATATATATATATATATATATATATAAGTATATATGGCTGCAGGATGTAGGGAGCTTGCTCCCCACATCAGGGGTGCAGGGGGAGGGGCTTGCCCCTGCAAAAAAAAAACAAGTAAAATTATTTTTTCGCCCTTTTGTTTTCGGGCATTTTTTTTTCTTTTTTTTTGGAACATTAACTTTAATAGAAGAACCTTTTGATCTGTATGGTAGGCCACAAGAAATTATTATTTTGAGGGAGGTGTCTTTTTATACTTTACACACCCTAACAAGTGTAGATTGGAGAGTTGTTACATCTAACAGTATGGTAATATCTACAATGTACATAATATGTATAATGTTTTTAATTTATCTAAGACATTTGTAATTAGTATGTTTAGTCACTATCTTCCTGCATAAAGCAGAACCTGTAGTCACTACATCTGACCTCAGTATTGCAGAAGTTCTGCCACAAGACCCTATACCTACAAGTTAACTAAGAATTTTGTTTTTGTTCAATAGCCTGCAGTCACTATACCTAACCTCGATATTGCAGGAGCTCTGCCACAAGGCCCTACAATTACCTGTTAACTAAGAATTTTGTTATTGTTTGATGTAAGCATATATATCATGAAGAAGTTTGATGCATATTAACTTTAATCAGTTAAATACATGCCTGCTCTGTGATTGCAATTCTCTGTGAAATAGTCTGTGCACTCTAAGGACCAATTTTTAAGTTGGCCACTGTCCCTTTTTGCTTGACCTGTAAACTATACTGCATATGCCAGTTATTTAGTCTCAGGAAATGACAGACAACCTCTTTTACTTGCATCTCTTTTTAATTGATTTGTTTTAGCTATAAACTGATTGTTCTCATTTATAAATTGACCTGGGGGAGGGATGGGCACTGTAGTAGAATGTAGTGATAAAACTCCCCTCAATGTTGTCTCCTCTTACACTCAGTCACTATCTTCATTCATAGAGCAGGTACACATCATATATTATTGCATTTATGTTTGTTGTAATACTGTGTAACAAAGTGAAAAGTCTTTGGTAGTGTGCTACAGTTGTAACACTTTCATTTAGATTGGATAAGCTTTATGTATGCTGAGGGTGTTTCCCTTTAACACATATGCATGAAATGTGAGTTGCTAGTGTTCTGGTACAAATATATATATGCAAATAGTACACTGATTTGACATACTGGTTAATGTCATAAATACATCAAGTCTTCCAACGAAGCAAAAAACAATGAAATAAAAATAAAAAAGTCCCAACACAAACGTGGTTTCACCGATTTAATAGCACAAAGCACAAAGATCTCAATGATTTAATAGCACAAAACACAAAGATCCTAACGACTGAGAATGGCTTCATCAGATGAAGCCATTCTCATGGTGAAAGCGCTCAGTCATTGGGATCTTTGTGTTTTGTGCTATTAAATGAGTGAAACCATGTTTGTGTTTGGACTTTTTTATTTTTATTTAATCTCATAAATGTTTTCTAAGCGATGGTGTTTTATTGTGAGTATCAGTGTAGTGGCATGTTCTGATAATTTGCTCGATACAGCTGTGTATTACACTGCATTACTGTGGTTCTCTATCAGTATACATTCTGCTAAAATTACTTTGAGCTTCTTACATTCATACATTTTCTTACTACCACTCTGCTGTTATAGTTCCCGTGTATTCTCATGTGCTAACTTACTGTGGACCTTCACCCATCTCTTTTTTGTATAAGTACTAACTTTATTGCCTCAATATAATTTTACAGCTTAGCAGTGGCGGCTGGTGACTTCAAATCAAAGGGGGGCTGCGGGAGATAGCTGAATGGGTGGGGTCAATGGGAAGGGGTGTGGTCAACTAGAAAGGGGAGGAGCTATGCTCAAAACCACAAAAACTAACTGTAATTAAATACGCTGCCCTGGGTGTCAAACCGTCATTATGAGAGTCCAGTCAAGACAAAATGAAGTGTAGAAGAATAAAAATATTTCAATGCATTGGCTGCATGACAGCTTACTTAATATCTAGATGGAAACTAAAAGGTTGCGAGGCATGAAAAAATAAATAACTTTTTAAATACATTACTGGAATGCCAGTCAAAATCAAGCGCAAGAAAAACAAGCAGCACTCAACTCAAACCACTTCTCCTTGCACTGCAGTTCTAATTATGATTTATATTCAGCTTTATTAAAGTACCAAGTAACATGCTGAAAGTAGAAATCTCTGTGATGCTTCCACTTGTAAAAATGTTTCTTATCCAAAAATGACCTGCTGCCTGACAACTATCTACCTGTTTCATGGGGAAAACATGATCAAAGTAAAAAATGAAAAGCAAACAAGAAACAAGCTCAAGATACATTGCTTAAAGGATTACTGTACAGGTTATGGACCACACATGATTGGCATTCTGTTTAGTTTACGGGTAAAGCCTGCAGAGATGACTGGAAGTCTCCAACAAGTGTAATGAGCTTCTTAAAATAATGTAATCCTGCCCTTTATTACAAATACCCAAGGCTTATACATTATCTAGTTAAGTATTCTCTGCATGGCAACAACAGAAAGGCTTTCAATGTTGACAATTCTTTAACAATATGCTTATTAAAGCTTACTTGCATCTTACGATCTCAGACAAGCTTACCTGATGGTCATTAAAGCATTGCTACTTAAACACAGAGCAACAGGCACTTTGAGTAATAAGCATAAATCAACAGTACAAAAATATGACAGAAACCAGACCATTCTGCAAAATCAAGGACAGATGAAAAGCCACTGTAGTACTTGTGTCTACCTTGGATGGGGGGGGGGGGGGGGGTACTGTGCACATTTACACTGCATAAATACTCCTTGCCTTGCTTGGACACATCCAGAGTCACTACATGGGGGAGTGTGGTGCAACAAGTATGTCACAATTTCAAATGTCTCTGACTGACTGTGATGGCCTTGACACATTTGTCATACCTCTCAACCTTAGAGCAAGAAATCTGGACAAAGCCATACATAGAAGTGACAATTTTTAAATATTGCTCTTATAAACTTAGAAAGATAATAGAATAGGTCTTGCACTAGTATGCATTTTCTGAAGGGTATGAAATCTGAAACTCAAATATCTGTCATTATTTTCTAACGTCAGTCTTTAATGATTTGTCACTAATTTGGCAAAAAAAAACCACAATTATATGAAAAATGGACCAAAAATGTGATGCAAAAATATAAAATAGCCACACAATACAGCTGGGAACCTGTCAAAGAAGGGACACTTTAATATTAGTACTGCTAACTTGAGCAGCTGACAAAATAAAAGAATCTACATGCATTTCTGAAATAAAAGTAATCTATAACTCTGATTATTGCAGTTATTTCTTAATTGTAAACCATCCATGTTTTCTTCCAAAATTGCTATTTTGTGGAGGGATTATTAAGGGGAAGAGCAACATTTTGAGCCAAAAATTGGGGACAGTTGAGAGGTTTGGCCATGCCTAATAGGTAGGTACTAGGCTATCGGCCCTAGGGCCCATACAAGCCTAGCCAAAAAATGTACCCTGGCTTTCGCCACCCAAGAAAATTATTTTCCTGTGCCCCTGTCGAACAGAGCCACAGAAGTGATCCCCGGGGTGAATTTCCCATTTCCCATAATCATAAAGCACAAAGCTTTCTCATTGCTCAGGAAGAAGGTGCACTAATCCTTCTCAAACAACAACGCAGGAATGCTTTGCCTCCTCCCAGTCCACTGAACCACTTTGGCAGGAAATGTGTGATTTGTCATAAAACATATTCCACCAATCAAAAGACAGGTTACATACAAATGAATAAGAGAAGTAAAATAGATACAGAAAACTGTGTAATACACACTATTTACATACAGGCCACTAAAATACAGCAACACTTTTATTGATGAGTCTTTGAAGGGGGATTCATTATTGCTGAGACTGCATGCATAACCAAAGTCTGTGAAGACAATGATGAACTATATTAGTGAAGTAAAAAAACAAAGATGAATGTAGCACAACCCACAAACGTAATCATAGAACTTTCACGTTTGGGGACGGAAGAGTTGTAGGATGTACAAACACAGTAACTATTGTGGCAAAAATGCGTCTGACAAAATGTTTCTCTTGCATATTGGCCGATTTTTCATTAAGAGATCTTTGAAAGTTGTGACTGTGCTAAATGTAAAACTGAAAAAGACGCATTTGAACACCCAATCAGACCTGAATTAACAACTATGGAATGTTAGTGCATTAACATCCGTGATAAAGAAAATCAAGACAGTTCAACTGAAAGTAAGATTCAGATAGTCAATGACGACATGACAAACGCAGTTAAACAAAAATCAGTTCTAGATCTTTGTTGAACATGCCTCTGTTGACTAGCTGCAAAAGTAGCCGGTTAGCAAAGGCAATATAGATGCTGAAAGTGTAAGTCTTACACAGATTGTGAGCAGTTGTAAAACATGCATGCAAACAATACTGCAAGACTTAGAGTAGAACAGCTATGACACTGCTACTGGCCACGACATACACGGGACTTTTAGCATGGCCTTACATGAATTAGAGCTGATAGTGTCTTCACATAACAGATTATTCATTTCAGTGCATTAAGAATTGTGGTCACCTGAAACTGTTTAAACATTGAAGTGTATTCACTGATGAATAGCTGTTTGAAGGTTACTGAAATGGTTATATAGTAAAAGTGGAAGCAGTAATGAAGAGATGTGAGATCTGGTAAAGAGTGTTAACACTGAAACTAGACAACACCAGACTACAAACTGTGTGGAGTAATGGACTCATAGAAAGACGTAACCAAATGTTCATATAATTTTTGTAAATGATATAACAAAACAGAACATATAACTGAGAAACTGTCCTAAACTATGTTCTTATGTTGAAGAACTACATGTGTAATATACGTGGCTGCAGCTCGCATCAGCTGGTATGTGCAAAAAATCCAAATCTCCAATCAGTATTTATTGATAAACTACCTGAGGTGCTGTGGCAACTGTTTGGGCAGCACAGTTCATCTCTGCATTCTGTGCTGCAGGCTGGTCCTTTAGACAAGCAGAATCTGCAGACAGGGTTTGCAGAGCCTTACATAAATAGACAAACACAATCACAGATGAAAGACACAGGAGTGCACACACTCACATACACACAGAAAGATATAAGGTATGTAGTGAACTAATAAGAGTGCGAATAGTGAAAGGGTCCTGGATTGTCATTGTACAAGATGGCATGGTGAATTTTTTTGAAACAGGGTGTTGCATGTGTGCATATACACCTTCTGAGACTCAGGAAAGTGAGCACACAGCAAAGTGATGGAGATTTGCCTGGAGGGAAGTACGCCACAAAAGTCACCACTGACAAGGCAGTTATTCTAATCAAAGGTGAGGTAACAGACACTGAGAGTGAAGCGCAGATAATTTACAGTGATACAGTGAACAGCTGAAGAAGCAAAAGATCTGCAGTATCCCTCTACACTGAATCACCATTAATGAAGTCAGGGCAGACTGTCAAATAGAAAGTGGCATCTCCCACAAAACAGAAATCATTGGATACATAGCAAAAGGCAAAATGTAAATAGAAAACTAGCATAATGTGTGGTACATAGAAGCAGAGGAAATTGCAGAGCATGTAACATTAAAAGCTAAAGGTTAAAATCTCTGTAATGATCTAATGGGCTGTGGACAATCCAGCCCAGATGCAGATGAAGATGTCTGTTTTCAGGATACAAAATAAAATGGATGAAGTAAACAATGTGGGACAAAAGTGTATTTCCACAATGTAGTTATGTACACTAAAAGAGGTACCTACGTAAATTGTGCCAGGGGTAATGTAGTGGCTAAGGGTTTCAAGGAAATGGATATTTGGAACATTCTAAATTCTTATTTTCTTCCTCCATAGAGTCAGTGGAATTGCTGTTGAGTGTTTGTTAAAATGTTGTAATTAGCATGGTTAAGTCATTTTGTTAAAGACAACATAGTCATTTCAGAAAATTTTCATTCAGCTTCCACAAAAAACAAAAAAGAAAGAATCCGTACATTGGTAGAACACGTTGCTTTACTGACACAGTAAGGTCAAGGACACTGTGATTATTACTGGCGGAACAGTTAAAGTGAATACATCTATCTTCTTTTAAGCAGATTGGGTTACTTGTTTTCCATGTTGATGGGATTAAACTTTGGGTAGCTGGGTTATAAAAGATCTTGCAGCAACAGTGATTCTCCACTTAAAAGATGTTAGATTGGAGGAGAAGAGTGAGGGGAGCATGATAGTTTTTGCTTAATAGTTATGGAGCTTTGTTCTTCTTGTAATTCCACACACACACACACACACACACACACACACACACACACACACACACACACACACACACAGACACAGACACAGACACACATACACACACTACTTGTAGCTTCTGTCTTGGCCATGATCCCCTGCAGCTTCTCGGTTGCCCTCCTAGCCCACGCATACACTCCAGCTTCTCGGTCACGATCCCCTGCAGCTTCCCGGTCATCCTCCATGCACCTCCTAGCCCGCGCATACACTCCAGCTTCTCGGTCATGATCCCCTGCAGCTTCTCGGACGTCCTCCATGCACCTCTTAGCCCACGCATACTCTCCAGCTTCTCGGTCTGGCGTCTCTCCGATACCTGCAGCTTCTCGCCCTCGCATACACTCCCGCGAGATGTGAGGAAGCTAGAGCCTCCTGCTATTGGCCCAGACTGCAAGCGATGCAGTCTGGTGACCGTCTGGTTTGTGCGGTCATCACCGCACAGCTCTCTGGGTTGGAAGGGAGGAGTTTACTGCCTTCCCTATCTGGACTGTCTAACTGAGCAGTCTGGAGCTCAGGAATGCCTGAGCATGCGTGCTTGGTCTTCTGGTCGACCACGAACTTAGCATGCATGCATGCAGTCTGAGATTTTTTTTTTTTTATTATTTTCAAATTGTTTTCTATTTTTATTTTTTCTACGGGGACTGTGGGACTTTATTTCACAGGTGGGAGGGCTGCAGTCCCGCAGTCCTATAGCATGAGCCGCCCCTGCAGCTTAGTAGAGTTTTTTCCATTCTTTATTTTATTTCAGAATCTGTGGTCATTACATTTGACCTCGATATTGCAGGAGTTCTGCCACAAGGCCCTACACCTACAAGTTAACTGAGAATTTTATTACTGTTTAATGTAAGCATAGTTATCATGAAGAACCTTGCTGCATATTAACTTCAATCAGTTAAATACATGCCTGCTCTTTGACTGAAAGTCTCTGTGAAATTGTCTGTAAACTCAATGGACCACTTACTAAGTTGACCACCATTTCCTTTAGGTTGACCAATAGATTATACTGCATATGCCAGTTATTTAGTCTGAGGAAATGACAGAAAATATGTTTCACTTGCAGCTCTTTGTTAATTGCTTTGTTCTTGCTATAAAATGATTGTTCTCAGTTATAAATTGACTTGAGGGTGGGAAGCCTGCTCCACTTGGTCTCACCATTACTCTAATATTATACTTCCTACATACACATTTCACTTGTGACTCTTATAACAAAACCCTCACCAAATGACTTTACTACTTCTATACATACAGTTCTTTTGTTTGTTTCCTACTTTCCCTTCAATATTTAATTCTTAGCCCCATTCCCAACTGTCTTCCTCCCTCTCATACTGCTTTGTACTATATACATTTATAATCACAACCTCCTTAATAGTACCTATGTATTCCACATTCATTTTTTTCCAAATAAACCCTTATTTCTTCTTATTTTTACTACATTATTATACTCTAGCATTTTAATACTCCCTTATTCCTTTCATTCCAGAGAATATACCAGGACAATCTACCTGTCTTCCTTTATAGAAAATACTTCTATTCCTACGTATCCTCTTCCAGCTTTCAGAATCCACCATCACTGACTCTCCTGCTGTCCTGCAACTTCTTGTTTCCTTCCTCATTGCTACTGCCTCACAACCTGATATTATAAAATACAGATTCCGGGACTTAATGATCTACTCTTCAGCTTATCATTGTAAAATACATATTCCTGGACTTACTGATGCTACTCTTCAGCTTATCATTATAAAATACAGATTCCTGGACTTAATGATGCTACTCTTCAGCTTATCATTATAAAATACAGATTCCTGTGCTTAATGATGCTACTCTTCAGCTTATCATTATAAAATAAAGATTCCGGGACGTAATGATGCTACTCTTCAGCTTATTATTATAAAATACAGATTCCTGGACTTAACGATGCTACTCTTCAGCTTATTATTATAAAATACAGAGTCCTGTGCTTAATGATGCTACTCTTCAGCTTATCATTATAAAATAAAGATTCCGGGACGTAATGATGCTACTCTTCAGCTTATCATTATAAAATACAGATTCCTGGACTTAATGATGCTACTCTTCAGCTTATCATTATAAAATACAGATTCCTGTGCTTAATGATGCTACTCTTCAACTTATCATTATAAAATACAGATTCCTGGACTTAATGATGCTACTCTTCAGCTTATCATCATAAAATACAGATTCCTGGACTTAATGATGCTACTCTTCAGCTTATTATTATAAAATACAGATTCCTGGACTTAATGATGCTACTCTTCAGCTTATTATTATAAATCACAGATTCCTGTACTTAATGATGCTACTCTTCAGCTTATCATCATAAAATACAGATTCCTGGACTTAATGATGCTACTCTTTAGCTTATCATTATAAAATACAGATTCCTGTACTTAATGATGCTCCTCTTCAGCTTATCATTATAAAATACAGATTCCTGTATTTAATGATGCTAATCTAAAGATTACCATTATAAAATACAGATTCCTGGACTTAATGATGCTACTCTTCAGCTTATCATTATAAAATACAGATTCCTGTGCTTAATGATGCTACTCTTCAGCTTATCATTATAAAATAAAGATTCCGGGACGTAATGATGCTACTCTTCAGCTTATTATTATAAAATACAGATTCCTGGACTTAATGATGCTACTCTTCAGCTTATTATTATAAAATACAGATTCCTGTACTTAATGATGCTACTCTTTAGCTTATCATCATAAAATACAGATTCCTGGACTTAATGATGCTACTCTTTAGCTTATCATTATAAAATACAGATTCCTGTACTTAATGATGCTCCTCTTCAGCTTATCATTATAAAATACAGATTCCTGTATTTAATGATGCTAATCTAAAGATTACCGTTATAAAATACAGATACCTGGACTTAATGATGCTACTCTTCAGCTTATCATTATAAAATACAGATCCCTGTGCTTAATGATGCTACTCTTCAGCTTATCAATATAAAATAAAGATTCCGGGATGTAATGATGCTACTCTTCAGCTTATCATTATAAAATACAGATTCCTGGACTTAATGATGCTACTCTTCAGCTTATCATTATAAAATACAGATTCCTGTGCTTAATGATGCTACTCTTCAACTTATCATTATAAAATACAGATTCCTGGACATAATGATGCTACTCCTCAGCTTATCATTATAAAATACAGATTCCTGTATTTAATGATGCTGCTCTAAAGATTACCATTATAAAATACAGATTCCTGTACTTAATGATGCTACTCTTCAGCTTATCATTATAAAATACAGATTCCTGTGCTTAATGGTGCTCCTCTTCAGCTTATCATTATAAAATACAGATTCCTGTGCTTAATGATGCTACTCTTCAGCTTATCATTATAAAATACAGATTCCTGGACTTAATTATGCTACTCTTCAGCTTATCATTATAAAATAAAGATTCCAGGACATAATGATGCTACTCTTCAGCTTATCAATATAAAAAACAGATTTTTGTACTTAATGATCTACTCTTCAGCTTATCATTGTAAAATACATATTCCTGGACTTACTGATACTACTCTTCAGCTTATCATTATAAAATACAGATTCCTGGACTTAATGATGCCACTCTTTAGCTTATCATTATAAAATACAGATTCCTGTGCTTAATGATGCTACTGTTCAGCTTATCATTATAAAATACAGATTCCTGTGCTTAATGATGTTACCCTTCAGCCTATCATTATACAATACATATTGCTGGACTTAATGATGCTACTCTTCAGCTTATCATTATAAAATACAGATTCCTGGACTTAATGATGCTACTCTTCAGCTTATCATCATAAAATACAGATTCCTGGACTTAATGATGCTACTCTTCAGCTTATTATTATAAAATACAGATTCCTGGACTTAATGATGCTACTCTTCAGCTTATTATTATAAAATACAGATTCCTGTACTTAATGATGCTACTCTTCAGCTTATCATCATAAAATACAGATTCCAGGACTTAATGATGCTACTCTTTAGCTTATCATTATAAAATACAGATTCCTGTACTTAATGATGCTCCTCTTCAGCTTATCATTATAAAATACAGATTCCTGTATTTAATGATGCTAATCTAAAGATTACCATTATAAAATACAGATTCCTGGACTTAATGATGCTACTCTTCAGCTTATCATTATAAAATACAGATTCATGTGCTTAATGATGCTACTCTTCAGCTTATCATTATAAAATAAAGATTCCGGGACGTAATGATGCTACTCTTCAGCTTATCATTATAAAATACAGATTCCTGGACTTAATGATGCTACTCTTCAGCTTATCATTATAAAATACAGATTCCTGTGCTTAATGATGCTACTCTTCAACTTATCATTATAAAATACAGATTCCTGGACATAATGATGCTACTCCTCAGCTTATCATTATAAAATACAGATTCCTGTATTTAATGATGCTACTCTAAAGATTACCATTATAAAATACAGATTCCTGTACTTAATGATGCTACTCTTCAGCTTATCATTATAAAATACAGATTCCTGTACTTAATTATGCTCCTCTTCAGCTTATCATTATAAAATACAGATTCCTGTGCTTAATGATGCTACTCTTCAGCTTATCATTATAAAATACAAATTCCTGGACTTAATGATGCTACTCTTCAGCTTATCATTTATCATTATAAAATAAAGATTCCGGGACATAATGATGCTACTCTTCAGCTTATCATTATAAAATACAGATTTTTGTACTTAATGATGCTACTCTTCAGTTTATCATTATAAAATACAGATTCCTGGACTTAATGATGCTACTCTTCATCTTATCATTAAAAAATACAGATTCCTGGACTTAATTATGCTACTCTTCAGCTTATCATTATAAAATACAGATTACTGGACTTAATGATGCTACTCTTCAGCTTATCATTATAAAATACAGATTCATGTGCTTAATGATGCTACTCTTCAGCTTATCATTATAAAATAAAGATTCCGGGACGTAATGATGCTACTCTTCAGCTTATCATTATAAAATACAGATTCCTGGACTTAATGATGCTACTCTTCAGCTTATCATTATAAAATACAGATTCCTGTATTTAATGATGCTACTCTAAAGATTACCATTATAAAATACAGATTCCTGTACTTAATGATGCTACTCTTCAGCTTATCATTATAAAATACAGATTCCTGTACTTAATTATGCTCCTCTTCAGCTTATCATTATAAAATACAGATTCCTGTGCTTAATGATGCTACTCTTCAGCTTATCATTGTAAAATACATATTCCTGGACTTACTGATGCTACTCTTCAGCTTATCATTATAAAATACAGATTCCTGGACTTAATGATGCTACTCTTCAGCTTATCATTATAAAATACAGATTCCTGTGCTTAATGATGCTACTCTTCAGCTTATCATTATAAAATAAAGATTCCGGGACGTAATGATGCTACTCTTCTGCTTATTATTATAAAATACAGATTCCTAGACTTAACGATGCTACTCTTCAGCTTATTATTATAAAATACAGATTCCTGTGCTTAATGATGCTACTCTTCAGCTTATCATTATAAAATAAAGATTCCGGGACGTAATGATGCTACTCTTCAGCTTATCATTATAAAATACAGATTCCTGGACTTAATGATGCTACTCTTCAGCTTATCATTATAAAATACAGATTCCTGTGCTTAATGATGCTACTCTTCAACTTATCATTATAAAATACGGATTCCTGGACTTAATGATGCTACTCTTCAGCTTATCATCATAAAATACAGATTCCTGGACTTAATGATGCTACTCTTCAGCTTATTATTATAAAATACAGATTCCTGGACTTAATGATGCTACTCTTCAGCTTATTATTATAAATCACAGATTCCTGTACTTAATGATGCTACTCTTCAGCTTATCATCATAAAATACAGATTCCTGGACTTAATGATGCTACTCTTTAGCTTATCATTATAAAATACAGATTCCTGTACTTAATGATGCTCCTCTTCAGCTTATCATTATAAAATACAGATTCCTGTATTTAATGATGCTAATCTAAAGATTACCATTATAAAATACAGATTCCTGGACTTAATGATGCTACTCTTCAGCTTATCATTATAAAATACAGATTCCTGTGCTTAATGATGCTACTCTTCAGCTTATCATTATAAAATAAAGATTCCGGGACGTAATGATGCTACTCTTCAGTTTATTATTATAAAATACAGATTCCTGGACTTAATGATGCTACTCTTCAGCTTATTATTATAAAATACAGATTCCTGTACTTAATGATGCTACTCTTTAGCTTATCATCATAAAATACAGATTCCTGGACTTAATGATGCTACTCTTTAGCTTATCATTATAAAATACAGATTCCTGTACTTAATGATGCTCCTCTTCAGCTTATCATTATAAAATACAGATTCCTGTATTTAATGATGCTAATCTAAAGATTACCATTATAAAATACAGATACCTGGACTTAATGATGCTACTCTTCAGCTTATCATTATAAAATACAGATCCCTGTGCTTAATGATGCTACTCTTCAGCTTATCATTATAAAATAAAGATTCCGGGATGTAATGATGCTACTCTTCAGCTTATCATTATAAAATACAGATTCCTGGACTTAATGATGCTACTCTTCAGCTTATCATTATAAAATACAGATTCCTGTGCTTAATGATGCTACTCTTCAACTTATCATTATAAAATACAGATTCCTGGACATAATGATGCTACTCCTCAGCTTATCATTATAAAATACAGATTCCTGTATTTAATGATGCTGCTCTAAAGATTACCATTATAAAATACAGATTCCTGTACTTAATGATGCTACTCTTCAGCTTATCATTATAAAATACAGATTCCTGTACTTAATGATGCTCCTCTTCAGCTTATCATTATAAAATACAGATTCCTGTGCTTAATGATGCTACTCTTCAGCTTATCATTATAAAATACAGATTCCTGGACTTAATGATGCTACTCTTCAGCTTATCATTATAAAATAAAGATTCCAGGACATAATGATGCTACTCTTCAGCTTATCAATATAAAAAAACAGATTTTTGTACTTAATGATCTACTCTTCAGCTTATCATTGTAAAATACATATTCCTGGACTTACTGATACTACTCTTCAGCTTATCATTATAAAATACAGATTCCTGGACTTAATGATGCCACTCTTCAGCTTATCATTATAAAATACAGATTTTTGTACTTAATGATGCTACTCTTCATCTTATCATTATAAAATACAGATTCCTGGACTTAATGATGCTACTCTTCATCTTATCATTAAAAAATACAGATTCCTGGACTTAATTATGCTACTCTTCAGCTTATCATTATAAAATACAGATTCCTGGACTTAATGATGCTACTCTTCAGCTTATCATTATAAAATACAGATTCATGTGCTTAATGATGCTACTCTTCAGCTTATCATTATAAAATAAAGATTCCGGGACGTAATGATGCTACTCTTCAGCTTATCATTATAAAATACAGATTCCTGGACTTAATGATGCTACTCTTCAGCTTATCATTATAAAATACAGATTCCTGTATTTAATGATGCTACTCTAAAGATTACCATTATAAAATACAGATTCCTGTACTTAATGATGCTACTCTTCAGCTTATCATTATAAAATACAGATTCCTGTACTTAATTATGCTCCTCTTCAGCTTATCATTATAAAATACAGATTCCTGTGCTTAATGATGCTACTCTTCAGCTTATCATTATAAAATACAGACTCCTGGACTTAATGATGCTACTCTTCAGCTTATCATTTATCATTATAAAATAAAGATTCCGGGACATAATGATGCTACTCTTCAGCTTATCATTATAAAATACAGATTTTTGTACTTAATGATGCTACTCTTCAGTTTATCATTATAAAATACAGATTCCTGGACTTAATGATGCTACTCTTCATCTTATCATTAAAAAATACAGATTCCTGGACTTAATTATGCTACTCTTCAGCTTATCATTATAAAATACAGATTCCTGGACTTAATGATGCTACTCTTCAGCTTATCATTATAAAATACAGATTCATGTGCTTAATGATGCTACTCTTCAGCTTATCATTATAAAATACATATTCCTGTACTTAATGATGCTACTCTTCAGCTTATCATTATAAAATACAGATTCCTGTACTTAATGATGCTACCCTTCAACTTATTATTAAAACATACAGATTCCTGTACGTAATGATGCTACTCTTCAGCTTATCATTATAAAATACAGATTCCAGGACTTAATGATACTACTCTAAAGCTTATCATTATAAAATACAGATTCCTGGACTTAATGATGCTACTCTTCAGCTTATCATTATAAAATACAGATTCCTGTACTTAATGATGCTACTCTTCAAGCTTATCATTATAAAATACAGATTCCTGGACTTAATGATGCTACTCTTCAGCTTATCATTATAAAATACAGATTTGTGTACTTAATGATGCTACTCTAAAGCTTATCATTATAAAATACAGATTCATGTACTTAATGATGCTACTCTTCAGCTTATCATTATAAAATACAGATTCCTGGACTTAATGATGCTCCTCTTCAGCTTATCATTATAAAATACAGATTCCTGTGCTTAATGATGCTACTCTTCAGCTTATCATTATAAAATACAGATTCCTGGACTTAATAATGCTACTCTTCAGCTTACCATTATAAAATACAGATTCCTGTACTCAATGATGTTACTCTTCAGTTTATCTTCTATTCTTCTCCTCCTACTGTGCCATCTTTTATCCTACCATGACTCAATAATTTATCGCAGTATCTCTCCACCTCTGTCACAACCACCTATCCCATGCTTCCTTTTTACACTTTCCACACATTGCACCAAACCTATTTAAATATTGTCCCTCATCTTTATTCCAAATATACGCTGACTAATTGTGCCTCAGCTTAAACAAAAACAAAATGAAGTGCATGAATCCTCTCAAAAAAATAAGTATGCATAATTCCCCAGTATACTAAAATCCTTCTAGGAGGAGATATACACCCTAATTCTGGCCCCAATTCTGTAACCAAATAACCAATCTCCACCCCTGGTGATCTAATTTTTTCTGCAATAAATGTTAGCTGTACAAGAAATAAAAAACTGCTGAACTACATGCCTGGATTACCCAACATAAGCCTAATGTTCTCATTGTAACTGAAATTTGGCTTTAACCCAGTATAAACAACTCTGAAGTGTTATACTTCTTGGCTATAATAGCATCCATAATGACTGTATAAAGAGGAAAGGTAGCAGTATTGCTTTAATATTTCCCAATACCTAACACTTTTCCCTTACAGCAAACCAGCACCGAAATTCCATTCAGCAGAGCTTTTTATTTATTTCCTCAAAATAAATAATTATAAACAAATATATATTACTGTCCTTTATATCCCTCCTGACGATAATACAACTATACTGGAATATATCCTACACTGGATATCCACAACATTTCCACAAGAAAAAATATTACTAGGTGATGTGAGCATCATTTGGACATAAACTCTAACTCTCCTTCATCTAGCATGAACTTATGTGGTTTCACACAACTAATTAATACCCCAACACATTATATCATAGGTTCATAGGTGTTTAGTAGGCTAATGACCACAGGGGCCTTTTTAAGCCTAGCCATGCATGTCAAATCTCTGACAAGTTCCGATACCCTTGATAAGTGTATGCAGAGGCCTGGGAGATGAACCATTTACAGGTTGTCTGTGTCCATTAGAGACAATAAACAAGAGATGAATTTCCTGTTCCCGATCCAATTGTCCAAGTTGCACTTGAATTGGGTTAGAGAGAAACTCTGCTTCACATGGATGGGGACCTTATTCCATAGATGGGGTAGTCTCTGGGATATACACTTGTCTCGCCAGAGGTCCTATTTATATGACAGGCAAGGTTTAAGTCTTTAGAATGGGTAATTCTGGTGCTGTTTGTTTTGTGGATATGCAGGAGGTCCATCATAGTGCGGTCTAACAATGCCTGTATGCCAGACACAGATCAAAAGCCTGTAGGAGACAGAATACAGAAATAAGGCCTTGAGGTGGTCTGCATAGGACATTTTACATATGACCTGTATTCTTTTAGTGAGGAACCTCTGTGGAATTCCAATTGTTGGATATGCCTGGTTAGGTACATACCAAAGGGGGCACTGTACTTAGCAATAGGTCTAATGAATGCTGAATACCACCATGGAAAAATGACTTTCTTGTACTTAGATGCCATACCTTTGTTTATAAGTTGCGCAACATAGATGTAGACACATGATGGTCAAAGGCTAGATTACTATGCGTGTCCCTAAATCCCTGAATACTGCGTCAACTCTAAAGGGTGTGTTGTCAATATGACAGTTACCAGGGGCGGATGACTTCCCAAAGGATACTATTATGCATTTCTTGGCATTTAGTTTTAGTCCATGGTTCGGATACCAGTTGTTTGTCTGTGTCAGCCCCTCCTGCAGAATATTTTTGTCAGTGTGGAATTCAATGACAGCTCTTAATTTGCAATCATCTGCAAATTTAGCCAATCACAGACCACTGATATTGGCCTTGAATTCACAGATGTAAATGTCAAAAAGTAGTGGTCCAAGGACTGATCCCTGAGGGACTCCACTTGTGACTAGCCTCTTTGTAGAGGTGGACTCCCCAATTTTAACTTCCTGGGTCCTGTCTGTGAGCCAGTTGGCTATCCACTGGGTGACATATGAGTTTGCAACTAACCTCATGAGTCTGTCAATTTGTCAAATTCTCTATTAGATTGGATCACAGTTTCAAACCCTAGTAAATACTCCACCACAGGTACAATGTCAGATTCTCTCAGTAATCATCTCCCAAACCCAGTCTATATGACTAGATATCTCACACATCCAGTTAAACAGAATATTTATAAAACAACACATAACCTTTCCAAGTTTAACCCAGAAATGTTCATTACCACACCATCATCTATTAACTAGAGTCTCCTGAAAATCCTCCTGAGATGATGCTGTACTTGAATTCAATACAACTTTTCTAAATATCCTAAATAGCCTCACACTTCCTAGAAGGAAGAGACTGAAAACACATAATGCAATATGGCTATCCAAAAAGAGTAGAATGCTAATGCAGGATAGAGAGAAAATACAGAAAGAATGGCAAAAATATAAAACACCTCAATATCTTAAAAATTTTAGAATGCTTCACAATCATACTAAAAAGCAAATAAATTAAGACAACAAACTATACTATAATAACTTTCACAATAATACTAAACAGAACCCTAAAAAAATTTTGGACATCCATTAAAGAAATCTTACATCATGGCCAAAAATTCAACCCAAACCCCTCTCCAAGTAACTCAGCACTCAAAACTGCACTACAATTCAAATCTTATTTTATAGATAGTATATCATCTCTAACCAAGGATTCCTCAACATCTAATCCCAACCCTGCCCAACAGCCACATATCACCACATCCACATTGCCTATTCTGTCTCAATCTTTATAAATAGGTCAATACAGGAATCCCATGTTCCCTCTGTCTGGAAAAAGTCACACATTATCCCTCTGCACAAAGAAGGAAATTCAACAGACATTAATAACTTTAGACTTTTATCCTCACCAACATACTTCAAAAAGCAATTGCTAGGCTAACTCTTGCAGGAAGAACTCATATCTACTACACAACATGGCTTCCACCCTTCCCATAATACTAGCACTACCCTTCTAACCTATATAGATGCTATCAGTACAACTAGAGATAATAGCAAACTAGTCTCTTACTTATTTCTAGAGTTGTCTAATGCCTTCAACACAGTTTGTCACAGCAAACTTCTACTTCAAATGTCCTCACAAGGTCTCTCTCTACCCGCTCTTCTGTGGTTCAAAAGTTACCTGTCCAATAGGTATCAGTCATTAAAATGGAACTTTCCACTCTCTCCTTACCTCCCAGTTACCACTAGTATACCACAAGGCTCTATCCTTGGTCCCCTTCTCTTTAACATTTTCACCAACACCCTCTATACTTCCACACAACAGGCCACCCTAACACAATATGCAGATGATTCCACCCTAGTTTGCACATCTGACAAAATAGTACACTTCTAAAATATTACTCAGGAAGCTTTAACAGCCACTGAAACATGACTTCATAACTCACAACTCATACCCAACCCAAAAAAAGTCCAAATGATTACTTTTTTCCCCAAATCGCTCTCTTATGAAAAAAACAAAATTTATAAAGTCCTCTCTCTTGATAATACAACCAGTGAAGTCACTTCTCATAGATATCTGTTAGGGGTGATAGTGGATGATAATTTTACATTCAACCTAAATATACAAAACTGCATAAGAAAAACTCATTAAAAACTAGGGATGCCTTACAGAGCCAAAAACTTTCTCACCAACGCAACTACAACTAAACTTCTCCCCACTGTTCTTCATGGAACTCAAAAATTAAAACTTGAGCAATGCTATAACAAAGATGCTAAATTTGCAGCGCATACTCCTTTTAGAACCCACCACTGTATAGCACACTGAAAAGCATAAATTGGTTAGAGCTGCCATCATCAACTAACACATGCAACTTCTTATCATCAGTAACATTATCCAGCATCCATCTGCATGTCCAGCACTAAAAAACATACTACACAACTATGTTCCCAGCCAGTCATTGTAATCCAGTGACCAAAAAACTCCTGTCTATGTACCTAGAAAATCTGCTGGGCATTGTACTTGTATAAAGTTGTTAAGGCCTGGAACTCCTT
The DNA here is from genome assembly GCF_019279795.1 of Protopterus annectens. Lineage (NCBI taxonomy): Eukaryota > Metazoa > Chordata > Ceratodontiformes > Protopteridae > Protopterus > Protopterus annectens. The sequence goes on from NC_056745.1 coordinate 762,259,943, forward strand.
ACCTGTATCCATCAGGTCTATACCCTCCCTCCCATCTTTCAAAACCACTCTGAAAGACTTCCTAACTAAAATCTGTCTCTGTTTTTACTTAAAACTAGGATAAGCTATATCCCTAAATGTGAATAAATACCTTTTTTCCTTATACCTCCTTTACTCTCCCTTCATCACTTACTTCCTTACTACTATTTCATTCTCTTCCCTGGCTTTCTCTCTAAATATACCATAAGCCTGTTTTTCCAGCAATTCATATTGCAACTCCTATTTGTATTAGACTAACTTACCTTTAATTTCTCTACACACTGTCTAAAATTTCTCTAAATATTAAATGATTGTCATATACCTTGTATCGATTCTTAACCAATGTTTTTATATGATGTCTAATTTGTTATAATTATTTAAACAGCAGATGTTTTTGCTTTACTTTTTAAGATTGTAAAATTATTGTTCTTAAAATCTTTCATAATAATATGAAGCTTTTCTCCGCAGCCCTCCCCTGAAAATGAGCTTCTACCCAATTGGACTTTCCTGGCAATCAAATGTCAATGAATAAATAAATACATAAAATTTAGCACTGAGATTATGCCTGCATTTGAGATTGGTGTGGTGCTTGTGTTACAGTTTAGGTAAGGTTATCTATGACTCCTAGTATAATTAGGCTGTTTTCCTTCAGTTTGAGTTATTCTGTCCAATGTGTTTTGTAGGAGAAAAACAGAGAAGGAATGGGCTACACAGATACTAAATATAAGTAATTTGGTTTGCCCTCCAGTTAGAATCAGTAGTTCTTCTTCTTCTGGCTTTTCCCAGTTAGGGGTCGTTGTCTGCTCATGATTGGCAATGGAGTTTTACAGTGTCGAGTTGCCAGCCCGGCACCCAACCTTCCACAGAAGGCACACACGCACTTAAGTCTAGGGCCAATTTAGAGTGTCAAATCCACCTACAGCATGTCTTTGGGATGTGGGAGAAGCTCACTGTTAAAGGTGCATTGTTCATATATATGTTGTTGTTGTTGTTGTTTGTCTTTCGGCTTTTCCTGGTTAGGGGTCGCCACAGTGGAACTCCCGTCCACTAATGATTGGCAGTAAATTTTCACGAACGCCGATGTGCCAGCTCAATGTCCAACCTTCAATGAAGGCACGCCCATTTACGCATGTCTTTCAAATGCCACCCAACCATGGGGAGGGCATGCAGACTCCACACAGAAGGCACTCCCCACACTCCAGCCAAGAATCAAACAGGAGAACCTCTTGCTGTGTGGCAACAATGCTACCGCTGCACCACCGCAGCATTGTTCATATATATGTTAAAGTTTATTTATTTTTATTTTTGTTTTAACAGTTGGAGTTAGTATGCATCTTTTTATTCCTGTAATAACACCTTCTTCTTGTCTGTTATCTGACCTGCTATCAGAAAAATAATTATAGTTTAGAGTAATATGTGTTGAAATCCAATAGGTGCCTTTCAGCCAGGATTTAGTTATGGCCCATTTTAAGTGTGTTAGTATTGACCCAGGATCCAGCATGCACCCATTTTCTAATCATACTGGCTATCCTCATGAAGCCAATGGTAAATTATTTGTAGCATGTGTGTAGGTACTGGCAGTACGCCTGTATTTGGGCAAGACAGTTTGTGATTCCAGGGTTTAGGTACACATCAGCGGCTAAAATAAGAAGTATTACTATCATTTGTGTACCTTTGTTTTTATGGATATTACTGTGCAGGACAACATACTGGTTATAGTGTTTACCTCACAGAAAGAAGGTACAGGGTTTGAGTCTTACATGGGGTAACAACTGGCTAGGCTTAAAATGGCCCACAAGGGTAGCTAGCCTAATACTTACCTATGAAGAAACATTTTAATGTGTCAGTATAGGTCTTTTGTTGTATTAGCATGCGTTAGATATGTTTTCCATAAGTTATTTTGCAGTTCTGAAATATAACTGGAATTTTGATTTGGTTATTAATGTAGGGAGTGCTGTTTTAAACATTTTAGTTGCAACTTAAATGTAACTACAAGTTGTAATTTTAATCATAATTTCAGTTAAGACTCAGCTGTAGCTTTTTGTTATCTTCACCTAACTTTAGGTTCATTTATTTTCTTGTTTATTGGGGATTACCTTGATTCCTAAATTTGGAAGCTATTAACGGATAAATGCTCATTTGTGATACCCTTATTTATTTTAAAGCTGTCACTGAAGAACAATCATCAAACATTGACAAGCCAAGTATATTCCAAGAAAGTTTTATATGCTTCCTTTACTAATGGTGTCTGCCTTATTTTTACTATGTGTACATTCAAATATACTGACTACCTCTTTTGTTTCAGTGGTTTTGCTTATTCTGTTCTTGAAATTAACTGAAATGTTGCTTAACTAAAGTACTCTTGATTTTGTTCAGTAGCTATGTGACTGTTTTCAATAAAAATACATAATTTCAAGTTTTAAAACAACAAATGATGTTTTATGTTTCATTATACTTTCAAAAAAAAAGGATACATTTTACTCACTGCCAATTTTATTGCTGTTTGGGATCACTTACAATCTTGTAGTTACTGCTTCTGACAAGGAGAACCTCAAGCCACAGTAAAAACAAGTTAAAAAAAAACAGGAAATACATTCAGTGGAGGTCCCATACAGGCAATGCAGTTCTCCTTTGCATAAATGAATGGCACACTTGAGGCTATGGCTGGCTTAAAAGGTTGTATTTCAATGTATTAAATCAGCTGCACAGCCATGTGATTGGCCTTGTTATGTAAAAATGTCAGAGTGACAAAACAAGAATCTCTCCTTTTAACCCCATTTTTGAATTCTACTATATTCTCTTACAAAGCACTGATATAATCAATATATATTAAGAAGGCTCCTACATAATAATAATTAGCAGTTTGTACTTTGAAAGCAATAATGTGAATGACAACAGCAATTAGTAGTTACTGCACAGGGGAAATGCTAAAGTTATATATATATAATTCATTCTATAAACAAATATTTGAACAAACTTAAGAACTTAAGAAATTAACTAATATAATCAGGTAAGTACTCTTAAATGGCTGGTTCCTGCATACGGCACTCTTTGCCTCACTGTGCAGGTGAGCACTGCAGCAAAGCAGACAGACACCTTCTTCCCAGGTCAGGTGTGCTGGTATTAGTTGTTCACTTTTACTCTCTTTAGTCAGCTAACGCTGTCTAGGCCATCTGCTGCACTCATATTTTTTGGATTCATGCTGACACACTGAAGCTATTTTTAGTAAATGCTGTTTATGTGAAGTAATCACCAAAAAGCACTTTCAGTTAATCTAAAAATATGTTTTCTTGCAGGGTTAAAATACATTTACCCATATATTAAAGGGCCCCCGCACTTCAAACTTATATATACTAACTTAATGGTCAAACAACAGTGGGGAAAACCACAAAGTCCTTTAGTACTTCAAACAAACAGCACACACTTGAAGACACTTCTCCAGACTATATAACATTCCCAGTAGTTTACATCATCATCATCCGGAGTTTTTTACCCTTCTGTGTCACAGTGCTGACATAGTGCTTGCAAATTCTATACCAGCTTGATCAACTGTTCATAGGTTCATAGGTGTGTACTAGGCTAACAGCCCTGGAGCCTATATAAGTCTAACACAAGAAGATTCCCTGGCATCATGCTGCCCCAAAGTTAGTTCTCAGTGCCCCTGTCAAGCAAGGCCACTGAAGTGATCCCTGGGGTGAGCTTCCTATTGCCCACCCACTCATCAAGATTTCTCTTAAAGAGGGCCAGTGAAGTGCTCTGCTTGACGTGAATGGGAAGTTTGTTCCAGAGTATGGGAAGTCTCTGGGTTAGGAACCTGTCCCTCCAGCATGTTCTGTTTACTGTGGTAATGAGGTTAAGGTCCCTGGAGTGTGTGGCATGGAGGGATTTGGATTTCTTTAGGTGTAGCATATCTAGCAGCTCTGGGTTAGACATGGCTTTGTAGGTCAAGCAGAGATTGCCTCTAAGTAGGTGATAAGAGATAGAGTATAGCTGGAGTTTTTTGAGTCTGTCCATATAGGGCATGTGTCTACAGCCTAAGATCCTCTTAGTGAGGTATTTGTGGCCTTTCCAGTTGTTGTAGGTGTCTAGTGAGGTACATACCAAATGGGGTGTTGTACTCTATAATAGGTCTAATGAGGGACGAGTAGAGAGGGATTATGACATCTTTCTTCCTGGATGAGAAATCTTTTGTAATGAGATTGCCACTGTAGTCAGAAATTCCTTCTATGTGGCACATGTGGTTATCAAATGAGAGGTTGCTGTCAGCCCGTGTCCCCAGGTCTCTTATCACACCTTTGCTGTTTAGTGGACTACCACCTGTGTGGTAGTTCATGGGCACCATATTTTTCCCAAAGGGAATGACAATGCACTTTTTGGCATTGAGCTTAAGGTCATGGTTCTGGCACCAGTCACTGGTGTCAGTGAGGCCTTTTTGTAGAATGTCTACATTAGTTGGAGAATCAATAATGGCTCCCAGTTTGTAATCATCTGCGAACTTGGTCAGCTAGAGTCCCTTTGTGCTGGCTTGAACTTCAGAGAAGTAGATGCCAAACAGGAGAGGACCTATGGGACACCACTTGCAACTGGTCGGTAGTCAGATTTGGAGTCCGCTACTTTCACAGTGTGGGTTCTTTCAGTGAGCCAGCTGGCAACCTATCTTATTACATAGGGGGTTATGCCTAGTTTAGTGAGTCTATCTATGATTCCTGAATGAGGGATGGTGTTGAAGGCCTTGGCAAGATCTAGGTAGACTGTGTGAACTACCTTGCTCTCATACACAGCTCTGGTGACAGACTTGAAGAAATCTATCAGGTTGAGCAGGCATGATCTACCTTTCACAAACCCATACTGTGTGGGGTCCAGAGTATGGAGATTACCTATGTCCTTATTTATAAGGTCCGTGATGATGCCCTCCATAGCCTTACATACCAAACTCGTCAGGCTAATGGGGCAGTAGTTCCCAGGGTCTGTAGTCATTCCTCCTTTGTGGAGTGGGATGACCATAACAGTGCACCATTCAGTAGGAACAAAGGCTGAAATGAGACTGTGATTGAACAGGGTACTCAGGTATGGTGCCAATTCACTTTGTAATTCATGTAGAACACAGCCAGGGATATTATCAGGTCCCATGGAAGCTGTATTCTTGGCTTTGGACAGAACATTTTTTACCTGTGTAGCCATGATAATAGGGACTTGGCATTCCTCAGGTATTGTAATAGGCCCTTTAGGGAGTGAAAAGGGGGTAAAGTTCGCACTGAACCTGTCAGCCAATATGTTGGCAATATCAGTTGGTTCTGTACATGTGTTGCCATTGTGCTGTAACTCAGAGCAGATCTGAGTATTGCCATGTAGATTCTTGACATAACTATAGAATGCCTTGTGGTTGTCTTCTAGAATCTGCAGCAATTTTGTTTTCATAGCTAGCTTTAGAGGATTTGATGATGGAGCTCAGTTTTTTTGCTGAGGCTAATAAAGGAGTTTTTCCAGTCTTGGGTCATTACCCTTTTCTGCAACAGTTTTTTTTTCCTTCTGTTATAGAGTTTTGTTTATGGTTGGGGACCACCAGATTGTCTTCCTTTTTTTGGAGGAGAGCATCTTGGTTCTGTTTGGCATGGCCCGTTCCATGCACTTGTGTATGTGCTCATACAGTGCATTGGTGTATGATTCAGCAGTCGTGCACCTATTTTCCATTTGTTCCTTACCAGATGTCACTTAAATCTCAGCACTGCAATCTTATGCAACCTCCTATCTACCTCTACAGCTACTGTTAAAGGCCTTGCACAATACATCAGCAATCAAGTTAAAGGGAGCAATGCAATAATACTGAGAGATTTTAACCAACACTGGTGTATCAGTATCAAAATCAAGCTGGGCAATGTCATAGACATCCTAGCCCTATAAAAATGAATTCCCACTTACATTATACCCATCCAGGTACTTACTAACAGGGTAAATTTTTCCTAAAATGCATATAGGGTCTCTCCTCCAATACTTTCTTCAGTGACTATAACATGGTCACATTCTACATCTATGCCAAATTAATCAAGATCTCTAGAAACTGAACTAACCTAAACCAACCTGACCTGCATCACTTAACATAGGATGCAGCCTTAAAACTTTCTGAGCATTCTTATGCCTTTAAAAGATAATAAAGAATTAAACAAAACCTCAACCTGTGGCTAAACCATAACACGAAAAAGGACATTCATTACCATCGAAAATGTCACGTGAATCTTCTGAAACCTTCAGTTTATATTTTGATGAGCAGAACTTTGCAGTGTTTGGGATGAATGTAAAAAGTAATAAATTAGGCCAAAGACACCTACCTTAAAACACATAAGACCAAGCTCATTAATAACTAAAGTAATTCTGCTGCAAAGTTAATAACTTGTAAAGAAAAACTTAGTGTCCATTCTAATATAAAATAAATAAGAAGGTCACATGATCTCAACTGACTCTATCATATCCAAATAGTTTGCAAAATGGTAGAATCATTCCTCTGGCTTACTGTTAGTTACGATTATTAGTGATTAATTAGTTGTTATTATTAGTTAGTACTATTTCCTATCTTGAACCTTAAAAGACTTCAACCTCATGCTTTTCATCCAAACTTACTGTTCAAAAAGTAAATATCTGGCTAAGAAAATTGCTTAACCATGACCTGCAGATTCAGACAGTGTCATCTCCAAATTCCTAAAATCTTATTATACTTTTGTAACCAAACCAGTTCAGTATACTGTCAACCTATGATAAACCAAAGACAGCATCCCTCAGCTTTGTAAGATATCCACAATAATACCTCTACCCAAGTAAGGGAAGACCCCTCCAATTCACTTTATATCAACCTATAACTCCTTTCCCTACTATCAAACATTCTAGAAAGACACACTCCTTCCCAACTCATATCTCCTTTGACATCCTTAATGTCCATTAACGTGGCTTCAGAAATGGGAAAAATACTTCACTGAAACACTTTTTTTCTCTTATACCTTCACGGAGACAGGCTGATAATACAATAGCATATGACTTAGCATGGTTAACCTCAACTTCAGGTTAATTAAGGCCTGTGTTTGTAGCTGTCTATTTGGGACAATTGTTCCTATTAAGAAGGTTAAACTTCATTATTTGAAGATGTACATAGTTTTGTGTGTTTGTAATTACGTTAACAGGGTATGGGGTGTTTTGGGGGATGTTTGTTTGTTTTTTTGTTTTGTTTTTTTTTTTTTTTTTGTCTGAGAGTTTTCTTAAAAAAAGTCATATAAAATGTGACATAGGTTCCAACATTGATGATAAGAAAAAAACTGTATAAAAGATTAACCTGCCAAACATTAGTGGGTACATGCATCAAAAAAGCTGGACACAAACATTTAAAAAAGCTGTCATATATAATTGGTGGGAATAATGACATTATTATTATCATGACACTTTCTGTATTACCTTGGAATGTGAGTTGTGTCACGAGTACTGACAAAAAGGAAAGAAATTTTAATTATATTACAAAATGCACAGTGTAAATAGCAATGCTACATGAGACAGATTTGGAAAGAGATGAGCATGTGAATTTGATAAAGAAAGGATTTCAGCATGGATATTCAGCAGAATACAAGGGACAAAGGAAAATAGGAGTACTTATATTAATTGCTAGAGGAGCTCCAATAGTGATAGAAATGAAAAAAAATGTAATAATGGCAGATTTGTGGTAGTAAGGGGCTGCTGGCAATGGAAGAGGATTATACTGGCATGTATTTATATTCCATCTACAACTGCTATTATAGAACTTAAAAAATAGGAGAAATAATCAGATTTCAGAAGGGGATATTACTTACAGGTAGGAAATGCAATTTGATTTGCATCAATGACGATGCACCTGGGGGGCCTAGAAGGGAAATATAACAAAAGAGGGTAGATTTGTGAAGAAATTTAAGAAAATATGTGGTATGGAAGACATAAATTTAGTAGTAGGAATTCAGAGAACTTTACATATTGTTCCCCAAAATAAAATAATTGGGCTAAACAAGACATAAACTATGTTTCACAGGAACATGTGCATTTAATTGAGAACTTTGAAACATATCCAATAAGTATCTGAGATCATGAACCAATAATTACTAAGATACAAATGCAGGTTAATGAAATAAGGATGAAATACTTTTGTTCCCCAACCTACCTGTTAAAAAGAGATGAATTTAAGGAATGGGTAGAGGAAATAATTTGGGGGTTATTAGGGGGAATATAAAGTACTCCAGAAACTATAGCTAGTGAGTTGGAGTTTAAAAACTGGGTAAAAATAAAAGAAAAAGAGATATGGTTAAGAAGTAATACGAGCTATTTAGAGTGACTGATAAAGTTTAAAATATTACAGAACAAGAGGAATATCACAGAAGAAGAAGAGGCACAATTGCGGAATGCTAAAGAGAAAATAAGAGACTACCTGGACAATATGCATGAGTTTAGAAATGTTGCTGTTAAGCAACCCTTTTTTTGATAATAACTCCAGAGCACAAAACTGTTGGTACAACACCTTAGGCAGCAGAAAGTAGAAAGGGTTGTTGCCAAACTTAGAGAACCTACAAAAAAAAAATAACTAGAGATCCTGTAGAGATAGAGATATTTCAGAAATTTTATGAAAGTCTATATAAAGCAGAGAAGCAGAGAAATAAGAAAAACACAAATGGAAATATTTATGGTAAATTTATATATGCCAAGGTTAGAAGTAGGTGAGGCTCAACAATTAAGAGTTAGGATAGGAGGAAGTAAGAGGAAAATGGCAATGTGTAACCAATCTGCAAAAAAAAGTCTCCAGAAATAAATGGTATTCCTGTGGAGGTCTGGAAGTTACGAGGAAAAGAAAATGATAAAGATCAGGAAGGTTTGGTTTATTGGTATTTGAAAAAGAGGGGAGGCACAAATATTCTGGAAAAAAGTGGCTTTAATACCTCAAGATGGTAAAGACCCATCAGATCCAGCTTCATATAGATCCATTTCAATTTTAAAGCATGATTATAAAGTGTTTATGTCTGTATTGGCTAAAAAATGTCAAAGGGGTTGGAAAAATTGGTAGATAGGGATCATTTTGGTTTCTTAGACAGGAGACAAACATTTGACAACATTAATAGAACAATGATGATCCACAGGGAAGCAGAATGTAAGAACATACTGCTGTTGTTGGTGGGTCTTGATGCAGACAAAGCATTTGACAGAGTAAGTTGGGGTTTTATGAGCAGGGCAATGGAAGCATTTATATTTCCTGATACAATAAGGTTAATCAGGAGGATATATGAGAGATCAGAGGCAAAATTCAAAGTGGGAGGGTTCCTCTCTGTATAGTTGTGTCTGAACAGAACAGCCAGGCATGGGTATCCTTGTTACCCTTTGCTATTTGTATTATATTTAGAACCATTGGCAAAGAAAATAAGGGACTCGAGATTCAAGGGTATAATTGGTATGGCATTCAAGAAAAGTTAGCTTTATTTGCAAATTATATTATTTTCTGCCTGACAGAACCAGAAAAGGACATCTCAGTGTTTTGGGACATTCTGAGACAGTTCTGCTTTTTTGTGGGGGATATAAAAATAATGAAGATAAAACAAAGGCTACAGTTGCAAACTATTTACCCACACATGAATTAGTTCAGCAATACCTATAATTACAGGGACATGATAAAATGAAGTATTAAGGACTATGGATTAAAAAGGATTCTGTTATGGCAGTTAAGGATATGTAGGAAAGATTTTATCAGGGAGGGGTAGACAGCAAGAGTTAACTGGATGCTTCCAATAGAACATGGAGGTTTAAGATTATCTGATTTGAAGTGATATTTTAGAAGCTACACTGTTAAGGCTCTTACACATAACACAAACAGAAAGCTGAATGTGAAAGTGGAAAGAGATGATGATGAAGTAGGGAGGGGTAATTCAAGAAATAAGGAATCAGCAGGATTTTAGATAGTGATCCTTAAGGAGAATAACACTCATGCAGAATATTATATTCATAAAGCAGCAGGGCATTTCCTATGAACAAAGCCAACACAGGAATAGAGAAAGGAAATTCTGCTGATAGGGATGACTATAATTATGGGTATAGAGAAAAGGCAAGAGGGGGGTGGAATATACTGGAGGAAGCTGGCAAAGGAACCAAGTTATTTGGAATAAATAATCAGAGCGGAAAAGGTAACAGAATGGGAAGAGTCCAAGAAGACATTTGGATTGCAGGCTTCTCTATCAGGGATTGATATCAGAATATATGCAAAGAGAAAAGTATACATGAATCCTAAATGAAAGACCTGCACTAGTTGAGTTTTTAGGTGAATCTAGAACAGAAGCTGCTGTTAGAAAAGGGATAATTAGTAGGCATATGAAATACTGCACAATTTATTTATTTATTTATTTTATTTTACATTTGTTGATGGGGCTAGTCCAACTGGATACATGTCCATTTTCAGTACAGGCCCAGGGAGATAAGCTCCATTAAGCTAATAAAAATGGGGTCTATAATAAAACATTGAACGCTTAAAACAGCGAATGATGTTGCATCGACCCTATTTCAGCGAAAGCTGAAAATGTCGACACCTCAGAACAGTGATTTCTTTCCTAGGGAAAGAAATCGCTGTTCCAACCAAAAAAAAAAAAACAGTACACAGTTCCAAACACATACACACGTACCTTAACCCTAATTCTACCCCCCACCAAAAAAGTAAACAGCTGAAAACACATATGCACGTAACTCAACCATACATCTAACGCAAAAAAAAAAAAAAGTAAACATTTTAAAACATATGCACTTATCTTAACTTGCACCCTAACCCTAAGGTCAGTAACTGTTGCACATTTACATAAACAGTTCCAAACACATACACACTTACCTTAACCCTAATTCTACCCCCCCAAAACAAAAGTAAACAGCTTAAAACACATATGTATTTAACTCAATTGTACATCTAACGCAAAAAAACAAAAAAGTAAACACTTTCATACATATGCACTTACCTTAACCCACATCCTAACCCTAAGGTCAGTAACTCTTGCACATTTACTCCAAAGAAATTTTCCTCCCGTAGATGGCAAATGTTGGAGGTACAATGTGGAAGAAAGAGGTACCTGGGAGCATATGTTCTCAGACTGTAAGGAGATGGCAGACTTAAAAATTTCCCTACAGAGTACTCTGTCAGGAATACTGGGTGAGAAAATAAATGCAACTAAGGAAATGATATTTTAAGCTGGAATGCAGGATCTGAATTGCCTAGACATAATAATGTCCAGTTATGTTTAATTCTGATGGCTGAAAAAAAAAACAATTACTGGAAAGTGGAAATCAAAGTCTAAACCAACCATACTTGGAAGTACTGAAAAAAATTCTTAACTGCAACACATTGCCTCACTTACCACATTTGTATAAGAATGGCTCAAGGGAGAAGGGGTCCTCACACCAAGATCAGAGATCCAACTGTGAAGAAACTGTTGAAATGTCTGTAATCTGGACAATAAAATTAACATTAACATTAACTTTAAGTTTCTTAGATATTGTAGTCAAGAAATATTATCATTACTGAGTTAAATCTGTGCACCAGGCACAGTGTAAATGCTGAATTTGATTCATCTGTAAAGATTTGGCTGCATAAGTTCATGACCACCAGGGCCATTATAAGCCTAGCCTGCAATCCGGGTCTATATCACATTATCGAAACTCCGTATCATCGAACACTAGAAGACCGACATGTATAGCACAAACTATGGTAACGGCGAACGTACAAAACCGCAAAACGCGAAATGTCAAAGTGTCATGGTTGGCCTGTCTGTGGTATAGCTCCGTAAGGTAAGTGTGCGATAGTTACGGACCTTAGGGTTAGGGTGCAGGTTAAGGTAAGTGCATAGATAGGTAATGTATGTAAGGTTTAGTGTAGGGTTAAAAGTAGGGTTTTGTTAACTGTATATGTGTGGATTATTTGTTTTGTTTGGGTATATGTCTGCAGGGTAAGTGTGCAATAGTTACGGACCATAGGGTTAGGGTGCGGGTTAAGGTAAGTGCATAGATAGTAATGTATGTAAGGTTTAGTGTAGGGTTAGAAGTAGGGTTTGGTTTGTGTATGTATGTGTTTTATTTATTTTGTTTGGGTATGTAGTATGTAGCGTGCGGTGGTGTTGGCCGACTATGACGGCTCGAGATTTGATAATTTGCGGTTTAGGGTGTTCGGCGTATTTGCAGTTTGGGCTATGTATGTCGGTGTTGTGGTGTTCGATGATACAGGTTTTTGATAATGTAATATAGACCCTGCAATCCAACCCAACTATGTCTGTACATATCATGGATGTCTATTAGGAGTGGGTACAACAGTTAGGAAGTTTCTAGAGTTATGTTGGGGGAGTATGTTAGTTTGGGCACACTCTCTGCCTCTGCCTATCAGAGACTTGGGGGCAAGACGAGGGTGAATTTCCCATCCACTGGCCAAGGTTACATTTAAATAGGGTTAGTGATGGACTCTGCTTCATAGAGATAGGGAGCCTGCTCCACAGCATGGGGATCCTCTGAGGCATACATCTGTCTCTCCAGTATGTCTTATTTATGTCACAAGCAAAATTTAAATCCATTGATCTAGTGGTTGTGATGCTGTTCATTTTGCAGACATGCAAAAGTCTTATCAGAGTTGGATCTGAGGATACCCTGTATGCCAGGCATAGATCGCTTCTCAGTAACCTGTAGGGCCCAGAGTATAGAGATACGGCTTTAAGGTGATCATATAGGACAATATGTTTATACCTTAGATTCTCTTGGTAAGCAACCTTTGTGGGCATTTCATCTGTTACATTTGTTTGGTCAGGTATATGCAGAAGGGGAGTTAGACTCACTGAAGGGTCTGATAAGTGCGGAATAAGGTGACACTATGACTTCTTTGGACCTGTATGCCAAGCCCTTACTTATATGTTGGGCAAGATAGAATACTTTTTTCACTACCTTGGCCACATGATTTTCAAAGACCAGATTACTCTCTATGTAGATCCCAGATCCCTGACTAGTGGGTCAACTCTTAGGGGTGTCTTATCATGAGTTTGGAGAACAGCAGCTCATCTGAATGCTGTATGTAACAGTCCAAAAGAAGTTCTGCATGAGTTATGCAAAAGTTGTGTTGTTCAACATTTTTAATAAAAAGGCTGAATTTACCTTAAGCTTAATGGTTAATGCCTCAAGCATGACATGACTAATGGAAAAAGTGGTTAAAATACATATACTAACACTACCCAAAAGTATACTGCCACAGGACAAAGTCATCTTCCAGATTTCTTTAACACTGTTGTTCCTTATGAATTTCATCAGAATAATAATAGGAAATTACATGTTTAAATATACAAACATGAAACATGATTGACCACTTCTTCAGCCTGTAACTTTTTAGTTTTAAAACAGACAAAATGGATGCACTTTCATTAGGTCCAGGAGATATATCAGTTCTTAACTTAATCTGCCATCTCAGTTCACTTAAAAGTAATTCATTCATTCATTCACCCCCCCCCCCTCCCCGCCTTGGAGATTTTTCAAGTTTCTCAAAAATAAGAAATAGAAATGTTTAAAAATCGTTTAATATACTTTTCAAACACTCTTGTGAATTTGTCTTATTGTTATTTGTAATGCTTTTCAGATGTTCATAAATTCTTTTACTGAGCTTTTTCTCTGTCTTGCTCATATAATAAGCAAATCAAAAAGTACATTGTACAATGCACACCACCCCGCATGTGTTGCAATTAAATTTGCCACCACAGTCCAAGGGGTAAGGGTAACTATGAAGATTAACAGAAACACCTCCCTTGATATACCCACAATAGTGGCAACTCTGAAGATAGGTGAAGGCTGCCAGCCTAGCCAGACAGAATTTTGTAGATAATTCTGTCATTTGTAAATATTAATGTAAGCCACATGCTTGTTCTCTTAAATGTGAAAAGACTGCATTGTATCTTGAACTGCAAAAATGTAATAACAGTGCACTCTGCTGCAAGAAAGCTAAGTCAAGCATTTTATTACTGTCTTTGATGTCAAAATTCGGAGACGATATGTCTACAGGGAGGCATCGTGCCTACTGTTTTAAGACCAGAGATAATGGCTAGAATTTGCATGTATAAATGTCCTTTATTGCTCTAGTTTCTGACCAGGTGTAAATAATGTAAATGTAGTTTCTGTTAGCCTGGGAACATCAGAGAAGTGTGAAGAATGATGTCATGTGAATCAGCTCTGTGAAATCAATTTAAAAGGAGAGAATCAGAGAGCTCAGAGCATTTTGTCTTGAGAACATCCAACATCACTAGCACTGCCTGTTTCTATATGTAAGTTATTTAGAACTGTGTTTTCTCTTAGAAATAGCTAGGAATTAGGAAGATTAGACTAAGTGTTTTTCTGGGTTGATGTGAGAACTTTTCTATGGTATTATTTTAAATATTCCTCTGCGATCTCTGAACTCTTGACTAGCACTGTGTAGTAAGAAGTATTGTCTTGTGTTTTTATTGTTTATTATTAAATATTTTAAACCTTTCAACTGTGGCTGTTTTATGTAGAGTAGATTTAAGCTCTAGAGTATATTGCATGTGTGAAGACTGGTACAGAAGGGTGAAGGCTGCCAGCCTAGCCAGATAGAATTGTGCAGATAATTCTATAATTTGTAAATAGTGTGAAATGTTGAACTTAAAACAATGTGGCAACATTGCCCTCTGCTGTAAACAAAGCCTAGCCAGATAGAATTGTGCAGATAATTCTATAATTTGCAAATAGTGTGAAATGTTGAACTTAAAACAATGTGGCAACATTGCCCTCTGCTGTAAAGAAAGCCAAGTCAATCATTTCTTGTTGGTCCTTTGAAATTAAAATTATTTCATGGCTGCCTTTGATGTTTACCATTCGGCTCTGGTCCGGCTAGATGAAGGCTTCCTGCCTATTGTTTTAAGGCTAAAGTTAATGACCAGAGTTTACATATGGAATGTCCTTTATTGCTCTAAGTTTAAAAGAATGTAAATGCAGTTTCTGTCAGCCTGGGAACACCAGGAAAGTGTAAAAGATGATGTAATGTTTTAGCAGAACTGCAGTTTCAATTTAAACATGAGAACCAGACATTATTAAGCATATTTGTCTGATCATCCAACCTACAGCACTCTGCCTATTTTCTTATGTAAGTTATCTTAGACTTGTGTTTTCTTTTAGAGAGCTAGAAATTAGAAAGTTGAGACTAAGTGTTTTTCTGTGGTGTCAGAACTGTATTACTTAAGTATTTCTGTGGGATCTCTGAACTCTTTTCACTAGCATTGTGTAGTAGAAAGTATTGTCTTGTGGTTTTAATTATTTATTATTAAATATTATAAAACCTTTTAACTGTGGCTGGATTTGTGCAGATATAATTTAGGCTCTTAAGAGTACTTGCATGTCTTTGGTAAAACTGTACAAAGCCACTCTAATAGCTTTAGCCCTGGGCTACACTTACCACTTGGATAATAATATTGCACAGTAATAATTGGACACACTTTTAAGGGCCTTTGAGTAGCTGATAATTATTAGTGGGTGGTGGCAGCTGGTACTACCATACAGTCTGGGTAAAAGGGGCACAGCTGGAAAACCTGTGCCAGCCTTCCCCGGGAGTGTCTGTGTGGTTGTATAAACTTATCTCAAAGTGTGTGTGTGTCAGCTACTTGGGCAGGGACACGAAGCACTGGTTGGACAGAAAGGGTGCTGGAGATTTTAGCTTGCCCACTAGGCAGAGAGCTAGACTCTACAGCTGTGCCAGTGGGGAGTCTTATTAGGGACCTGGGGAGCAAGGGAGCGACTAGCCCCGGACTGACTGTGATCTCTGTGTGCTCTTAAGGGAAATTGCACTTTACTGTGTGTATTTGTTATCAGTTCCTTGCATATGAAATACCCTCTCTGGTGTTAGTGGTGAGGATTGAGGTTCCTTGATTGCTGGGCCAGGACACGGGCATCACATATTAATTGGTGGCAGTGGTTGGGATATCCTCACATATTAATTGTTTGTCAGCAGTGGGATATACACATCACATATTAATTAGTTGGCAAATATTAATTGGTTTGTAGTGGTGTGGGTAGCGTGAATCCTGTAGCTTGTGTACAGAGAGCTTTGAAGGTGTTTTCTACTCTAAATCAGCTACACAGTGCATACTCAGAGTTCAGATCACAATTGTTTTATTTCTTTTGTTAGCTTAGTTAGTCAGGGTGAGCAGACAGCATGTCAGCAGAGGAGTATGGAAAGCTGACAAGGAGCCAGCTGGCGGAGATGTGCCAGGATAGGGGACTGGTGCATGGAAACCTGACTAAGGCAGACCTGATTACAGTCTTGGTTACAGCTGCATCAGAAAACAGCAACCAGGAGGACAATCAGACTGGCACTGGAGATATAATTCCCTCGGAGAATGGACAGCTCAACCTGTCTGCAGTGGACTTAAAAATCCAGCTAGAGCTAAAGAGACTTGAGTTAGAGGCCAGGCATGTGGAATTAGAAGCAAATGAGAGACTGCAACGTTTACAGGCTGAGGAGAATGAGAAACTGTTACATCTGCAAGCTGAGGAACAAGAGAGCCAGAGGCAGCATGAGAAGTAGATGCTGACTCTTTGCCAGAGTCATGGAGGTAATGGGGAAGGGAGTAACTGGACCCCAGAAGCACAAAAGGTCAGTACATTTCTTCCGCAGTTTAAAGAGGGTGATAATTTTGATAGTTTCAGTCACATGTTTGAGAGGGTATGTAAACAGTATGAAGTTGACAAAGGGCTCTGGGTACAGTTCCTGACCCACTTACTCCATGGTAAAGCTGTAACTGTTCTGTCTAAAATGTCTGATGTTGCATGTTTTGATTATACTGCTAAGAAATGTCTTTTAGAACTGTTTAAGCCAACACCTGAAATGTATAGGAAAAAGTTTTGTGAGCACAGACGCAAGGCAGATGAAAGTGTATGTGAATATGTTGCTGAATTAAGCACTTATTTCCATAGGTGGGTGAGTGGATGTCAGATCACCACTTGTGAAGGGCTGGCATACCTTTTGGTGAGGGAACAAGCCCTTAGCACTTTTCCTGAGAACATGAGGATCTGGTTAGCTGATAGACAATGTGCTACTTCAGATGAGTTGGGGAAGAAGGGAGACCTATACCTGGCAAGCAGGGCAGCCCTGCACAGGAAGAGGACCCCCAGTACTGCTCATGGGTCTAAAGGAACCCATGGTGGGCAGCACAGTCTGCCCCAGCAAAATCTACCAGTAGCAGGGGAAGCCACTAGTCCAGGTACATGTCTAGGAGCTAGGGTTAAATGTTTTGAATGCAACCACTGGGGCCATGTGGCATACAGGTGTCCACGGAGGCAAGGTGGGGAACCAAAGATGAGGAAGCCAGTATGTTGGAAAGACAAAATGCCAATAGTAGGTTGTCTTGAGACAACATGGGTACCAAACTACCACCCTGTCCTGAGAGGGAAGGATTTGGATGAGGCAGTACCATGTGCTTATGCAGTTACACGTGGTCAGGCTAGGAGACAAGCATGTGGGTCTGGTAGTCTGGGGGAGACTCAGACAGACTGCATATTTGCAGCCAATACTGATGAGGTGGTTACTTCAGTGAGTGAGCTACACTGTAGCAGTGAGACTGAAGGTGAGCCGCAGCTGCTTGAGAGTACTGATGGTTCCTTGGAGAGAATGACTGCAAAGGTAGTGGCAAGTAGTAGTACCCAGGCTGACAGTGAGGCACCACTGTCAGAGGATGCCAGACTTCCTGTGGAAGGGGAGCTGGGAAGGGTTACAAGGAGAGAGTTGAGACAGGCTCAGCTCTCAGACCCTACATTGCAAGGCATGAGGCAGGTAGCTAGGGAGGCACCTGATTCTCAAGGAAAGGGGGAATCTGTATACTGGGACAAAGGGTTACTGTGCAGAGAGTGGACCCCTGAGGGAGGGCTAAAAGGTGAGAGAGTACAGCAGTTGGTAGTGCCTACAGCCTGTCTGATGCTTCTAGCCATAGCCCATGATATTCCCTTTGTAGGTCATATGGGCATAAAACATACAAAAAGGCATATTATACAGAGCTTCTACTGGCCTGGAATTTCCAGAGATGTAACACGGTACTGCAGGACCTGTGAGCAATTCCAAAGGTTAGGCAAGGCAGGAGTCAAGGTGAGAGCTCCTTTGATGCCTTTGCCTGTGATTGCGGAGCCATTTCAGAGGGTAGCTATGGATATTGTGGGTCCTCTGAGTACCCCAAGTTCCACAGGGAAAAAGTATATCCTAGTGCTAGTAGATTATGCTACACGATACCCTGAGGTAGTAGCTTTGTCCTCCATTGAGGCAGAGAAGGTGGCAAATGCTTTGTTAGAGATTTTCAGCAGGGTAGGTTTCCCAAAAGAAATACTGACTGACAGAGGTGCCAATTTCCTGTCAGACCTGCTAGCTTGTCTGTGGAAGTCCTGTGGGGTGAAGCACATGAAGACCACCCCCTACCATCCCCAGACAAATGGTCTTGTTGAGAGGTTAAACTCTACAATCAAGTCCATGCTACAGGCATTTGCAGATCAGTTTAAGAGGGAGTGGGACAAATATTTGCCCCATCTGTTGTTTGCTTACAGAGAGGTTCCTCATGAATCCACAGGTTTTTCATCCTTTGAGTTGCTGTATGGGCATAGAGTGAGGGGGACCTCTAGATTTAATTCGAGATGAGTGGGAAGGTGAGTGCAAGTCTCACAAGGAGTCTATTGTAGCATACATCCTAAACCTCAGAACAAGGCTCAGGGAACTCATGGGCTTGGCCCAGGAGAACCTGGCAGAAGCCCAACAACAGAAAAAGGTGTGGTATGACAGGAATGCTCAAGCTAGAGAGTATGCTGTGGGGCAGCAGGTAATGGCTCTCATTCCTGTCAGATACAACAAGCTGCAAGCAACTTGGGAGGGACTCTACAAGGGGGTAGGAAAGGTAAGCAATGTTAACTACATGGTGGAACTGCTAGGCAGACAGCAGGGGCACAAATTGTACCATGTTAACATGATGAAATCTTACCATGATAGGGAGGCCCTTGTGATGAGCATTTGCAGTGGATTGCAGGAGGAGTCTGAGGGAGATCTGGGGACTGATCTCCTCAGTGAGGCTCAGGCTGACACCTCAGTGGAAGGGGTAGTAATGTCCCAGCAACTAACTCCTACCCAGGTTCAAGAAAGCCTAGCAGTGTTAAAGGAATTTGGGGATATGTTCACTGGGAAACCAGGGTGCACCCACCTAGTGCAGCACCAGGTGGATACATGACCCCAAAGGCCTATTAGGCAGGCCCCTTATAGGGTGCCTGAGAGTGTCAAACAGACCCTGAGGAGGTACAGGAGATGTTGGAACTATGGGTGATTCAAGAGTCCAACAGTCCCTGGGCCTCCCCAGTAGTGCTGGTGCCAAAGAAGGATGACAGCACCAGGTTCTGTGTGGACTACAGGAAATTAAATAGTCACACAGAGTTGGATGCTTACCCCATGCCTAGGACAGATGAGGCCCTAGAGCAGCTGGGTGGGGCTAAGTATCTTACAACCATTGATCTCACCAAGGGTTACTGGCAGGTGCCCTTGACTCCCAGTGCTAGACTGAAGTCAGCCTTTGTGACTCATTTTGGCTTGTATGAGTTCAAAAAGATGCCCTTTGGGATGAAGAATGCCCCAGCGACTTTCCAGAGGCTGGTAGATCATATCCTAGTAGGAGTCAGAGGGTTTGCCCTTGCTTACCTAGATGATATTGCCATCTATAGCAATTCCTGGCCAGAGCACCTTCAGCATGTCAGGGAGGTGCTGGGCAGACTACAGAGGGCAGGGTTGACCATTAAGCCAAGCAAATGTCAGGTGGGTATGGCAGAGGTCTCCTACCTAGGACATAGAGGGGGGAGTGGTAAGACAAGGCCAGAACCTGCCAAAATGGAAGCAATTCAGGCATGGCCTGCGCCTGTTACTCAAAAGCAGGTAAGGGCATTTTTAGGGATAGCAGAGTACTACAGAAAGTTTGTCCCCAGTTACAGTACCATAGCTGCTCCCCTCACAGACCTGACAAGGAACAACAGGCCAGATAAGGTAGTGTGGACCCCAGCATGTGAGCAGGCATTCCAGAAGCTTAAAGATGCTTTGGGAGGACCCCCTGTGTTAGCCAGTCCAGATGACAGCAAAGAATTTGTTGTCCAGGTGGATGCTTCAAATCATGGGGTGGGGGCTGTACTTAGCTAGATTTCCTCAGAGGGGGAAGAGCACCCAGTGGTTTATCTCAGTCATAGGCTCTAACCCAGGGAGGAATGATATGCAACTGTAGAAAAAGAATGTCTAGCAATAGTGCGGGCATTGCAGAAACTTCAGTCTTATCTGTATGGAAGAACATTCACTGTTAGGACAGATCACAACCTTCTAACATGGTTAAACAGAGCCAGTCAGCAAAATGCCAAGTTGCTAATATAGAGCCTGGGGTTGCAAGTATATATGTCAGTGCAGCACCGCAGTGGGAGTAGCAATACCAATGCAGGTGGGCTCTCAAGACTGGGAATGGGGTGAGGTACACTTAGATAAACCTAACCCTCTTAAGCAGTGTTTCTCAAGGGCCACTTGAAAAACTAGCTTGAGTTCTCCGGGGGGGGGGGTGAAGACTGGTAGAGAATGGTGAAGGCTGCCAGCCTAGCCAGATAGAATTGTGCAGATGATTCTATCATTTGTAAATACTGTGAAATGTTGAACTTAAAACAATGTGGCAACATTGCCCTCTGCTGTAAAGAAAACTAAGTCAAATATTTCATGGCTGCCTTTGATGTTTACCATCCGGCTCTGGTCCGGCTAGATGAAGGCTTCCTGCCTATTGTTTTAAGGCTAAAGTTAATGACCAGAATTTACATGTGGAATGTCCTTTATTGCTCTAAGTGTAAAAGAATGTAAATGCAGTTTCTGTCAGCCTGGGAACACCAGAAAAGTGTAAAAGATGATATAATGTTTTAGCAGAACTGCAGTTTCAATTTAAACAGTGAGAACCAGAGATTAAGCATTTTTGTCTGATCATCCAACCTACAGCACTCTGCATATTTTCGTATGTAAGTTATCTTGTGTTTTCTTTAAAAGAGCTAGAAATTAGAAAGTTTAGACTAAGTGTTTTTCTGTGATTTCAGAACTGTACTACAGTATTTCTGTGGGATCTCTGAACTCTTTTGACTAGCACTATGTAGTAGAAAGCATTATCTTGTGGTTTTAATTATTTACTATTAAATATTTTAAAACCTTTTAACTGTGGCTGGATTTGTGCAGAGTTAATTTAAGCTCTTAAGAGTTCTTGCATGCCTTTGGTAAAACTGTACAAAGCCACTCTAATAGCTTTAGCCCTGGGCTACACTTACCAATTGGATAATAATATTGCACAGTAATAACTGGACACCCTTTTAAGGGCCTTTGAGTAGCTGATAATTATTAGTTGGTGGTGGCAGCTGGTACTACCATATAGTCTGGGTAAAAGGGGCACAGCTGGAGAACCTGTGCCAGCCTTCCCAGGGAGTGTCTGTTTGGTTGTATAAACTTATCTCAAAGTGTGTGTGCGTAAGCTGCTCGGGCAGGGACACGAAGCACTGGTTGGACAGAGAGGGTGCTGGAGATTTTAGCTTGCCCACAAAGATGAGATCTAGACCCTATAGCTGCGCCAGTGGGGAGTCTTATTGGGGATCTGGGGATCAAGGTAGCAACCAGCCCTGAAC
Source organism: Protopterus annectens (assembly GCF_019279795.1). Classification (NCBI taxonomy): domain Eukaryota; kingdom Metazoa; phylum Chordata; order Ceratodontiformes; family Protopteridae; genus Protopterus; species Protopterus annectens. The sequence continues at coordinate 762,281,663 of NC_056745.1, forward strand.
TGACTGTGATCTCTGTGTGCTCTTAAGGGAAACTGCACTTTACTGTGTGTATTTGTCATCCTTTCCTCTCATATGAGACACCCTCTCTGGTGTTAGTGGTGAGGATTCAGGCTCCTTGATTGCTGAGCCAGGGCACGGGCGTCACAGCATTTATATAGTGATACTGTACCAAGTTACTCTAATAAGCCTTAACTGTTCAGTCACACTTACCATTTGGATAATACTATTGCACACTAATAACTGGACACCCTTTTAAAGGCCTTTAAGTAGTTGACAAATATTAGTGGGTGGTGGCAGCTGATACTACCTTTTAGACTGGGCAGAAAAGGGGCATGGCTGGAGAACCTGTGCCAGCCTTACACAGGAATGTCTATGTGGTTGTATAAACTCTTATCTCAATGTGTGTGTGTGTGTCAGCTACTTGGGCAGGGACATGAATCACTGGTTGGATAGAGAGGGTGCTAGAGGTTTTAGCTTGCCCACTAGGCTGAGATCTGGACCGTATAGCTGTGCCAGTGGGGAGTCTTATTGGGGACCTGGAGTGAAGGGGACAAACCAGCCCCAGACTGACTGTGATCTCTGTGTGCTCTTAAGGGAAATTGTACTTTACTGTGTGTGTATTTATTATCCTTTCCCTATATGGACGCCCCTCACTGGTGTTAGTCATGAGGACTGATACTCCTTGATTGCTGGGCCAGTACATGGGTGTCACATATTAACTGTTTGGCAGTGGTGGGATATCCACACCACATATTAATTGGTTGGCAAATACTAATTGGCTTGCAGTGGTGTGGGTAGAGTGAATTCCTGTAGCTTGTGTACAGTGATCACTTAAAGTGTTTTGTACTCTAAATCAGCCATGAAGTGAATACTCAGAGTTTAGATCACAATTGTTTTATTTCTTTTGTTAGCTTAGTTAGTCAGGGAGAGCAGGCAGCATGTCAGCAGAGGAGTACAGAAAGCTGACAAGGAGCCAGCTGGCTAAGATGTGCCAGGCTAGGGGACTGGTGCAGGGAAACCTGACTAAGGCAGACATGATTGCAGCTTTGGTCACAGCTGCATCAGAAAACATCAACCAGGAGGAAGATCAGACTGGCAGTGGAGATGTACCACCATTACAGAATGGACAGCTCAACCTTTCTGCAGAAGACTTAGAAATCCATCTGGAGCTAAACTGACTTGAGTTGGAGGCCAGGTGTTTGGAAGTAGAAGCAACTGAGAGACTGAGATGTCTGCAGGCTGAGGAGAATAAGAAACTGCTATGCCTGGAAGCTAAGGAAAAGGAGAGGCAGAGGTAGCATGTAAGGGAGATGCTGACTCCTTGCCAGAGTGATAGAGGTAATGGGGAGGGGAGTAACTGGACCCCAGAAGCACAAAAGGTCAGTAAATTTCTTCCGCAGTTTAAAGAGGGGGATAATTTTGATAGTTTAATTTCTATGTTTGAAAGGGTATGTAAACAGTATGATGTTGACCAAAGGCTATGGTTATGGTTCCTGACCCCCTTACTCCATGGTAAAGCTGTAACTGTGTTGTCTAAACTTGCTGATTGTGAATATTTTGATTATACTGCATTAAAAATCACTTGTTAGAATGTTTTAAGCTAACACCTGAATGTTTTAGGAAAAAAGTTTTGGGAGCATAGATGCAAGGCAGATGAAAGTGTGTGTGAATATGTTGCTGAACTGAGCGCTTATTTTCATAGGTGGGTGAGTGGATGTCAGGTCACCTCTTTTGAAGGGCTGGCAGACTTTTTGTTGAGGGAACAAGCCCTTAGCACTTTGTCTGAGGACATGAGGATCTGGTTAGCTGATAGACAATGTGCTACTTCAGAGGAGTTGTGGAAGAAGAGAAACCTATACCTAGCAAGCAGAGCATCCCTGCACAGGAAAGGGGCTTCCAGTACTGCTCATGGGACAAAAGGAACCCATAGTGGGCAGCACAGACTGCCCCAACAGAATCTGCCAGTAGCAGCGGAAGCCACTAGTCCAGGTACATGTCCAGGACCTGGGGTTAAATGTATTGAATGCAACCAGTGGGGCCATGTGGCATACAGATGTCCACGGAAGCAAGGTAGGGAACAAAAGGTGAGAGAGCCAGTAAGTGGGGAAGACAAAATGCCAATAGTAGGTTGTCTTGAGACAACAGGGGTAGCAAACTACCATCCTGCAGATGCCCTGATAGGGAAGGATTTGGATGAGGCAGTGCCATGTGTATACACAGACAACCTAAGAGACAAGCATGTGTGTCTGGTAGCCTGGGGGAGACTCAGACAGACTGCATACTTGCAGCCAGGATTGGTGAGGTGGTTACTTCAGGGAGGAAGCTATTCTGTAGCAGTGAGACTGAATGTGAGCCACAACTGCTTGTGGGTACTGTTCCCTTGGACAAAGGGACATCAAAGGTAGAGGTGAGTAGTAGTACCCAGGCTGACAGTGAGGCACCACTGTCAGAGGATGCCAGACTTCCTGTGGAAGGGGAGCTTGGTAGAGTTACAAAGAGAGAGTTGAGACAGGCTCAGCTCTCAGACCCTACACTGCAAGGCCTGGGTCAGGTAGCTAGTGCGGCACCTGATTCTCAAGGGAAGGGGGATTCTGTATACTGGGACAAAGGGTTACTGTATAGAGAGTGGACCCCTTAGGGAGGGCTAGAAGGTAAGAAGGTACAGCAGTTGGTAGTGCCTAAAGCCTACCGTCTGGTGCTTCTAGCCATAGCCCATGATATTCCATTTGCAGGTCATATGGGCATAAAACATACAAAGAGATGTATTATGCAGAACGTCTATTGGCCTGGAATTTCCAGAGATGTAACATGGTACTGCAGGACCTGTGAGCAGTGCCAAAAGGTAGGCAATGCAGGAGACAAGTGAGAGCTCCTTTGATGCCTTTGCCTGTGATTGAGAAGCCATTTCAGAGGGTAGCTATGGATATTGTGAGGCCTCTGATTATCTCAAGTTCCAAAGGGAAAAAGTATATCCTAGTGGTAATGGATAATGCTACACAATCCCCTGAGGCAGTGTCTCTGTCCTCCATTGAGGCAGAAAAGGTGGCAAATGCTTTGTTAGAGATTTTCAGCAGGGTAGGTTTCCCAAAAGAAATGCTGACTGACAGAGGTGCCAATTTCATGTCAGACCTGCTGACTTGTCTGTGGAAGTCCTGTGGGGTGAAGCACGTGAAGACCACCCCTACCATTCCCAGACTAATGCTATTGTTGAGAGGTTAAAGTCTGGTGACTGATCTCCTCAGTAAGGCTCAAACTGACACCTCAGTGGAAGGGGTAGCAATGTTCCATCAGCTATCTCCTACCCAGGTTAGAGAACTCCGACCAGTGTTACATGTGTTTGGGGACATGTTCACTGGGAAAACAGGGTGCACCCACCTGGTGCAGCACCAGGTGGCTACAGGACCCCAAAGGTCTATTAGGCAGGCCCCTTATAGGGTGCCTGAGAGAGTCAAACAGACTCTGAGGGAGGAGATACAGGAGATGTTGGAAGTAGGGGTAATTCAAGAGTCCAACAGTCCCTGGGCCTCCTCAGTTGTGCTGGTGCCGAAGAAGGATGGCAGCACCTGGTTCTGTGTGGACTACAGGAAATTAGTCACACAGAGTTGGAGGTTTTCCCCATGCCTAGGACAGAAGACACCCTAGAGCAGCTGGGTGGGGCTAAGTATCTTACAACCATTGATCTTACCAAGGGTTGCTGGCAGGTGCCCTTGACTCCCAGTGCTAAAGACAGGTCAGCCTTTGTGACTCCTTTTGGCTTGTATGAGTTCACAAAGATGTCCTTTGGGATGAAAAATGCCCCAGGATCTTTCCAGAGGCTGGTAGATCATATCCTAGCCAGAGCAGGAAGGTTTGCCCTTGCTTACCTAGATGATATTGCCATCTACAGCCATTCATGGCAAGAGCACCTTCAACATGTCAGGGAGGTGCTGGGCAGACTACAGAGGGCAGGGTTGACCATTAAGCCCAGCAAATGTCAGGTGGATATGGCAGAGGTTTTCTGCCTGGGACACAGAGTGGGGAGTGTTAAGATTAGGCCAGAACCTGCCAAAGTAGAAGCCATTTGGGCACAGCCTGCACCTGTTACTAAAAAGCAGGTGAGGGCATTCTTAGGGACAGCAGGGTACTACAGAAAGTTCACCCCCAGTTATAGTACCATAGCTACTCCCCCTCACAGACCTGACAAGGGAGAACAGGCCAGATAAGGTAGTATAGACCCCAGCATGTGAGCAGGCATTCCAGGAGCTTAAAGAAGCTTTGGGAGGACCCCCTGTGTTAGCCAGTCCAGATTACAGCAAAGAATTTGTTGTGCAGGTGGATGCTTCAAACCATGGGGTGGGGGCTGCACTTAGCCAGATTTCTTTAGAGGGATAAGAGCACCCAGTAGTTTATCTCAGTCACAGGCTCCAACCCAGGGAGGAATGCTATGCAGCTGTAGAAAAGGAATGTCTAGCCATAGTGTGGGCACTGCAGAAACTTCAGCCTTATATGTATGGAAGAAAATTCACTGTAGTGACAGATCACAATCCCCTAACATGGTTAAACAAAACCAGCCAGCAAAATGCCAAGTTGCTAAGATGGAGCCTAGGGTTGCAAGCATATGATATGTCAGTGTAGCAATGCCAACACAGACAGGCTCTCAAGACAGGGAATGGGGTAAGGTATACTCAGATAGACCTAACCCTCTCAAGCAACGTTTCTCAAAGGTCACGTGAAAAACTAGCTTGAGTTATCCAGTGGGGGGGGGGATGCGTGAAGATAGGTGAAGGCTGCCAGCCTAGCCAGAGAGAATTTTGTAGATAATTCTGTCATTTGCAAATATTAATATAACTCGCAGGCTTGTTCTCTTAAATGTGAAAAGACTGCATTGGATATTGAACTGCAAAAATGTAACAACAGTGCACTCTGCTGTAAGAAAGCCAAATCAAGCATTTTATAACTGTCTTTGATGTCAAGATTCGGAGCCAATATGTCTAGAGGGAGGCATTTTGCCTATTGTTTTAAGATCAGAGTTAATGGCTAGACTTTGCATGTATAAATGTCCTTTATTGCTCTGGTTTGTGACCAGGTGTAAAGAATGTAAATGTAGTTTCTGTTAGCCTGGGAACACCAGAGAACTGTGAAGAATGATATCATGTGAATCAGCTCTGTGTTATCAATTCAAAAGAGAGAATCAGAGAGCTCAGAGCATTTTGTCTTGAGAACATCCAACATCACCAGCACTGCCTGTTTCTATATGTAAGTTATTTAGAACTGTGTTTTCTTTTAGAAATAGCTAGGAATTAGGAAGATTAGACTAAGTGTTTTTTAGTGTTGATGTCAGAACTTTTCTACGGTATTATTTTAAGTATTTCTCTGTGATCTCTGAACTCTTGATTAGCACTGTGTAGTGAGAAGTATGGTCTTGTGTTTTTATTATTTATTATTAAATATTTTAAACCTTTCAACTGTGGCTGTTTTATGTAGAGTTAACTTAAGCTCTAGAGTACAATGCATGTATATAGTGATACTGTACCAAGTCACTCTAATAAGCCTTGACTGTGCAGTCACACTTACCATTTGAATAATAATATTTCACACTAATAATTGGACACCCTTTTAAGGGCCTTTGAGTAGCTGATAAATATTAGTGGGTGGTGGCAGCTGGTACTACCTTTTAGACTGGGCAGAAAAGGGGCACAGCTGTAGAACCTGTGCCAGCCTTCCACAGGAGTGTCTGTGTGGTTGTATAAACTCTTATCTCAAAGTGTGTGTGCGTCAGCTACTTGGGCAGGGGCACAAAGCACTGGTTGGACAGAGAGGGTGCTGGAGGTTTTAGCTTGCCCACTAGGCTGAGATCTGGACATGATACCTGTGCCAGTGGAGAGTCTTATTGGGGACCTGGAGAGAAAGGGAGAAACCAGCCCCAGACTGACTGTGATCTCTGTGTGCTCTTAAGAGAAACTGTACTTTAATGTGTGTGCATTTATTATTCTTTCCCTATATGGACACCCCTTACTGGTGTTGGTAGTGAGGATTGAGGCTCCTTGATTGCTGGGCCAGGGCAGAGGTGTCACAGCAACAACCACATTTATTCACAGTATCATGTCTGGAATATTTGTGATGCTCATTTCCTAAGAAGTGCTTAATGTTGGAGGTGTTTTTATACACAAATTTTGGACCAGACCCCAGTTAACCAAAATCAGGTATACCGTTAAATAACAAGTTACAGTTTTTCTCCATGATATCACTGATGCCACGACTATGGAATGATGTAAAATCATCAAATGAGAATAATTCTTACTGGGTTTCTTGACCCCCACCTGATACGGGTTTTCTCAAAATGGTTTCATACTGGCTGTACCTATTATCCTGTACAAATTCAAACAGTTTGTTAATGAGCTTAACTGGATAATTTGTATTTTGACCATATGCATGTGCAATAACATAACTATTACAAACGGCAGGTTTCTGTACAGATTTGACCCAAACAACCTGTAACCACATTTTCATGCAAAACATTGAAAAAAAACTATTCTCCATAAAGTCAGAGTTAAAGAAAACTCTAAAACAATTTATTGTGAGACAGATGGTCATATAGTTCAGTAACTGTGCACTACCCTTCCAAATAAAAAGGAATGTAGAGTAACATTTTAAATGGATATTGTACATGCTCTTTAAAATATATCTTTGTTCGCAAAAGCAGCAAACAATGTTGGCAAAAATGGGAGTACAACTTGCCTCCATAGCAACTCCGGTCATCTGTTTAATTTTTTCACTCTTGAACGTGAAAAAAAACATAGTTAGATAAGACCAGATCCATGAATAAACAAAGATAATTCAATGATGTACTATTCAAACCTGTCTTAGCAGCTATATACTCTCTAAATAAAAATCAAGCCCAATATCATGTCTTTTATGTCACCCATGACTAAAATATCCTCTGGACCACACACCATATTCATAATCATGTCAAGAAAGTCCCTGGGAAACAAGATGCAAATGTATGGAGCTTTCTGCAAATGTATATAGCCAAGGGCTCCACCTCTAAACCACCATCTTCAATAATAGATCACTGGGGGTCATCTTTATGTAGTTTTCGGGACCCCAAAAATCATTGGGATCCTGTGTTTGTCAAAAAGCAGAAAATTATATTCCTGTAGTGCTACAGTGCCCATCAATAAACAGTCATTTAAAGTTAGATCAATGTCCCTACATCCTTGGTGGACTAAGAAAGATCATATGTTAAGTAGTACCTTCCAAAATCAGATTAAATATCTTATCCACATAGCCTAAGGAATTTGTTAATACTACTCCAATGCCTTTACCAGGTTTCATAACCCTAATGCCTCTGTTGGATACCAGCTCCTTTGAAACACTGCTTTCTTCAGAGTTAAGGTTATAAAACCTATTCCTAGGCCATGTCCAGGATGCAGAGCAGATGCAACAAACAGTTTTTTCATAAAGTGGCAATTCTGAATGTGATGGTGGTTCCATGTAGCATTTAAAAAAAAAAATCAACCTGGAAATTTTTGTTACTGAAATCATGCTACTTAAACATCAAGGCAAAATTCAATTTCCTTATATATAAATTAAATTCAATAATAATATCTCCTTCATTATTTTTTCTAGTAGGTAAAAATGAGAAAACAAAAAACTTTCAGGAATAGACCATAATGAGTATCAATAATATCCAGACTGGTGAAGTTAAAAATATGAAAGTTTTGCTCACATGATGACCCAAAAGTGGAGTCACTAGAATTACAGAAAGTTCAATCTGGCACTGGACTTTCTTCATCCCCCTTCTTTTGTTGCCTCAGTTACTCCAGCCTGAATTTCTGCCTTCAGTGTATGCACATCAGAATTTATTAACATCTGGGAAGCATTAGGAATAAATATAAAGACTAATGCAGTGTTCAAACACTCTTCTGAATGCAAACATATATATATATATATATATATATATATATATAAATTATATATTATATATATATATATATATATATGTGCATTATAGATATATACATGCATATATATATATATATATATATATATATATATATATATATATATATATATATACATATGTGTGTGTGTGTGTATATATATATATATATATATATATATATATATATATATATATATATATAGTTTTTATTTTTCTCAAGAAACTTTAAAAATCTCCAATAGGGGCAGACTTTGAAAAATGAATTGCTTTTAAGTGAATTGAGATGGCAAACAAAATTAAGGTCTGACATAGCTCCTGAACATAATGAACATGTGTCCATTTTACCGATGTTTTAAAAGAAAACAATTTACAAGCTGAAGAATTAGCCAATCATGTTACATGTCTGTATATTTAAATGTGCAATTTCCAAAGGTTTCATAGTATAGTTACTCTATTTAAATATAGAGTCACGTCCAGTATTACATGATTTGGTTATAGTAGTTATTGAGTTTTTTTTCTACGGTGCAGACTTACATTGAAGAGAAGTTCATAGGTTCATAGGTGTGTACTAGGCTAATGGCCCTGGAACCTTTACAAGCCTAGCCCATAGGATTACCCTGGCATTGTGCCACCCAACCTTAGTTCCTAGTGCCTCTGTCGAATAGAGCCACTGGAGTGATCCCTGAGGTGAATTTTCTATTTCCCATCCACTCATCAAGATTTCTGTTGAAGAGGGCCAGTGAGGTACTCTGCTTGACATGTATAGGAAGTCTATTCCATAGCATGGGCAGTCTCTGGGTTATGAACCTGTCCCTCCAGCATGTTCTATTGATTGTGGTAATGAGGTTGAGGTCTCTGGAGTGTGTGGTGCAAAAGGATTGGGATTTCTTTAGATGTAGCATTTCTAACAGAGCTAGGTCAGACGTGGCTTTGTAAGTCAAGCAGAGATCACCTAATAGTTAGAGTTTTTTGAGTCTGTCCATATAGGACAGATGTTTAAGGCCTAGGGTCCTCTTTGTGAGGTACTTTTGCGGCCTCTCCAGTTGTTGCAGGTGTCTAGTGAGGTAAATGCCAAATGGGGCATTGCACTCGATGATTTGCCTAATGAGGGATGAGTAGAGGGAGACAATGACCTCTTTCTTCCTGGATGCAAAACCCTTAGTAATGAAATGTGCCGCATAGAAGGACTTTCTGACCACATTGGCAATGTGGTGATCAAAAGAGAGGTTGCTGTCAACCTGTGTTCCCAGATCTCTTACAATGCCTTCTGTGGTCAGTGGACTACCATCGATGTGGTAATTCACGGGAACTGGGTTTTTCCCAAAGGGGATGATGACACATTTTTTGGCATTGAGCTTAAGGCCATGGTTCTAACACCAGTCGTTGGTCACAGTGAAGCCATTCTGTAGGATGTCAACATCACTTGGGGAGTTAATATTAGCTAAGTACACACAACACAAAACACAAAGTGCACCATACAATTTTCAAAAACACAAATCAGGAACCAGGCAAATAGCTGTGCCTTCTTTTATTACGCACTCCTTATTCTGGTACCTCGGCTAAAAAGCCTTCAAGGAATAAAATTTTACATTACTGAAGCCTTTTTAAATCCCATCAATTTCATATGCAAATACATCTATTCACCAAACAATGAATTACTAAAAATCAGCACCCAAGCTTAAAGGCATAGTTCTTTTAGGAAAAGTGAAGACTGTAACATTGTAAAAAAGTGTATATATATATATATATATATATATATATATATATATATATATCATCCAGTTTGCCCTAAACCACATACTAACTACATAGTTATAAAGATTCTTTACTTTAAATCTATATTAAATAATATTTAATTTATTAAATATAACTTTATTACCACTTTATTTATTATCTAATAGCATTTCTTATTTCACATAAACATTTTAACTACACATCATGTACATACATAAAAATGGACAACTAGATATCAAATAAGCTGATTAAGTATATACATTAACTTCATTAAATATCCCAATTTAATTCAAAATTCAAACCACGTGGCTGTAATGTTCCTAAGTTAATAATGTTTCACTTCCAACTTTAATAATCTATGAATGAAATCCTCCCCCCATATTACTAGATCCTAAGGGACTAGCCAGAGTTAACAATAGCTCCCAACTTGCAATCATCTGCGAACTTTGACAGCCAGAGTCCATGTTGGCCTGAACTTCAGAGAAGTAGATACCAAACAGGAGAGGACCCAGGACTGAAACCTGTGGGACTCCACTCGTGACTGGTCAGCAGTCTGATTTGGAGTCAGCTACTTTCACACTGTGGGTTCTAACTGTGTTTGCAACCCAACTTGTGATATAGGGTTTGATGCCTAAATTAGTGAGTTTTTCTATGATTCCTGAGTGGGGAATGGTATCAACGGCCTTGGCCAGATCAAGATAGGCTGCATGAATCACCTTGGTGTTGTGTTGTATTAAGTTGTTAAGCGTTGGGTGATTTTCTGGCTGATAGAGAAGTCTACATATTGTAATTAGCTGAGAAACAGCTAGGTGATATGGTAGTTTTAATCAGTTTAATTTTCTAGGGGCTAAGCAGTCATAAGATCAGTTGTTATACTTTACAGCAAATTTGGCTGTCTTTACTGTAACATTGTCCAAACTTAAGCAAACAACAAAAATAAAAAAAAATGCAAAAAAGAATACATATAGTTTCCCTTTGTTTGATTTGTAACAAAACTATATTATTACATTCAGACCACATTTGTTTGAATGGTGTTAGTGTTAAAAAAAATGGGTTTTCCTAAAGTAAGGTTTCAAGTTAGGGTTAAGGTTAGGTGACATTATTAAGATAATGCAGTTAGAGTGATAACCCTAACTCTAACCCTTAGGAAAACCCTTTTCTTAATGCTATCACCGCACAAAATAGCTTAGACACACACTGCATACAACAACACAGAAACATAGCTCTACACCTGTCCCCTTACCAAAATGGATAGCATCCATACAGGTGTTCCTTATAAGTGGAATATGAGTATTCCTACGTAAAACAGGTCTGTATTATAAGATCGAAATTTAGGTAGTCGAATACCTAAAGCTCGATGTGTAAATATCAAATGCTAAAAACCGCAAATGGCCACTTCCACACAGGGAAAGAATTCCCTTGGCCATATATAAAAAAAAAGCAAACTTTTAAACCCCCCCCCCCCCACACACCCCTAACTAAATATACCAACTCCAAGATCGCTCTACACTGGACAAAAGGGCAAATTCAGCATAACGGCCAAGCAAACGCTTTCCCTGATGAATAATTTGCGGAAGTGTCTGTTTGCACTTTTTAGCTTTCGATATTTACAGATCAAGCTTTATGTATTTGACTACCTAAAGTTTTGATCTTATAATACAGACTCACATAAAATTACCAGCACCACAGTGAACCCCTAGTGGGAATCAGGCAGCAAGCACTATTACAGAACAGACAGCCTTACCAGTAGGGAGCCTGTAGCATTCTACTATCCTTTTACAAGGTCAGAATTGTCAGCAGATGAACTGGCATCCCATTGATTTCCCATCCAACTGACTGCCTATGACACAAATACAAGGCTTGAGCTGCACAACAATTTTCTTTTATTGAGATGCAGGCTGCCCCAAAAGTGCCTGTGCTTTTACATGCTAATTTTTTTTTCCTCCTTTAAAGTATCACACAAAAAGAACATAAACATACATATATACGTATGCACACATTTATCTATGGAGTGAAAAAGTATACAACAGCGTAATTTGAAAGAGCAATTTTTCTCTTTTCAGAATCCCAAGGTTTCACAACAGCATCTAGAAGCCAGAAAATATTTACCCAATGAGGCATCTCTAAAATATGACAGCATTACCCCCTCTGCAATCTATCTAGCTAGCAATTTGAGTCGTCCATGTGCCCCAGCAACCCTACTCTGCAAACAGATGTTAGGACTACTATCAGAATGTGGCCATTCTAGCAGACAGGAATGGGGAGAACAAAATCCTGTGATCAAGTGTTCCTTCCATCTTTTCTTTGGGAACATCAGGTCACTCTAACATCAGGTTGAAATTTGCATTCATTACTACAACAGATTTTTGAAAAACAGTATATAGATCAAGAAACTTTGATCTGTTTGGAAAAAGAAGCATCTGAGGAAGTGCGAAAATATAAACAACAAAACCTAGAGATATTTGAAAAATACAAAAAAGAAATATGGACATGGGGAAAAAAAGAGAGATTTGATACGTTGCAATATTTATGCAAAAGAGAAAGCCAAGTTAACTAATATACAGAGAAGGCAGTCTCAAAGATATTTGAAGAGAAATACAGGCAAAAGCATCCAGATATGGAAAATTTCACAATAAAAAATTTATATCACAAAGATGTAATGTTGAAAATAATATTAGTAAAGCAGACGTTAAAGAAATAAAGTTAAATAAAAAGTTATGGAATGTCTGCAAAGTGAAGGATTTAATGTAGAAGGTCTAACACAGACTACATCACAGTATGCTGGAGTGAGTCCCTAGAATAAGGAAAAGCAAGAAGATCAGGAGACATGTGAAGAAGAAATATGGACAGGGGAAAGGAGATTTAATATGGTGTACAAAGGAAACTGCGGTGTTGGTGCTGCGGTAGCGGTGTCGCCTCACAGTAAGACTTTGTCCTGTTCGATTCTCAGCTAGAGCGTCTTCTGTGTGGAGACATGCATGAATGGGCGTACCTTCGTTGAAGGTTGTGCATCAGAGCTGGCAACTCAGTACGTAAAAATCTACTGTCAATCATTAGCGGACCGGAGATCCATTGTGGCGACCCCTAACTGGGAAAAGCCGAAAGACACAACAACAATATTTATGCAAAGGAGAAAGCAAAACTACCCAATACAAAAAGCACCAAAGATATTTGAAGAGAAATACAGGCAAAAGAATCCGAATATGGAAAACTTTACAATACAAAAAATAAGAAGACTAAGGAGAAAAAGTAAAAAAAGAGATTAGTAATGGAGAAGTCAAACAAATAGAAAGTGAGGTTATGGAACAACTGCAAAGAGAAGGATTCAGTATAGTAAATCGAATGCAGAAAGCATCACAACAGGATAGAGCAATGCATATCCAAATTAAGGGGAAACCAGTGGAACAGGAAGCAATTGGTCAGGTGCCATGTCAAGATATTATGGGGCCTTCCACAGGAAACCAGTATAAATACTCACTTGAAGCTAGACAGCAAGGAAAGGAACAAGAAACTGGAAACTCTGATGCAGTCATTGTTGAGGAGTGATAAGCCAGTGAGTTCCCATATGACAGAGCAACAGATGGCACAGGATGAAATTGAAGAGAATGTGCCACAGGAAGATGCTATAGAACTTTCTATAGAATGCCCACAGGAAATGGAAAACAAGGGATGTACCCTCAGTATGGAAGAACATGAGCTAAGAGAAGAGTTGCTGATTTAATGGACATGGATAGATATATTAACAGCAATGACAGAAATAGACTGCAGAAGGTCAATAAAACCCAAAAAGTAAAAGTTTGATAAAACAAATGAATGAAGTAATTGGGACTGTCCATAGAGATCCATGCAATAAAACAGAAGTAAACAGGATATATTACTGTGCTGCTAAATTAATAACTGATAAAGTTCTACCACAACATCACAGGGTCGTGAGGGAAAGGAAGGGGAGAAATCGAATATCATCATGGAAGTATCGCATAGAGAAAACTATAAAGCAATTAAGATAAGAAGTGTCACTGTTAGAAGATTATAGAAGAGGGAACAGATCAACAAAAATACTAAGAAAGTTAGATGTGATTAAAGCAATGCACAGTATTAGAACAGATTATTATGCACTATCGCAAATAACAAACTAAAAATTTCAGCACAGGTGGAAAAACTTAGAAGATACACAGATAAGTATAAGTGAAAAGTACAAAATAAGCAAGTGATTGATGACTCAAAAAAGTGTTATAGAGAATTGGGATATAAGTTAAAAGGAATTGAAAGACTGCCAAAAAAGAAGAAGTAGATGCATTTTGTAGAGGTATCTATGAAGATCCTGTGGAACATAACAAAGATGCTAAATGGATATTAAAAGTAAAAGAAAGAAAAAGAAGTTTAAAGGTAAAGGATATGAAATGGGATGAAATAACAGCCAGAGAGATTGAAACAAAGTTAAGAAAAGCCTATAACTGGAAAACCCCAGGCCCAGATGCAGTACCTAACTTTTGGTTAAAAGTATTAACATCTTTGCACGAGGATTTAGCCATGAGTAAGAACTATTTATATGCGCACCCCAAAAAGACACCACACTGGCTAACAACATGTAAAACAATGCTCTTACTTAAGAGTGAACCTGCAAGCTACCCTAAAAAGTATAGACCAAAAACTTGCCTTCCGACGATGTATAAACTATACACGGGAAATGACACTGACAGAGTTTATAGTCATTTAGACGAAAACTCAATTATGGCAGTAAAACAAAAGGGCAATAAAAGAAAGTCATATGGAATAAAGTATCATTTGTTGTTAAATAAAGTTATAGTGAAGAACTGTAAAAAGGGGAAGAATCTAAGTATGGCATGGATTGACTACAAAAAAGCATTTGATAGTATCCCACATTCATGGATAAATGAGTACGTAAAAATGTATAAGATACACCCTACACTGATTGACTACATTACAGAACCCATGAAACAATGGCAAACCACTTTGCAATTTAAGCAATGATAAAGGACAGATTATTATACCAGGGATAAAAATTCAAAAGGGGATATTCCAGGGTGACTCTCTGTCACCGTTGCTATTCTGCCTTGCCATTAATCCATTAAGCTGTTTACTTAACAGCTTAGGTCACGGCTACAATTTGGCTCCTAGAAAACAACAGTCTAATGACTTCTCATCTATGTTCGTTGATGATTTAAAACTGTATAGCTCATCAAATGAGGAACTGAAAGCATACCTGCAGGTTGTCAAAACTTTTTCAGATGATATTAGAATGTCATTTGGTCTTGATAAATGTGCAAAAGCAACCTTTAAAGCAGGAAAACTGCAGCACCAGGAAAACATCAGTTTGGGACAAGAATGTGATATAAAAAAACTTGAGCAACAGAGAATCTATAAATACTTAGGTATTGATGAAGGATCAGCAATAAAACATGGACAAATGTGAATAAAACTCAGTAAGGAATACTTTAGAAGACTTAAATTAATCCTGAGAACAACATTGACATCTAGAAACAAGATCCAAGCTATAAATCAATTTGCTCTTCCTGTCCTAACATACAGTTTTGGAGTGACTGACTGACCCCACAAAGTGTTGGATAGATTAGATATTATTTATTTATTTATTTAACATTTGTTTGCCAGGATAGTCCGACTGGACAAGTGTCCATTTTCAGTGGAGTCCTGGGCAGAAAATCTCCATAAGTTTACAGAGAAAAGAAAAATTTACAAGGGAGACATTACAGAGTAGTAGCATACATTAGTATACAATAAGAGGATATTCCCTCTTTTGGTTAAAAATTGCAAGATATTTCACAACTGAATATGAGTATATAAATGTTTAAGTTTTCCATATATACATTCAAGCAAATATACATGCAAGAGTATACATACACATACATACACACACTATAATATATATATATATATATATATATATATATATATATATATATATATATATATATATACACATGCATATAATCTATACACACACACACACACACACACACACATATATATATATATATATATATATATATATATACACACACACACACACACACACACACACACACACACACACACACACACACACACACACACACACACACGTACATACACTCATATATACGTTATTGCTCACACATGGATAGGTATAGTTAGATGGTGTTGTTTGTGTTGTCCAGGACAGATGGGGTGTAAAAATAGTAAGAGGACAAGGCTGCAGGGGGTCAGTTATAGGTGCATAGTTGGTGAAGAGGTATGTTTTAAGTAGGCTTTTGAAGGAGGGTGTGGAGTTTTGTAGTCTGAGGTCAGGGGAAAGGTTGTTCCATATTTTTGCTATTTCATGGGCAAATAGTGATTCCCCAGAGTTGTTTTTGCATGTGATGGTTTCAATTAAGGCTTTGTTGGAGGACCGAAGTTGAAGGATGCTTCATGCTCACCAAATGATTTATAAAAATCAGTGTATACCAAGATTATATATTACCTGTTCCGAAGGAGGGATGGGCCTCCTTGAAATTGATTACATGTATAGATCTGCAATAATGGGACTCCAAACATATTTACTGACCTCACAAGATCCACGTGTAGTGAAAGTTTTGAGACATGAGGAGAATAAATCTAAGATGACTTCTCTGCTTAATTTAGCAAAAGCATATTGACATTAAGCAGGAATGGAAATCAAACCAGAAGTAGATAAAAACCAGGCAGCAACTGAATGCGCCAAAAAAACAAAAGAAAGACTATAAGGTGAAGAACCAGATGAGAAGGCAAGAAATGTGAAAAAAAGATAACTATAGTTGCAATTACAGAAAACTTATGGAAGAGATTCGTGTTGATCAACAACGAACGCAGGAATGGTTAAGGAGAGGTGAATTCAAATCAAGAAATGAAAGGTTAATATTGGTAGCCCAAGATAGTGGGCTATGTGCACACTGGTTTACAAAGTCCATTGAACATGTGGGAGAAACAGACAAATGTAGGTTTTGTAAAGCAGAATTGGAAACAGTCACACACCTTGTTGCTGGTTGCAACATACTAATGGCAGAAGGGCTGTATACTGAAAGGCATAATAATGTAGCAAGACTGTTACACTGGGGATTGTGCAAACATTATGGTACTGAAATGGCTGAAAAACACTGGAGACATGAGCCACAAAGCATCATAGAAAATGATGAAGTTTATATCACATGGGTTCACCCATTACCAATAATTCAAAAGATAGATGCTAGAAAACCAGATATAGTGGTTCAAGAAAAGAAGAGAAAAGTAGCATTGATCATTGAAATCGCCATACCCAGTGACTATAGTGTCTTACGTACAGAGAGACACAGAGTCATAAAATACCAGGATCTGCAGGCAGAAATGAGAGCAATGTGGAAGAAAGATACACAGACAGTTCCAATAGTAGTAGGAGCAATGGGTCTTATAAAAAAGAATTTACAATCGTATTTAGATATGTTACCAATCCATGTAACCCTGTACAAATTGCATAAGGAGTCATTGTGCGGGTGCTGCGAAGAGCACTTTTGGCTGACATCAAAGATTGAAAAAATACTAATTTCATGAACTTTAATTATACTTTGACTTAGGAATGGGGTCCATTCCCGTCATAGTATTAGAAACCCAAAAGATTTGGAGAAATTAGAAAAGCAGGTTAGGGCACTGAGAATAAACATATAAGTAGTCCTTATACCCTAAAAGAAACTGCTATGAAATGCTTAAAATCTTTGTTAACATAATCTGAACCCTTGTGAGTCGTGACCTTACCTCCATCTGTTTCTAATGCTTTACAGTTTAGTTTGATCTCTAATATAAGGTAAACCACTGGCATGAACTGTGTTTTTACTGTAATAATAAATTCATCTTGTCTTGTAAAATAAATTATGTTTCCAGATAAGTAACTCTTGAATCTTGGTACCACATAAACAATTCAATTATGCTGCTGCTTGAAGACAACCAATAAATTAAGTAAGAGGGCAGTATGTTTTGGTTTCAGTCTCATTCCAATTATCACTTGACTTGCCACCTGCCAATAGCTGACTGGGCTAGTGACAAACGACAACTAAGAAGAAGGTCTCAGATAAAACAAAAGGCATTTATTTTTTTCAGTACTACAATATTGGATCACATACCATAAAGTAATATGCGGCCTTCTGCTATTAGCACAAATATGTTGAGGTTATTGTGATAATGGCATTCTTGAGATAAATTCTCCTTCACTCAGAATATAACACCACCTCTTAATGAATAAGAAACACATTATATTACAATTTTCTTGATTGAGTTTGGTTCATGGATAATCATTACTTTTATGCACTGCAGCTTTTTAATCTGCTTAAACCAGCATTCTTTTTATTTGCATAGATGTTTATGAATTTGCAGTATTTCATTATCATGTCCCACAAAATAAAAATGGACAATTAAGTGCATATTTCTTGGTTTACCTTATTAATTAAATATGCTGATGAGACACCGGAAAAGACATATACTTTAAACATTATTATTTTGCAACCAGAGTAAGAAAAAGGGTATTGTATTCATAAATAGGAGCTGAATGTCAACAAAGTGTGTCCAAATAATATTTAGGCAATGTATAATATGTATAAATATACCACAGAAAAAAGACCAACTTAACACAATTTCCTGGTACAGATGCATAATGTAAAACAATGAAGACACAAAAAAGCTTTTCCAAGTTCTCAGCAGACCCTAAAGTTCATTATGTAATGCAGGGAAAGGATGCAGAGGCTATCAAAGAAGTCCATTTCCTGACCTCATCATTTTTTAATCAACCGTCCTACAGCCCAAACTCCATGGGTCTCACATCAGAAAATTAAGTGGAACCACTAATTTTAGCTGAACACATTCCAAGTTACCATGAAAAAAGCATTATATACAGTGTGTGAATGAAAATCCCCAAATATTCTGCCACAAGCCGGTTGTTCAGATTCAAGGTAAAGCAGAAATCAGCATAAAAAATATTGCTGTTTTTTTGTTTCTTCCTGTATAATTAAATAATAAAGAGCTATGATACTACACTCTAAGAAAAATAAGTTTCTTTAAAAATAAGAACCCACAGCTAATAAAGAATAAATACTAATGAGCTCCAGTCCAGTTGCATTTGGTTTTAAATTGTCATTTTCTGAATATATTCATTAAAGGTCATCTAAATTACACATAATTGGGGATTTCATAATGACAGCACATTTTTACTTTTCCACAAAGAACCACTTACTTACAGTCAAAAAAGTGAACAGCACATATAATTTGCTTATAAGGAACCCCTATACACATATTTATAGCACTGACTAGAAATATTTCAGTCACTATACATCTTTATGGTCAAAAGTATGACTGTTTTATTTTTCTAAATCATAAAAAAACAGACAAAATATATCTGTTTGACAAATATTTATCTTTTTTTATCAACAGTTCATATGTGGCTGGTTTCATAGCTGAAGGCAACCTTCACTCTTAAAAGACAGTAACGGGATAACATGATAGTAAAATGTTGCATTAAATTTCTCTGGGATCCAAACTAAGTCTAACAATATCAGAAATGTAATTTTATAATATATTTTTATATATATTATGATATTGTCACATGTGATTGTACAATTTAAGCTACTGCATGAAGTTTTACTGCATTTTCTAAATGCAAAGCCATGCATTGTGACGTCCAGTACTATGCTTCTAGACTTTATCAGTAATGCTACATTTGTACTGCTAGCCATTACACTAAGGTCACAACACAGAATACTGTATCTGCCATTCCTGACTGTGATACGATTGTGTCGGCATTCTGATATATACTGGTACAAAGCTGGCACTTATTAAGTTCTATTTTCCACAGGCAGCTGAAGCATGCATCTTTGTTTTGTACTCTTAATACCAATTTCCACTCTGCTTACAAATGAACTTTAATTCAGGACATCTGGAACAGCTATAATCCAGATGAGGATATACCAAAAGCACTGTTGCTCTTGACATATTACAGCTGTGAGCAAATTGTTGTTGATACGTTGCAGATGCTGGGCTGACCTATGGCGACGGATGACAATGCTTTAATGTCAAAGAATAATATCAGGACTTTTAAAATGAGGCAAACATTTAAGTACGTCTCAATATACAGCTGCAAATAGCATGGTGGGAAATGGTTTTCAAACAATAATGATGTTAAAACTGCATGTGCCCATCTTCAAGATACAAATGTTGACTATTTCCAAACTTATTCTGGTGCAGACTACATTGAGCAACTCAGATGCAAGTATAAAAAAGTCACTACTATGAAAGCATTATTCTTAGTGCTGCTGGGTGGACACTGTGAACCAATAGTATTTACAGTATAAAGTGCAGCGGGATTACTAAGGGTAGCAGGCGGTACCTTTACCCAAAGCTACAGAATGTACTCAAAGTCATTAATACCAAAATACAATACACAAAAATAAATCCCATTTAATGTACAAATCAAAGACATGGCACTACCCAAAACATCTCACAATAAATACTTTCTATTGCTTCTAAAAGCATATGTTGAGAGCTAGTGGGAGCATTTCATACAGTGCAGCAATGCAGATCTTGGACAAGATGCTAAGCTAACAATCACAGTCTCAAGCTAATAAGACATAGCACAGCAAAAGGTAAAGCTGTCCAAAGCTAAGCTCAACAGATGAAACAGAGGGGTTTGAACACAAGTATACATCAAGTGTGATCAAATAGTCAACAACCTGTCCACTAATTCTAAAGAAATTAAATGGAAGAAAGACAAGGAAAGAATTTACAAGCAGGCACACAAGAATGTGTATATCAAGAATATGTAAAATGCAAAACACATTTTATGTGACTTGTCAGATGTGCAAAAGAATTTTTAGATACAAAGGCATCTTTTAGCAGTTTTATTTTAGCAGCTTTACGAGACTCACTAAAAGCAAATCTAAATCATGAGAAGCCATAGCTATTTTAATACATAAAAAGCTACAGAACTCAGCAGTTCATTATCAGCTATAGGCAAGTCCCTATTCAATATATTATCTAATACTTTTTTAAATTATCAACATTCCCAAATTGAAAATGAACACACGTTTTCCATTTACAAAGTACTTGAATCTCATATCTTTCAAATCCAATAACGTTTTCTCCTCAGTTTCACCATACTGTCTTTCAGTGTCCCAAGTCCAATAAAATTCATTTTTCCAACTGGCTGACAGCTACCTTTTGGTTAATTGACTGTTACATCATCTGGTAAACTGTATTTTCCATCTAGCTGATGGTTCAAAGCCCGCCATTGCTCTAATACCTTTCTGCATATTTTTAAGTGGAGGTATTGAATCACGACTTACACTGCCCACTTCACCCTGCAAAACATGCTAAATAAACAGAAAATAGTTACAATTCCCTATCTTTATTATATATCCTTATACCTTGTAACCTTTCCATGTATGCACTTTCAACAATGTCTATATTTACAAAGCCTTACTCATAATGTAGCCTAATAAAATGCTTCTAGCAACAGCCTTATTTTCAAGTGTTGCTCTTAGCAAAAGCCTATTTTTAAGATGTTGCTTTTAACGTTAAAATATTACTTCTGTTTCATCAGAGCCCTATTTATCTAGCAATGCCTGGTTATACTTTCCTATTCTAATACCTATAAAGGTAGCAGCAACCTGATATCTAAATAAATTCTATCTAAATAAATCCATCCAAACACTTTTGCCTAATAAATTCTCTCCAACACATCTAGGTTACAATACACATGCACTTGCACTGACTCACTGACTACATAAGTGTTAACTGAGTGTATTAGAACTCAACCTCCAGTCATTAATGTTAATCACGAGGTACAGAAGGCAAGGGTTTGCCAGTGCTACCTTGTATGGAATCATCTGCTGCTCCTGAGCTGCTAGGAAGTAAGTCAGCATTGTAACATAAATAAAAAGTGACAGGGTGCCCATGGCCCCCAGTGGGTGAGCTAAATGCAACAAACTGTTTTACTGTTGTCTCTGTTAACCAGTCACATAGGAAGACTAGGCATATTCAAGAAGCAAAATTGGGGCTGGTCAAAACACCTTGCATAGTGCTGTTTTCTCTTCATTCCATCCAAAACAATTTTATTTAATTTTTACTATTTTGAAAAAGTAGGTAGCCCTATGACCGTTTTCA
Organism: Protopterus annectens; assembly: GCF_019279795.1. Lineage (NCBI taxonomy): Eukaryota > Metazoa > Chordata > Ceratodontiformes > Protopteridae > Protopterus > Protopterus annectens. The sequence continues at coordinate 762,303,474 of NC_056745.1, forward strand.
ATCACTGCAATGGGTGCAGGTTAATATAGGTCAAGTACAGTGCAATAAAGTGTTACCAAAGACACAGCACTGTACTCATATGCTATTATCTTACTGCTTGCTTAGCAGCCCTTGACAACTAAACAGTTTGCATATGATTGCACTAAGAAAGATTAGAAAAATTCGTGCATCAGTGTGTGTCTCTATTCTCAGTGGCCACAGTTCATATGTAAACTCTTAAAATGGCCTACAATCACCTACCACTGTCAGCATACAACGCCTGACTCAAAAGCAAGCCAATCCTCTTCTGGTGCTCGTATTCACATGCTAACACAATGAATGCTTGCAATTATGCGAATTCCAAATAACAAGAATTGTTTCTAATTATGACATTCACAGGATTTTAGTGTTAGTTTGGCACTTGCTTGCAAGCTCACTGAATGCATTTCATAGTAGAAATGCTTGTTGTCCTAAAAAGAAAACAGTCAGGTACCAAGATGAAGTTCTGCAACTTATACTTTATAGCAAACTACAATATATGGCACTCAGTGCAGGTCGCTCACCTTAGTAACAAGAAATCTGTGAGGCTCCCGGTACTGTATACTTATAAAGTGACAGAAATTATTAATAGTTTAAAGTCTGGAGTACCTGAAAAAACATTACTGATATAAAATAAAAATGTCTTATCTGTATTTGCTGTAGCACATCTTCTTGCTTAACTCCATTGTTTGCTCAACACTCAAGGTATACAGATGGAAGTGCATTTTCTTTTATGAATGTGCAGGTTCACTCTAAGGAGTCTGAGATATGGTAAAAACGCTATTACAGATGATTTAAAATACACCTTACTTGCACTAAACAGTAGTTTTCAACATACATATATGCATACACAAACATATACTTATGTATGTATGTATTTATCTATATACATATATATCTATATATCTGTATATATATATATATATATATATATATATATATATATATACTCACACACTCATACGTATATATATATATATATATATATATATATATATATATATATATGTATGTGTGTGTGTGTATATATATATATATATATATATATGTTTACTAAGGTTTACTATGGTTTTTAGCAATTGTAACAATTTTGAATCTCTAAATCACATGAGCAGAAGGTCTTAAGATAAGAATACTGATGCCCACTTGTTTGAACAATGTCAAACATCAAATCTTCTGACTTCCAGAGACACATGAACAAGTGCTAACATGGGTCCGGGGGGGTAAAGTCTGGGTGTTCGAACACGTGGGTATAAGCTTTCTCATCTTGTGACTTTCTAATCACATGATTTAGTGATTCAAAATTGTTAGATCACCAAAACCATAGTAAAAAAAAATGTATATATATATATATATATATATATATATATATATATATATGTATACACCTACATATATATATATATATATATATATATATATATATATATATATATATACGCTTACAAGTAGATATCAACTCCAAAAATATCTAAACTAAAAAAAAAAGTTCCACACAAAATATTGACAAAACCTAACCACATCCAAAAACAAATGTGTTTGCAGAGGACTTGCTCCCTTACATTCCCACAATTCTTGCTAATTATATATACCAACTTCAAGGTCGCACAACAGTGGGGAAAGGGCATAAGCCCTTCCCTAGTATAACTTTGATTTTGTTGATATTTTGTGATTAGATACTTTTTGTTTAGATATTTTTTTGTGTTGATTTTTGTGTTGTCGATATTAAGCTGTTCAGATATATATTGCATTACATGTGTGTGTACACGTATATGTATGTGTGTTTCTTCTTTTAATTTAATAAACAATGGTTTAAACAAGCAATAGCAGCTTTAATCCTGTTTTCTTATTTTAAATAAGAATGAAAAGTGATCTTTAACATGGACCTTACATAAGAAGTTATGACAACAGTTTGTTTTAGTAATTCTTATGTCAGTATCAGTCCTGTACAACTAGTTTTCTCTCATTACATATGTCACACACAAGAACATCACTGCTCCAGAAAGGAAACATCATTGTCAGATTTTGCCTAAAACAAAGTGCTTCCTTATTCAGCATTTTTGAAACTATCATCTACAAAATGTTAACTCTGACGCATTGCTCATCTTTAAAACTATTCTCTACTCATTTCTCATCAAGAACTCAAGTGTTCTAGCCTTATAAGCACACCCCTTAAAAATCCCAACCGTTTTGGACATAGAACATTTACCTCACACTAAGCTCACCACAGTTGAAATCTGCTTACATAGGTTCATAGGTTGTCACTAGGTTAACGACCACTAGGCCCCTTACAAGCCTAGCCGCACACCCCAAACCATTTGGGTCCCGAGTATCATGGGTGTCTCTATGGGGGATGGGTGCATATTAATAGGGAGATAACTAAGGATTTGTGGGGGGGGGGGTGTTAGGATAATATTTTTCTTACTGACAACATCTGCCCATAAGGAACATGGGGAGCAGTCTGTGGGTAAATGTACAATTTCCCATCCAATTGTCAAGGTTTTGTTTGAACAGGTTCAGGGATGAACTCTGTTTTGCATGGGTGGGGAAAAAAATCACACTCTGCACCTTGTGCCTGTGAAGTAAACACATTAATGATGATGCCAACCCTCAACCCCTCAGGTTTACTTACATCCAGTTTGCACTTACCTCCAGATAAGATCAACAAAGAAATGGATTTAATCTGGACATAAATGTAATGTGGATCTAATCTGGATGTAAATGTAACGTGGACGTAGATTATATCCACAAAGAAACTGATCTCTTCTTTGTGATGCAACCATGCAGGCTGTTTAATGATACTTCACTGTAAAGTGTACAAGTTTCATTCATTAGAAGATTAAGAGCCTGAATCTCACCAACATCCTTTTATGTTAACATTCAGTTCTAAAATCAGATCTTACCCAGATTAATGCTTATTCTAAGACAGAGCGCACATATATATATATATATATATATATCAAGAAAAAAAACCTCCTTGCAACTCCTCTGACAGTTGTCCATGGAGAACAGAAGAACTGCACAAAATGGGTATATTACATATAAGTAACCACTGAAAATTCTGCCATGAACAATACCAATGCCAGCAATTATAGCAAAGAAATTAGTTGGGGAAAAAAAAAAAGCTGCAACATACTAGTGTTTGACTTCATTAAGAAACATTCTGATAGAAAGGGATGCCTTCTTCAGCACCTTAACAAGGAATAATATCTGAGCAGCCGAATGGGGTAAACTGGAACACAACGGTATACTTGGAATTTTCAAAATGGCATAATTAAAATTATATTTCAAACTATGGCTATAAAATCACCTATGTAATGGATAGTTAAAACTGCTTACATGATAGACAGCAAAATGCCTGCACTAGAAAAGATGTATACAGTGAAAAAATAATGAAAGTTAGTACAGGCATTTTTATTATCACAAGAAGCAGAAAAAGATACAAAAACGCAAAAAAATTTATAATGCAAAACATTTCCCAGCAGTAGGCTCATCAGCTTGCAACAAGCAGCAAGCCAGATGTGGAATATACTTGGTAATGCCATGTCCTAGCATTGCAATTGTAATATTTAGCTTACTGGATAACTATACTGATCAGACATAATTTTCAAGCATTACCACATCCAAAAAGAATACTACAGATACAAATGAACATATACCATACATAATCATTTTATGCTATACATGACACATTCTTTTCTGATGCAAAAGTCAGTACTATACATAACAACAAGCAGGTATGCCAGATGTAAAAGGCATGACAAGTCCTCGAGTATTACAGCTAACCCCTACACAATCATCCTTTTCTTCCCTTCCACTGTTTGTTGCAGACATGCTTGTACCCTTTTCATCACCCTGCACTCAAATTCCCCTTCTGATAAGGTATGCCAGGAATCAACTGCTTTCCACACAAAATACTGCTTGTTGGCCAACAGCATCCCTTTGGCTAGGAAGAAAACTTCACTGATCCAACTTGTGCTTTGATACTGTGCCACAGACTCCCTGATGTCCTCTCTACAGTGTGCATACAACTAGCACTTAGGATCTGCTCTTCGCTGAAAATGGGCCACTACCCAGATGTTCCCAGTAGTCAAAATATCAATAAATAAATAAACTCATACACCCAAACATCCTGCTGGTGTTTGCTTCTCCCCTGGTACTATCTCATTCAGCTGAAGGTTGGAAATAAACTTAGGTTAAGCTGAAATATTATTTACTACCTGCAAAGAAATACAAAGAAATTAGGCTTGATATCTTCTTAATATATTTCTAAGTCTTTCTGGTTTAAATCATAATGCATGCATGCATATTCATTATTTATGCATAAGAAGTGATTTAAATCTTATTTGTTAAAAGGAGGGAAGTGGCTAGGTATATGAGACCATCTGTACTAAAGTTATGCACTCCAGTTATTTACGCAAGCAACTAAAACTGTAGTTAGTAGTTACAAAAGGTTCCACCATACAGAGGTACCATGACTAAAGCAATAAAGTAAAACTGCATCCAATAAATTCAAAAGGCATGCACTTTTCTATGTATGGCAGAAGAGCTTCATGCATACTGTTCTCTAATTCTTGTGTCTGGACACCCTGTCAGAACTGTACACCTGCAAGCTTTCAGCCACAGTTAAGTGCAAACATAACTACAGAGGAATTCTTGCAGGGAAACGTGGGTTCAATCTGCAACCTCCATCACTATCAATGCTTTCCATTCATTTTCTAAAGAAATGAGCACATGCTATCTTTACTTCTATTAATTAACGCTTCCTTTAATAAGTTAGCATAGTTAAGCTTCAGTATATGACAGCAATGTGAACTCCGGGCATTGAAAAGGAAGGGTGGAGTAGTCAGTCTCTGCTTTGGGAGGGAGGTAGGCGTTGTTGCCTGCATACAACATGCTGTATGTCACAGGAGGTTTGGACCGAAACGTATTTTGTGCACGGCAGTATAAAAAACCTTGTCAATATTCTAGTAATTGCTTAAGGTCTGTCTATGTATATTGAAAGATACTCGTTTTAGGGAAAACTACCAACAAACTACACAAGTCTTTCAGCATTTAAATGCACAATTATTCCAGTTACTTTAAAGCAACAGCTGCACTTCTTGTAAACACGCTTGCAGATAACCGTATTGTTAAATAATGCTTAGTAAGACAGGCTGGTGCATCTCAGCTAGTCTGTTATCCAAACATAAACATTCGTGCATGCATTCTTATATAAAGCTGCGTTAATATATATGAAGGAAAATGACTTAAAGTGAACACACACTACTGACCAAATCCAAACCCAAGAGCTATCTGCTTCCCATTACCCTGTGTGCAACAGGGGTACACTAATAAAACTGAACAAAATGTCCAGTGCCAGAACTAATCCTGATTCGTGTAAAAGACTAATTTATGAGAGCAAGCATGTCATCAGCTTACTGGAAAGTGAGGATGCACAGGGGTCGATAGGACTTGTGGCTGGTATTATCTGCCATCCTCTTTCCCCAGAAGTCATTCAGGAACACATTTCGGAGTGAGGACCCTGGGCGGACATCTAGATTATTCGTGATCGCCCAGACATCGTCGTGCACGAATTCGCCCCTCAGTGAGCTGCCGTAGCAGAATATACACACGGCTGTCAGGAAGAATCCATAGGCTGGGAGTAACAGGCAGCAGCCACCGACCAGCCGGGGACGGGAGCAGAACAGCAGGAGATTGCAGGCAGTTGATACCTTTCCCATAGCCAGCGCTGTCATGTCTTTGCTCTGCAAGCATCCTTTGCCTCGCGGCTGCGGGTGTGAAGCAGCTGCGGAGCTGCACGAGGAAACAGCATGGTACTCCAGAAACACCTCGATTGATGAAACGTAGCCACCGCTCAAGCGATTTATTGCAATCGCAATCCTGCTGGAAGTGGCGGCTGCCGCCCCGGCGGCGCATGCGCGTTACCTTCTCACGAACTTCCAACTCTGCACCTGAACGCAGCTACTCGCAAGTGAGTGGTGGTGGTCGCTGGACAGGATAAGGTATATCATATCAAACACAAAACCTCAATATTATGTTTCATGCATTCAAACTGGCCTCAATGTATTGAAGATGTCCAATATTTTATAAACACAGCTATTAAAGGAATATACTTTTTATAGTTATCATAGCATGCATGTAATATTACGAATTACTAGTATATACAAGTGACAGCCAAAGTACAGGAGCTCCGACCTGAGTAAATAGTGCGAAAATGCATAATGTTTAACGCCTCGGTTTAAAGAATCACTGAAACTAAGCATATGTATTGCTTAATAAAGACATTTAAATTATTATAGGAAAACTTCAAAAAGACAAATGACATTTTCGGTATAGCATAAAAAAATGTAGCGGCTTGGGAAATGACTAAGTCCGAGTAATGCTAAAATTATTTCGCTGAAAACTGCTCCACAGCACAGTACTAATTTCTATTCACTGAACGTGAGCATACCTATAAATGGCATCTGTTGTTTCTGTAATTTTTGTGTTTCCGTTTTTAATCTATTGGTGATATGTATAACATCCTCCCTTCCCCCCTTCCAAAAAAAACACAGAATTTATCTAATTTAGCATTGTGCTGCTATAGTAAAAGCCGCTGCTGTACAGCAAAGCCGTTTCCAGGCAAGTGGGACCAGCTTAAGGCAACATAAGTTCTGCATTGAGTATTTGGCTTCATTACAGAATGGCTATGTAGAGTGGTTGTGCACACAGATGGAAACCTTGCTGCAGACCTTGTCACTCTGTTACAGTGCATATCGTTCTTCGTGTGTTTCCCTTGAAACAGCAATACTGCTGCCGTGGTGCGGGCTGCATTTGTAACCCATGTGATTATGATGATGGATGGCGTGTACATTGTGCTTGTACGTGTGTGTGTGTGTGTGTGTGTGTGTGTGTGTGTGTGTGTGTGTGTGTGTGTTAGAGAGAGACAGAGAGAGGCATCTAAATTCCTGTTGCAACATCCCGCCGTTGCCTCTGGCATCTCTCAGGCACACTTCACGTTTTCATAATCTAGATCACCGCAGGTTTCTCACTCCCCAGCAGACAAAAAATGTTGAAGCTAATCTTCACACCATTGTGCAGTCTGTTAGGCGGAGAACAACCCGAGTAAGGTGATTAAACTCACAATACCGTAGACATAATCATTGTTTTGTGCAATGTTGTGTATTACTCAGTTGCATCAGTAATTCAGTATAAATACCACCGATGTTAAAATCCAGTCTTCACGTCGTATTAAATGTAAGCCTGTTACTGCCACTTGCCCCTGGGGTGGATTTGAACGGACGATTTGAGGGTTGATAATTGAATTCTTCATATAGCACCTTTTAGCTACAGGTGGTGACTGAAATGTTGATTTCTTTGATCATACAGAAACGTGATCACAATTCATAGTTTCGTTTGTAGGTGTTTCAGAGACAATACTTCTGACCTTGGAAACTGTTTCTACAATGCTTGGTTTCTTTATAAAGCATACATATTTCACCCAACTAGCAGAAAACTGTAGGGAGCCAAGCGCTTTTATGTATTTGTTTCAGTTTACAGTTATGTTATGTAAAGGGTGTAGCTAGGCATACTGTTTGTACTCTGAGTACAGTTTTCTAAACATTACTTAGATAAACTCTACCTTTGTTAGACCATGCCACATCCACAACTGTCTAAATTAATACCTCCAGTAAGAGTTACATAGATTGAAAAAAATATTAGAAGGAAAGTGATGCAAATTTGTGGACCCCATTAATTAAATGGACAATATATAATGCTTACCGTCAGCACTTCTTCTGGTATATCAGACTTGTGCATATGTGGTGCGTAACAACCTGGTCTCCTTTTGAACTTTAAGAAATAAAACAACATGAGTATTAGCAGTAGGATGGGAACAGGACAACAAATCAATAAACATAGTGAAGCTGTGAGTTTATTTCAATATTTGTATAGGAGTACTGTGATTTGGTGATGATGGTGAAGCTCAGCTGACCAATCCACCTCAGAAATGAATAAATCACAGCATAATCTATACCTCATCAAGAGAGGGCATTGCTTTACACTGTACCACCCTCTTGACACCCTCCCCCAATACACACACACACACACACACACACACACACACACACACACACACACACATGCACACCCTTTTTAAATACCATTTTTGGCCCCTGTGGAGCACACTATTGGCTACCACTGATGCATTACTTTATTAAAAAATCAGGTTATCAAAACAGAAATTGAGTACTGCTACTAGAACATCTTCTACATTACATCATTGCCTGCACTGTCAATGCCTGCATCCTACCTGCTATCCATCCATCCCCTTCCCACCAACTGTTCTGCTCAGCATTGAGCAAACAGGTTTGTTGCTTTATTTGCAATAGCCTATCACTATTATAAAGTGGGTTTTAGGAAGCAGGAAGGCTGGATGTGTCATTTTACTAAAGCTTTTATATAATGCACTTTAGATTTTACGGCCTAAAAATGTCATGTAACTTTGCAGTGAGGGAAAGATCATTAGGTTTACTGTGTACTGTGTGCAAAGGAGACAAGTTTGCCTACAGTGTTAGTTACTTATTTTTTAATTTATAGGGATGGTTTTAAAAATGACAGAGTCTAGTGAACTACTGCCTGTCACTCTGTGGTGGTGCTCTGCTTGTGGGCTTCATGGCCTCTGTACTGGTTGTTGTATTTTGTGAAGGGAACTTCATGATTAATAAATGCAGACTGTGGGGTGTAGGTCATCTCTGTCTTAAATAATGCATCATTGTTTGTACAGATCAGCTCCACTGCCTATAGTGCTTTCCACCATTGTCCTTGAGGACACATAAAAGAATTAATTTTTTTTGTTCTTTTATCCACCCACTTTCTGTCTGTCTGTCTCTCTCTCTCACACTCTGCCTGTCTCTGGTTCTTTGGTACATTATTGAATGGACACAACTCCCATACTGGAAGTTAACAATGTCAAGTAACTCTAGTTTCTAGTATGAAATGCTGACTTTCTGAAAGACAATGCTTCAAGAGACCAAAAAAAAAAAAACTTTGCTACCCCCCCCCCCCCAATGTAGGGGCAAGCCTCTCACACTCCCCAAACTTATATATACCAACTCCAAGATTACACTTATTTGAAGGAGAGAGAAATCTCTGTAGAAAGTGAATCATTGGTGGTGCACCATTGGAAATCACACAGGAAATGATTTACTATTGAGAAAAGTGTTCAGACTAAAAGTGAATCATTGGTGGTGTGCCATTAGAAATCACACAGGGAATTATTTACTATGAAGAAGAGTGTTCAGCCTTATGCCATTCATCTTTTTTATCTCTGCAAACTACTGAAGGTTCCCTATTGAAATGTTGGCACTTGAAATGCCGAGTGCTGACAAGCCAAAAAATAAAAAACGAAAACACGGGAGAAGAGTAAAGCTCAAAAATCATTCTTCTCCTTAAAAGTTGTTTTTTGAGGGGAGGAAAACCCCCTTCCACCTCCCATGCGGATGCAAACCCCCCACATCCCCTGAATTTATATATACCATCTACAAGAACACCACACCTCAGAGAAAAGGTAATATTCTGAGAAATGAGATCTTGGACTAAATATATGTAAGTCCATTCTATCGGCCACTCAGTCATTGCATTTCAGGTCTAGCTGGTCCCAACATTTAAAATGGCTGCCACTACAAAAGCTCAAGGAATTTCTCCTTAGGATTGTGCAGGGAAACCAGTAACTACCCTGTATTATACTTGGGTGTATTCTGTTCCTGAAATCCTCTACTACCCACCCATTCATTTTCAGATTTAACCTTTTACATGATCACATGAACACTGGATCTTATTGTACTATCCAGTGGGCTCAAGGCACTGAAACATGTACTAGACAGGGCACTATTGTATTATAAAATGTGTGCGCACACACACACACACACACACACACACACACACACACACACACACCCTTATCACGTTTGTTTGGAAAGTGGGAGGAAAAAAGAGCTCTCCAAGGAAACTTACATAGGTGCCAAGTGGTCACGTAGATCCCCTACTAAGGGCAACCCAGCTGAGAATCAAACCAGAGAAGCTTTTGCTATGAGACAGCAACACTACATGCCATGCTACAATGCCACTTGTCCTTTCTACTAGAGCTAACCCACATACTCTTTTTTTTATTTTCTCATTTGCACTTCCTTTGTTCTTCCTTCTATACTCTATTAATAAAATCTTCATGACTTCTGGATATGCTTTATATCCTCTTCCTCCCTGATCATCGTATCCAGTCACCTCACATAACCCCATTCTTTTCATAAATGTGTCTGCACCATCTCCTGAAATAAATATTTTAATGACATCAAATTAGTAGCTCATTCATTGCATTTAAACTGTTTTTATAGCTGTCAGTTTAATTTCCTGATAGCTGGTCAGTCATGTCTGACATGGATTTTTAAAGTGTTTTCACTTTTGACTGCTAATTTTAGTGACCATCCATAGTTAAACAAAATTTATTCTCCTCTCCTGCTCTTCCTTGCCACTCAAACTTTTACATATGTAGTTTCCACTGCAATACAGCTCTGTGTTACACTGTTGCCCTTTTGTCTGCATATATTCCCTACTTCTCTGTATCTAAACTTTTTGCCTGCATACATTAACATATTATAATATCACAATATTGTCTTCTGAGATATTAGTTTTATGTACGGTACTCTGTTCAAACATGAACATAAGCAGCTTCTTGTTTTTAAATAATAAATTAAGGGATGTTGTGGAAGTACAACCCGAGAGCCAAATTCACTCACAAAGATTTAATGTTAGTGCTTTCATTTAAAAAAAAATCAACTAAATTTCTTCAGACAAATCAAAACCCCAAAACAAGAGTTTTAAATAATAGTCATTATTAAATGACATCACAAATATACCTCCCTCCTAAAGGAAAAAATACCCCAATCAGTCATACTTTCATTACATCATAAAACTTATTAACTATATTTTAGACAAATTCATACATTATACAAACGTATCAAATATAAATATATATATATATATATATATATATATATATATATATATATATATTGGTTTACCTTCATAATGTCGAGCACGATTAACCGACCGCCCACATCACTGAACCGTTTCTGCAAAACAAGAACCACAAAAACTTTCGAATGTCAAAAAAATTTCGACATTTCCGACCGAGCCACACCTGCACACCAGTGCTAACATGAGTCAAAAAGGGGGTGAGATTTTACCGTTCAGAAATTTGGTGTTCAGTGTTTTGTTAAGTCGCAGTTCTGTATTTGCGGAAGCAGGGTCGACAATAACGTGATTGGCATTATGAAGGTAAACCTATATATATATATATATATATATATATATATATATATATATATATATATATATAAATTATCTTTCTAATGATTTAAGCTTCAGAATGCTACTTGAGCAATAATTGTTAAGGCCAAGGTATGTATAAGCATTTAATTTTAACTGCCAAAGTAGTTCTCGCTTGTCCAGTTTTAAAGCCCATGGTCCACCCCTAATACTCTTCTCTATTTGTTCAATAACTATATATTTAAAGGAGTGGCCTAGATATACCAGAATATGTTTAGTCAAAGCATTATTAACATTTTGTTTACTAATGCTGTATTGATGCTCATATATGCACTGCTTTATCTGATGTTCAGTTTTTCCTATATAGAAATTGGTGCATACTTGGCATTTATCTAAATAAATACCCCCCTTAATGTTAAAATTGTATTTACCCTTAATTTTATACAATGTATTGCTAATCTTATAAGTACTAGTTACTTCTATAAATTTACAATATAGGCAACAACCACATTTAAACATCCCAGGGTTGTAAACAACGGGGGCCAAATTCCTCTCCAATAAACATTTAATATTAGGGCCTCTCTTAAAAATTACTCTTGGCTGGTCACCTATTCTGGTCCTAATGTATATATCATCCATTATCAAAGCCCAATTCTCTACTAAAATCTTCTTTAAAGCACCAGAATCTATTGAAAAAAGGATAATAAAACTAATGTTATATGCAATACTTGTGCCATTCCCATCAGTCATGTTATTAATTAATTTTATATGTTCTTCAAGTTGGATACCCTTATTACCATTTAATATAGGTCTAAAATGGCATGACATCCTCTTTGTGGGTGTGGGTACCCATGTTTAAGGAATATATTCTTTAGGATGTTACATTCAACCACAAATTCCTCATCCAATGAGGTCAACCTAGTGGCTGTTACTAATTGTCCCTTCACCACAGCTCTCTTTTGGTGAAACGGTTGGGAACTTTCAAAATTTAAAAAAATATTCGAATAGGTAGCTTTTCTAAAAATTCTACCAAGATATCTATTATTTTGCCAATCTTTAAATAACTGAACGTCAAGAAAGGAAAGCACATCTGCATCGAAATGTGATAATGTGATGTGAATTGAAGGAAGGTAGTAGTACTATTTATATAATCCATAAAGGTCTTAACAGTATGTATACTACCCTTCCAAATCAAAAATATATCTAGTATACCAAAATATCTGGTCAGAAATATTCCTATGTTTAAATAAAAATTCTCATTCCCACTATGCCATAACCACACTGGCAAAACTTGCGCTGCAAGAAGACCCCCATTGCTACACCATTTTTTTGCAGAAAATAGTCATTATTAAACAGTAGGAAATTATTGGTTAAAATTATACTCAATAATTCCTCTACCAAATTAATTTCCTTCTAATCTGCTCTTTTTTCCAATAAGAAATCATTAACCCATAAATACCTAAATCATGAGGGATGCTGGTATATAAATCTTTGACTGTCAAAATATTTACTCATGTTGAAACTCTAATTTATTAATCCCATTTAAAAAACTCCAGGAATCATGACATATTTGAGGTTCAGAGTTCAAATATTTTTTCAATTTGTTATCAACCACTTTGGCACATGCATAAGTAATATGTTTTCTACCATCTACAATTGGTCATAAAGGGGGGTCGGCCAAGTTTTTATGGATTTTAGGGGTGCTGAAGATTACTGGAGTTAAAGGGGCCACCATATTCAAGTAGTTATATAGGTCTATATCAAAATAAGCTTCAATAAATAAATCATTGATAAGTGACCTAACCCATTGGTATGCCTCATTAACTTCATTTAGTGACACTATTTCATAAGTCTCGGCATCCAAAATTTTTAACATCCTAGCCTTATAATCAAATTCATCCATAAAGACCAGCCCCCTCCCTTATCTGCTTTCATAACCCTCACTTTCTGTTTTTTTTTTTTAATTTAAAAACACTAAGTTCAATCTCACATAATTTACCACATCCATTAAGGCAAACAGGTTTCACTAAAAAAGATCTAAAATCCATTTCATAAATCTTCTCAAATATGCCTAAAGTTGAATGTAAAGGTGGGTTAAATAGGCCAGCGATCCTAAAATCATTATTAACTTCACTTCAGTTTCCCAACAAAATATTTAAATTCAACTTAAATAAATATATCTTTAAGTCCAATAAAGTTCTACATGTATCAGCCCTTCTGGATGGCACAAAAGAGAGCCTTTTAGCCAATGTCTCTATTAAATCCAGATCGAATTGTAAGGAGGAAAAGTTATATATTTTAAAATTGCCATCCACATTGGTCACTGCCATAACATTGTTCAACTCTATTGTCTCTCCAGAAGTGGAACACATGTCTATGACCTCCATCGGCGATTGTACTTCCTGGATCGTTGGTTGCGACGGGAACCATTTTGTAGATTTGATTGGTTCCTCCTCTGGAGCCCGCTAAAATCCTGGCTGGTCGATTGTTTACCCACTTGGACTCGCTGATTGGATAAATCGCTCTGGGTCTGATGATCTTTCAAATGTTCACTCCACCTAACTTGTAGGGAATTTATTTGGTTATTAGATTTGGCATCAGAGGGGATTGGTCCTCATATTTATTCATATTGTTATTTCCATTATTACTCCCACCAACCAAATTAATTTGAGCATTTTTGCCCCAAGTTTGTGACAGAGGAAGAGAAGGGTACACTGTCCCATTTTCATAATCAACCCTATCCCTCTCCATTTTCCTTATCTTACTATCCTTAATTTTTGAGACACAATGATCAGTGCTGGTAAAAATATGACAGTACTCAAACTTATATCTCAAAAAATCCGAGTCCATTTTAATATCCCTTTGTAATCTTTCTAGTTCAGCTTTTAATGACTCCACTTGTAGATTATAATGTTTTATTAGGAGTTCTAGAAAGTCACATCCTTGTTTGTCGAACAGGCACAGAGTTCTTTTCCAACCCTGTTGGGTAGCGCCATTGTCAAAGTCCCTTAGGAATCTGCTGCCTTCTAATACATTCCTTAAAATACAAAATTCCATCTGTAATTTTTTTGTATTTTAACATTTTATAGTCAAATATTTTCAGTTTACCAATTATATTCTTTTCACTGATCTCAGTGTTCGACACGTTCTCTTGCATGCCCAAGCTGTTAGTACTTACATTGAAATACATGGGTTCTTTCAGCCAGTCATTTAAAAAAGGCATATTATCACTGCTAAAACCTAAGTAGTTAACAGGATTATTTCCAACACCATTCAGGTTACTTGGAACCTCAGAACTTAATGGTCCATTAATTAAATTCCTGTGACCAACTTCATTACTAATCAAAGGTGCAGTGGAAATAGATGTAAATGTGATGTCTTGGGGCTCAACACTAACACTTGGATTAATAGAAGATCCTTCTTGTTTTTACGCTAAGTTTTTTCATCAACAAAGTTTAATTTCATTACTTTCCACATATTGTTTCTTTGCATTAGTTGCACACTGTCCCATTTAACACACTATAAACATCTAAACTCTTAAACGGAATCTTTATTGATTTAGTTTTCCTGCCTTTAGCAGGATGCTGTTTCTCAAACAGAATATTAATTTATTTACTTTCCAGTGTTTAGTAGTCAGTTATTCCCATCGCATCAATTATGTATTCTCCAACCAACCCAGCAAACTGCATTTAGATCCCACTTTGCTCTTACCTACTTCTGGTTAAGACCAACCTAATCTTTATTTTCAACCCCCTCCCCCAATTGACAGTCAGCTATCCTAGGTTTATATGTTTATAGAAAAATACTAGGCTTAACCAATAGCATATATGCAAAAGTTCTCTCTCTGGCATGAAAGGAGGAAACATAAGATAGACTAAGTGAGAATTTCAGGCTACCCATCTAGTTATCTAGGTTTACCTTGAAGGTGGCAAGGGTGGAAGGCTCTTTACATGTTGTAGATGTTTGTTCCAGAGGTAGGGATACTTCTAGGTGTCTTTTATTCATTTGTTGATGAAAGTGTAGATCCTTTAACTAGGCATTTGAAGAACCATTTGTTCTGTAAAACAATAGGAGGTCAAGGAGTGTGGGATCCTTTATGGCACAAAAGGCCAGGCACAAATCATCATGGAGGAGATTATATGAGGCTGAGTCTCACCAGGTAATTGTGGGTCTAGAGGTTATGGATCTTCTTAGTTAGAAATCTCTGAGGTCTATCAAGCTCAGCAATATGTTTAGACAAATACGTTACATTCATTAATGGGTCTGGTGAGGGAGTAAAGAGATATTAAGACTTTCCTGAATCTAGAGAAGATGCCTTTAGAAATTAGAGGAGCCAGACAGAACTAGTTTGGAGAGATGGTGGTCACATTCTAAACAGCATCTAGATCACTTACAACATCATCTTATTATAGGGGTATGTGGCCAGTATGCTATGATGTGAAAATGTTTTTTTTTTCACTAAAATGAAGCATATTACGTTTGTCACATTTACTTTGACTACGATTTCAATATAGAGATGGCACTGCCCTTGTACTAATTGTTAATGCTGTCTATCACATGTTGGGGCAACTGGATGTCAGTGAAGGAACAAATTACAATAATTAATTTACAGTCATCTGAAAACTTGGATGACCATAAGCCAGGAACATTGAAATCTAAGAGCCTCATAGTATACTACTGGTAACCAGTTTCCTTTCAGAAGTAGCACTTGTAACTTATTCTTTCAGAAAACCAGTTAGCTATCTATGGCACAGCATATCAGTTTATTTTCAGATTTACAAGTCTGTCAATAATCCCTGCATGCGGAACAGTGACAAAAGTCTTGGCCAGGTCCACATATGCTACAAGTAATGATTAACTGTGATCCAGTGCTTCTGTGATGTTTTCAAATGAATTAATGAGGTTAAAGACATTAGACCTGCCTTTGACAAAGCTGAACTGATGATGGTCCAAGGTCAAGAGCTCTTTAAAGCCCAGATTAGTAAGGTTTGAAATAATACATTTTGTAGGCTTACATATACAGAGTGAGACTAATGAGTCTATGGTTACCAGGGTCTGTGGGTGGTCCACACTTATGTAATGGTACTGCGATGGCAGTTTTCCAAGCTTCAGGAATGTAACCAGTGGAGAGGCTTAGATTATAGAGGTTAAGTAGGGGTTCAGAAAGGCCATATTTGGCCCTGATAAACCGGAAACAGAATGCTATCTAAACCCATGAATGAGGTGTTCTTAGCTTTTGAGAGGGATTATAGTTAAAAGTGGTGGCTGGGACTGTGAAATCTGTGGCATAGTTTTAACTGTGGGTTGAGTAAAGTTTGCACTGCATTGGTTGGCACATTAGTTATTTCTCTTTGGTCAAAAGGGGTAATGTTATTGTGGACTAGCTCTGAAAAGTGCCATGTGTCATTTCTAAATGTCCTGACCTAGTTAAATAAAGTAGTGTGGCTATTTTAGGTTCAGTAGCTGTTTTAAGTTCAAATTCAAAGTTGATTTTCCTACTGGTATCCTTAAGCTCTTTGCTAGTTTGTCTAAGTGTACTGTTAATGTCATAAACTTTAAGCAGTTTCTTTCTTTTGCTATATAGTTTATTTATACAATTATTCCACCATAAGGGTTTGTTTTTCAATTTCTGATTATATTTGGGGTGGATAGGAGCTCACTTATCAATAAAATAATTTAAGTGGGAGTTGAAGTCAGCAGCATTGGCAGTGGCTTTAGTAGTGGTAACCAACAGAACCAACAGAAAAAGATTGCATTATAATTTATTTAAGTCATTAGGTAATTGAATAAACGTTTGCTTTGGTGTAGACCCTAAACACACACAGACATAATTGCTTGGGAAGTACCAGTAGTTCTAAATGGAAATGTCACTTTTTTAAAGTTTAATTTAGTGAGGGAAGCTGATACATTTGGAGAAATGCAAATAAATAAATAAATAAGCAAGTAAGTAAATAAATAAACAAGTAAGTAAATAAATAAGTAAGTAAGTAAATAAATAAATAAACAAGTAAGTAAATAAATAAATAATCAAGTAAGTAAATAAATAAGTAAATAAATAAATAAACAAGTTAGTAAATACATAAATAAATAAACAGGTAAGTAAATAAATAAACAAGTAAGTAAATAAATAAACAAGTAAGTAAATAAATAAATAAATACACAAATATGTAAGTAAACAAACAAATAAATAAACAAGTAAGTAAATAAATAAATAAATAAACAAGTAAGTAAATAAATAAATAAATAAATAAACAAGCAAGTAAGTAAGTAAATAAATAAATAAATGGCCCTATTTCTGAAAACAAGCTCAAAGATACCAGTGCTAGTAGTAGGCTGGTTCAGTATTTGCACAAAGCAGCTTTGTAATGCCAAGGTAGTGTTGGGTCATTAACAGTGTTAAGTCAGCCGGTTTACTGATGGATAGTTGAAGTCCCAATAGTTAAGAAAGTGCTATGGAGGGTCTTCTGTTGTTAGCTGTACAATCCTTAATCTTGTTTAGTGTGCTTTTTAACATCTAAGAGTTTGCATTTGTGGGTCCTGATAAATCAGTCATGAGGTGATGATATCCCTGACAAATACTGATACTTGTCCTCCCCCACAACTGCCAGTAGTTTGAATACATGATTGGCCCTAAACCCTAAGTAGGGACTTCATTCCTTTGAAACCATGTCTCTGGAACAACACATATGTGAATATAGAAAAGAAAAGCCACTTGGAAGCCAGGCAAAGCTAACTCACTGTGGGAAACAGTAGTGTGGTGATGCAAGCACAATGCAAATCAATGGCAATAAATGGCAGTAAGTGACACTAAGTAAAAAAAACTGCACTAATTGAAAAGCTAAGTGATTCACCCCCACATGGACCACTACTGGCATATATGGGCGGATGGAGGGAATCTATGATCCCTTGTTGAAGCACAGATTCTGGCTCTAGAAGGACTAACCATTAGCCCATTGTATTCTGCTTTGAGAGGGTAGTGTTCATATGCCAGGAAATAGGGTTAACTATTACCAAAATATTACTGTGGGTGGATGCAGTCTCAGTGGTACTTAAGGGTTTAAGATATGTGACTCTTGGAGACATATGTACTGGATAGTGGCATGTAGGGTGAATAAAGATTTGTTGCTGTGTGAACCAATGGCTGAGGTTTCTTAGTTCTTAGTCTAGGTGGTGTAGGCACTGTTCTTTTAACAACCTCAATGTAAATAGCATAGGAAAAGTGCTCTTTGCAATAGATATGTGTGTGTGTGTGTGTGTGTGTGTGTGTGTGGTTGTATGCGCTCGAGCATTTGTGTGTGCGTGTGTTTGTGTGTGTGTGTGTGTGTGTGTGTGTGTGTGTGTGTGTGTGTGTGTGTGTGTGTTTGTATATGTGTTGTGCTTACTGAATGTGTTTTGAGGTAAAAAGGTATCTGCCAAGTTCAATATTTATTCATGTCTCCAATATTGAGTCATCATGAGATAGCAGTAGACAGTTTCCAGTAAGTATGAGGCAACAGTTACACTACCAGTGCTATCAGGACACCTATAGCTGTGGTAAGAGCTGGCTGAAATTCCATAATGGTCAGTGCAGTTGAAGTATAAGGCAATACGATAGCCTAGGAAATAGTGATTATTCAGAATGTGGCTAAAGCATAGAAGAAGATACTACTGTAGAGTCTGGGTACCGTAAGTAATAGTAATATGTAATATGCACATTTATTTACAACTGCAAAAGAAAGTGTAAAAATTACAGCTATAAATAGCAACAGTAGGATAATCGGTAATAAGCAGCAAATATGAATCAGTCTTAACCAACGGATTCAAGTGCAACAGCTGAGAGTAATACCATTCAGTTTCTGTAATAGTGAAGCAATCACTACACGCAGCAATGCAACAACAGCAATGATCAAAAATGAGATGAAAGGCAATCAATAGCTAAAATGATACATTAATTTGGGATATACCTAACTAGTAGTAACAAGGAGCAACAGACAGTCTAGCCCAACGGAGTGAGGTGCAGTAACGACAGAGTAATAGCTGCAGATAGTCTTAGTGAATAGTTCCCGATGTAGTGAGTGCAAAGTAAACAGCTTCAGTGTACCAACAGTAGAACAATTTGGAACAAGCAGCGCAAGTGTCTCAGTCTAATCGAATGTTTTCTAATGCAGTTCGGTAGAGCAGTAGCATTAAATGCCATAATATATAGCAGTGCAACAGCACTAATGATAGAAAACAAAATTGATAACTGAGATAATAGGTTAATTTGGCTTTTATCTACCTAGTAACTGTGAATGGCAAAAGTGGAAAATTATTATAAACAGTACTAGTGACAGTGTAGTATTAAACTGAGAAAGCGGGACACACCACGCAAAGCACAGAAACGACTGCAAAATAAACAAACTGAGTAACAGAATTAACATGGAATACATGCTTTAATAAAACAGATGAAGTGCTTTCCTATGACAATAGTACCCTACTCCTTGTTTTTGCTTAGCTTTTTGAAATTACTACCCTTCCTATAAATAAGTCTTGGATTTTCACCTAAGACTGCAAACATGCCATGCACTTAATTTTTCAGTTAAACTCCAGAAAGGATGCAGTTCCATTAATATAAACAATAAATTCTTCCAACTCATCCTGAGATCACCACCAAAAAATATATATGTCATCAAGAAATTTGTTGCATAAACCTCATTTTTTAACAAAAGTAAAATTTCAAATAAATTTTCGTTACCATTCAGCCATTACCAAATTAACAAACCCTGGGGCACATGCTGTACCCATTGCCAGTTCTGTGGATTCATGGTAATTTTCACCCTCAAAGAAAAGAGAACATTAATATATTAATCACTTTGATGGAGATAATCTTGAAAAACAAATATGTTTTCTTTGAGAGCATATTTATGACATAAACTGTAAATTATGTTACTGTTTTTAAGGACAGCGGTTTCAAAAACTTTATTTCCAATATTTACCAAAATCCTACCTACTCTAACTCCCTATTGCACTACAGTAGTTGCCACCATTATTTTCAAAAGAAAGCCATAGTTAAGGGGCAAATAGTGAGATTAGTGGAATGGTCTCCAGTGAACAGTTATTTTTGCAGGAAATTGGAGTTTTGGTTAATATGTTTGAAAAGAGGTGTTACTCTATTACCTTTTTCTATTGTGTTCAGGACGAAGTAATTCACAAATGGAAAAGTATTTTCTTATTTTGAGTTTCAGTATTGAGCAAAGTGAAAATAACAACAGGAAAGGTGAAGGTTGTTTTTCCATGCCATGATTGCTACATATTATGTGGATAATGGGGCTATTAAGGATATCATTTGCCATAACTAGAAAATTTAAAAAATCAAGACTTATTTATTGGAAGGGTATTCATTTTAAAAAAGTTAATGGAGAATAATGAGAGGGGTACTATTAGTACTAAAACAAAAAAGACCACTTAGAAGCTTGGGAAATGCAAGCAAAGTCATTTTACAAAAGAGGGAAAATATTGAAATTAATAGTAGGTGGATTACTGGAATGGATATATATTTTAATTGGAGAACCAGTGGGGTGATTTAGGTGGCTACCTGTAAGAAATGTGCAGCCTTTTACATTGGGAAAACAGAACATAATCTTAGAATCAGGATCTATGAGTATGAGTATGATGTTAGAAACAAAAACATGTCTAATGCATTATATAGACATATTAACAATTACTCCAATCTTGGATTTGTTTTCCAAGTCCTTGAAAAAATTGAGCCAAATGTGTGAGGGGCTACCTAGAAAGAAGTCTTGGAAAAATGTGAATTAAAATGGCAGTTGATTACTGATGCTGAGAAAATGCTGGGACTTAATGACTATTCTTCTATTGCAAGTATTCAACAACTGAAATCATTAAAAGTATAGTTTGTTTTTAATTATCTATTTTTTATATTATATATTCAATTTTGTATAGATGCTTTTTGTACTAGGTTTTAACAATGTTGTATGGAGTGTTCTACAAGATGTTTTATGAAAAGGTTGTTGTCTCCTTAAGGAAGGGTCATGTGACCTAATGTGGGTCTTTAAAAAGGGAAGTGTGACTAACTAACTTTATGCTGATGAAGTCTGGATTATTATAAGACAAAAGTGCTTAATCTGTTTTTTATGAATCCGTGTATTCAGTGGTAATCTTGTTATTCAGTTTGCTTATTTTGCAGTCATTTCCCTGTTTGGAGTGTTGTTTCCCAGTTTAAGAGCTGGATTTACACTTGTTTCTAGTATTAATACAGTTAAGTACTATCTTAGCTATTGCCAATAATGGACAACATAATAGCAACAAGATGCAACAGTGCAATATTACTTAAAGTAATAGCTCTGCAGTCAGCAGAACAACAGTATTAATTTCAATGATGCAACCACAAGAAGTGTAGTCACTAAGTTACTAAGTCTTAAAATAGGCAGCATTTTCCACTAGATGTATTAAGGCAATAGTAAAATCAATAACAATAGTGCAACTAAGTTTAGACAGAGAAGACAGGGAAATTTATATCATCTACAACAAGGATGTAGAGGTGGCCTTAGCTGTTGCGGGCTAGGCTGTTGTCCTAGTTATCCAACAGGATTAACACTGTTTCATGCTACTATGATCTGTGCAGTAGTCAGCAAAATTGAGCAAACCTCTGGGTATTTAAAGTATATAATGCTTCACCCCTGTAGAAGACAGCCAATCAAATTCCAGCCATATAAACTGTCTGGATCCCAAGCTAATGTAGATGTCACATGGAATCATTTACTCTCACCAGATGCTGTAATACTGCAGACCCATTCCTAGGAAGCTGATGAAGTCCTTGTAGAGCATTAATTCAGTAAGAACCCAAACGGGAAAGGACTTTTTGTCTTTTGCGTTTCCGTAGTCTCTGTTGTTTTCTCCAGACTACATGTTAAAGAGTGCCTTCAGCAGCCCAGTACAGAAAAGCCAAGACTTTAGCCCAGAATAATGGCATTTGAATTCATAGGTACTTAGTAGACATGCAGTCTAGAATTACCCATAGAGTGCTTTCTGGTTAGATAACTTGCTTAGAGTCACAGAGCAGACAAGTCAAGGATGAGGGACTGAAACCCTGCTCATTAAAAACCCACAGCTTTAATCCTCTGTACTAGCTCATAGTTAGTATACAACATATGTCCACACAAATTCTGGACACACCACCCTACCCAGCCACTGCTAACATAGTGCGAGGGTTCTATTTTTAAACATTAGACATCAAGGAGATACTCCCTGAGGAAATCAGTACATTTACAACAGGAGAATACAGCTGTTAAATTCTTCTTCCAATTACATAAAGATCACCATGGAAACCTGGCTTATAACATGCTACCATTATAATAATAGTACCACCCCTTGAGCAATCACTAAAGAGGCAGTATGATACATAAACTTAGTCCTTTGTTTTTAACCTACATGAGGGTTATAAAATTGAAATGGACATCTGGAATTTCTGTAGCAGTGAGTCAAGGCTGTTCTGCTTCTTCAGACAAAGTCACTAGAAGTGTAGTTGGACCAATCTGGCAAGCTTTAAATGTTTGTTTTTTTGTTTGTTTTTTTTTTCTGAGAGTAAGTTGTTTAAAACAAATGTGTTTGACACTTTAAAGCAAGAACACAAACATGATTTTCTTTGCCAATATTATGTCTGGGATATCTGTACCTAGGAAAATTCCACTTCCTCTACAGAACGATAGTGTTGGAGTTACTACATATGAAAACCTGGTTTCTAAAGGTATGGGCGGGGCTGCATCTCCTTCAAAGAATATTTTTGAGTTCTTTAGGAAGTTTCTTATTGCCAGTTTGTAATCTTTTCACAAGCTGGTGTACACAAAATGTTTAGTGGCTTAACAGTTATCATGCACTTTTCACAGTTACGTCCTAGTGCTTCAGATATTTGCTGACATTTTCATTTATATCCCATAATGCTAGGCATTCCACTCCCAAATCTCCTAGTCAATTATAACTTCCTTCTCTTATCTTTTATTTCTTGAATCCTACCTAAGAATATAAATATTCATTCCTTTCTCCCTGTTTGCCTTTCAGCTGCATCTTGATTATTTACACACAGTTAATTATTTTTCTTATTTTGTAGAAATATTTTGTGTCCGAGCTAATGAATCTTATAAGATTTTTTTTTTAAATCAGCACTAATGCATTTGCATTCTATTAGCAACAGTTTCTTCTCTTAACATTTATTAACTACATTTGCTATGCTTATTCTTTAGACAGATATCCACACTTCTCAAACTGACTGATATTCATTTCACCAGTGAGTCAGCAGAACAGAACTTGACCTTTGGTCAGATAGTTCTCAAATAACTCATCCTTTCTAATATTCTAGTTATCCTTTATTTTCTTAGAACAGTTGTATGTTGTAGAGCATAGATATATTCATTTGCTGTACAACTGTGACCTTGTGACCTCCCTCAGACTTTCCTGATAAATGTTAAATAAATAAATGAATAAATAAATGGGTATACATTTTGTCTGCCTGGTTTTGCTACTATGCAACTCACTTATTATGATTAACTATTATTCCAACCCCTAAATGCTAGATTAGAACTTCTGTTCCATATTTTACTCACCAGTAAAGCCTGGATATTCAAAAGCATGCATAATGGTACATCTTTCTATCCTCACCCAAGAGTCCTTATGTATACACATTGTTGTAGTCCATAAGTAACCACATTTAGGAATATCTCAGCAAAGATTATCTAGGACCAATATAATTTGTATCAAATTCAGATATTTCAGGAATAAATCCAAATGTAAGATAATTCGGCATATAATAGAAATTTTAAATAAATAAGTAAATAAGTCCCCATCATTCTATAATACTAATCTGTACTGCTGTGGTGGCGTTGCGGTAGCGTTGTTGCCTCTCAGTATGACGTTGTCCTGTTCGATTCTCAGCTAAAGCGTCTTCTGTATGGAGACATGTGTGAATGGGCGTACCTTTGTTGAAGGTTGTGCGTCAGAGCTGGCAACTCGGTATGTAAAAATCTACTGCCAATCATTAGCGGACCGGAGTTCTGCTGTGGTGACCCCTAACCGGGAAAAGCCGAAAGATACAACAACATTCTATAATACTAATCTGATAAGACTGTCTGGGGACATCAATCTGAACTCTGGTCTCACTTCCCCAGAAACGTTTACCTAGTGTACTCCTGCCAGTCTGTTTCATTCCTCTATAATATTGCCCGAAAATCAGCTGTAGACAAAGTTAATACACTTTAATGCTGTAGTATTTGCAACAGAAAAGACCAGCTTGAGGTATGAGTCTGTCAGTTTCATGTTAACTATAGTTAGTGTGGCAATAGCTAGCACAGAGTTTGATTCTCACCTTTGAAAAGGAAATTGGATAGGCTTAAAATGGCCCACATGGGGCCAAAGGGCAGCTAGCCTAGTACTTAACTATGAACCTTATGAACATCAAGTGCCCAGCAGAAATTTGTATAAGCAGGTGCTTGTTACTCAGACAGAACATCTACAAGTAAGGGGCAAACAGAGTAGCAATACTTATTAAAAAACATATTAATCCCGCTTTGATTAAATCCTAATTATTAGTGCTTCAACACAGAAATTAAATCATAGTAAATCTGAACATAATCAGCTATACACAACTAAGACTAAATAGCATATGCCTTCCACCAAAACTAGCTCTTTGGCTACCTGATGTCACCATATCGTAGATAGCTAGCATTGCAGTTCTTGTGTAGAAATTATAGTTATGGGTGATCTGAAGTGTAACTGGTCCCCAAGCCTCCCTGCCTGTGGTTTGATAAATTCACATGGAGTAACACAATTAATCTCTTCCCTTACTAAGACTGATTAAAACTCAGAAAGAGTATCTTGTATTGGATTACAGTATCTCACCCAACCAACACAAGTACGTTCAATTTATTAGCAGACTTCTTCATTAGTAAACACTAGCAGTAGGGAATCACACAAAATCTAAAAATCACACACTTACATCCAAGTAAAATGCCTAAAGAAATCTTGATTAGTAAACGGTTAAGTAGAAGATTATAAGCATCAGATTAGTCTTTTCTGTTGCTTGCCACCAGCCTAGATGATGCATAAATTCCATTCAGTAAAATTATGCTGAACATACTAAACAATGTAAGCCCTATTAAATCTTTTAGAGTAAGAAGCACAAATCTTAACTGGAAGACAGGTGAGTTAAAAAGTTGAATGACCCCATTCTAGAGAACATGGGCTTGCATCTTAAAAAAAGGAAAACCTTCTTATGGAAACTGTACACAGAACCAAAAAATCAATGCAAGGCATTTATCAGAGACAGCAAACAGAACTACTTTCTGCCAGACTAGGATAAGTATATATCCTCGTATTCATTAACAAACTACCTTGTGACCTCCCCCATCTCCCACTTATCCTGAATGCTGATGATAGGGTCATTTACCGATCAGGTCACTCTTACACCAGCATTCAGTGCTATTTGTGGTCAGACTTACATGAGTTCCACCAATGGCTCATAAACCATAAACTACTTCTCAACCCCACCAAGACCAAAACTATGCTTTTTGGAACTCCACAGAAAATTCACCAAGCACCTAACTCTTTATCTATCCTTTTTTCCCCAAGCATTTTTATTAAATTTACACATATGACAAAGGCAATCTTACATTTATATAAAAGAAAAACATACAAAATGATATCACTTTACTTGCAAACAGTTTACAACTATAATTGTGAACATTATTCATCACTTATAAACCATCCAGTCATTGTCAGTTAAACATTATATAGCTCATTCAAATCCTGCCTCTTAAACCTCATTCCTGCTCTGCATATATTGTTCCCACAATTCCCATTCTTTTCTATGTAGTTTGCTCCTTCCCTTTTCGAAAGATCCCATTTCCAGTTGTTTTATCTCTGTCACTATATACACTACTTCTAGTAAAGTTGGTTTAGACTTTGATTTCCATTTTCTAGTAATTGTTTTTTTAGCAACCACCATAATTAGACTCAGCAAGGCTTTACTTTGTCTAGGCAATTCCAATTCTGTAGCGTAACTCAAAAACATCATCTCCTCAGTCAGTCCAATCTGCTCACCCAGCATCTCCAACAGAGCAGTCTGCAGGGAATCCCAAGTGTCTGCCAGCTTATCACATTTCCAAAAAATATGTACTCAGCTACCTCTTTCTTGCCCATCACACCATTCACTATTGACCTGAGGAAGAATTCTTTGGAGTCTACTTGGGGAATAAAAATACCTATGTAAACACTTCCAGGCAAAGGTCCTAAATCTTCTAGATTTTGTTGCATATTTGGAAGATATACATATATCCTCCATTGTCTCTTTGTGAATTGCTTATCCAGTCTGTCTTCCCAATCATTTCTAAGCTCATCTAATTGATTCTTATCATGCATTATTGTATATGCTTTACTAATTTCCTTTTTAACAGCAGCTTCTGTTCTAGATTCTATTAAAACCTCTACCAGGGCTGGTCTTTCATTTAGGAGCTCCCTATTTCTTTCTCTTTGCCTATACTCTGATATCAATCCTTGATAGGGAAGGCAGTCTCTAACCTGCAGTCCAAATAAATTTGTGGCCTCTTCCCATTCTGTTACTTTTCCCTTTCTAGTTATTTGCTCCCAATACCTTGGTTCCTTTGCCAGTTTTCTCCAATAAATTCCAGCCCCCTCTTGCCTATTATCTGTATCCCTGGTCACAGTTAACCCTATCGGCAAAATCTCTTTTCTCCATTCTCATACTGGTTTGGTTCTTAGAATACTCCCTGCTATTTTATAGATATAACACTCTGTATGATTTTGGTTGTTCTCCTTAAGACTCTGCATCCAAAATCCCAATCCATTCCTATTTCTTGAGCTTCCTCGTACCTCAACATCATTCCTTTCCACTTTGAATTATAGTTTTCTACTTGTGCTATGTATAAATAAGAGTCTTAACTGTGTTGCTCTAAAATACCCCATTGGTAGAATCAGCTTATCCAATTTTACCCTTGCCATCTTCCCTTCCCAGATAAAATCCTTCATCTCTTTTTTTTAATTGCTATCCACTTCTCCTTCGGTTGATAAAAGTAAGCCTGACCTGTGTATAAGACTAAAGGGACTAAAAACATATTAATGGCTTGTATCTTAGTATCTATATCCATATAACAAAACTTCCAGTTTCTCAATTTTGTATTATCTTCTGTTTAATCTCTTCCCACATATCCTTAGCTGCCACCACAGAGTCATTTCTAATCCATACTCCTAATTACTTCATTTTATCATGTCCTCTTAAATATGGATATTGTTGGACCAATTTGTGCATGGGTACATCATTTACTGCTATTGCCTTTGTTTTATTGTTTTGCCTTCATTAATTTTGTATCCTGAGAAGATTTGAAACTGTCTTAAAATGTTCCACAACACTGTAGTGTCCCTTTCTGGTTTTGTCATGTATAAAATAATTCTCTTTACCTATCCTTGACCTAAAAAAAACATTCCATAGAGACAACTTCCACCTTCAAATACCAGAACTGTGGCTTAATCAGTGACTAAACTTCCATTTCCACATAGACAAAGGGAAAGCCAAAATAAAGTCCCTCCTTTTCTGGGTGAAAAAAGATGTTCCCTATTCTATCCCAACAAACCAGAACAGACATTGGCAAAGGAGTTCTCCTTTCTCAACTTGAATATGGCCTCCTGATTTTTGCTTCTGCCCCAAAGAAAAACATTGTCACACTCTAGACCATTTCTAACAGTACCTGCCAATTCATTAGACACTCAACTCTGTGCTAGCATCACTGTATCACCCTAGAAAAAGTCAAATGGCTACCCAAAAAAACAAAGATCTAACCTACTTTTAGGATCCCAACTCTACAAGCTACTCCAACTCCACGCATTTACTTCCTTTGCTGCTAGACTTCAATAAAAAAAAAAAAAAAAAAACCTCCTCATACAACATGAGACACTACTCAAAAGCCACACCAGCTCTCATTACCCTTAAAACCAAACTCAATAGCATTGCATGTGCTTTATCCACTCATAGGCCTACTGTTTGGCAAGCTGCCTCTAGCAACATTAAGGAAATAAACACTTATTCCAAATTCAGAATGCAACTAAAAAGCGCTTCTTCATCCAAGCCAAATGATCCTGCATCAAGAAAGACATATCACCTTACCTATCTGCTTTTCGAGTTTCTTCTCCTCTTTCAGGATTCATCAAAGATTGACCCTCTTTAGAAACTAATGCATGTATTGTACATTCCACTTTGCTTGATTGTACACTGCACTGTGCTTGCTCACTGGAATATATATATATATATATAGGAATACACTCATTTGATCGGGTATAACACTGAGTATTATTATCAGATTTTTTACTGCCAAACAGTTGGAATATCATACAAAACACTGAATACGACATTTCTGACCGCTCTTCCACCTAAACAAGGGCTACCATGGGTTAAAAAGGGGGAAATATTTTGCGATTCGCAACTATTGCGATCGCTTTTTTGAGGTTTTGCCACACTGCTTTCAACCATATTCCGATCGAACATACACTGGCCGATCAAATGCATGTATACATCTATATATATATATATATATATATATATATATATATATATATATATATATATAGCCCACATCCTATCCAGCACTCCAAAAGATAAATCCAGAGGATGCTGTGAGCGAAACCGGCCACCGGTCTGTGTTTTAGTTCGGCGGTTAGCCTAATAAACTTCTTTACACCTTGGCTTGGATTTATCTTTTGGAGTGCTGGATAGGATGTGGGCTATGTGTTTATTCGTAATCCGTGCACCATTTTAGTTCTGTGCACCTATCGTGTGTTGGTATATATATATATATATATATATATATATATATATATATATATATATATATATATATAGGTCTACCTGAAAACACCGAACGCTGACAACGCCGACAACGAGATAACTG
Source organism: Protopterus annectens (assembly GCF_019279795.1). Classification (NCBI taxonomy): domain Eukaryota; kingdom Metazoa; phylum Chordata; order Ceratodontiformes; family Protopteridae; genus Protopterus; species Protopterus annectens. The sequence goes on from NC_056745.1 coordinate 762,332,726, forward strand.
ACACCGGAAAATCAACAACGGAGATGACTGACGATTGAAAATCCTGATGCTAGGAACACCGACATGTTATGGTAAGTGTGTGATAATGACGGACGTTAAGGTCAGGGTGCGGGTAAGGTAAGTGTGCAATAGTGATAGACTTTAAGGTTAGGGGCAGGTTAAGTGAGTTAGGGTAAGGGTGCGAGTAAGGTAAGTCTGCGATAGTGACAGACTTTATGGTTAGGGGTGGGTTAAGTGAGTTAGGGTTAGGGCGTGGGTTAGGTGAGTGTGCGATAGTGATGGACCTTAGGGTTAGAGTTTGGGTTAAGGTTAGTGCATAGATAGTTGTGTATGTAAGGTTTAGTGTATGTTTGTAAGGTTTCTGGTGTGCTTGTGTTGTGTGTGTGTTTTATGGAAAAGGTATTTGTTTTGTTTTGTTGATTGTCGGGATTGTGGTTTGTCGGGCATGTGAAGTTTCATGTTTTTGAACTTTCAATTTTGTGGTGTTGGTTATCTTGTTGTCAGTGTTTTTGCTTGTCGGTGTTTTCAGGTAGATCCATATATATATATATATATATATATATATATATATATATAGTGGATATAAAGGTATACATCCCTGTTAAAATGCCAGCTTTTTTGTGATATTAAAAAATGAGACCACAATAAATTATTTCAAAATTTTTCCCACCTTTAATGTGACCTATAATCTGTACAACTCAATTAAAAAACAAACAAATCTGTTAGGGGAAAAAAATATAAAAAATAAAAAAAGTACAATAAGCTATTCTATAAAATGTTCATGCATTTGGTAACCATTTCTTTTTCAATCCTTATAGATTGAAAGGTGGTGATTTTTCCAAGTTATAAAAAATAAGCTCATGTCGTTCTATCATGCAACTGTGGTACCCCTTTGAGATACACAACTTTAGGTGAAACCATACAGTAAATATTGCAGGCATATAGCATTAACTTCAAAATGGTAGCAATATAATGCAGTAGCTCTCCTCTCAGAATTCAATTCTGTAAAGAAAACATATTACCTTTTTTACTTAGAGTCATGTAGTTTTACTTACAGAAAAAATAAGATAAAGTAGATTTAGAAATTTTCAAGTAATGTTTTTTTTGGGGGTGGAAACTTAGCTTTCTTTCTAAAACATTGTCAGCTGCGGAAACAGATGTGACAGACTACAGAAAATCTTCATTCAGTCAGCAGCATCAAATAAATTAAACTCTCTGGTAATATAACTTAAAAGTCACACAGAACTCTTGAAAGAACTTAAAGCCAGTGAAACTAAAGCTGACAATTTTTTTCAACAAATTATTAAATAGAATAACAAGCTATATGATCTTGAGCACACTTGCCTTTGGTGCTGGAAAATCAGAAAGTTGTAGGTTCATTTCCCACACCAGATACTTAGATTAGTTTACCAATACTGATAATTGCAGGGGGGGGGGGGTGAGTGCTGCACTGATGAATGTGCTATCCTTCAGTTTAGCTAAGGTCCCATCTGCCCAACATGGTGATAACTCAGGTGGATATAAAAGATATTCCATGCCACATACAGAAAAAAGAGTAGGGTTGTTTACATTCTTTTCATTATGTGCACATCAAATATATACTATGTACACTTCTATTCTCAAAAATAATTATTTACAATTTCTTTTTCTCACAAAAAGAACAGAGCAGATTAAAAATGTGACACATTGTTGTCATGTTAATACACTTTGTTACGTAGATAATTGAGTCTTTTAACCCTGCCTCCCTCTATCTTCTCCATGCTTTCCTTCACAACATCATCTTTAGTTTTTACTACACAATCCTCCACATCTGTTCTCTTCCACAATACCAATGTTATTACAAAAGATGTTTTATCCCATTTATCAATTCCAGATTTTTCACTCATATTTTCTGTACAAAATCATTTCCATATTCATGTTTCTGAATCCACCCCATTTCTACCTGTTTTCAAATCTGTTCCAAAACCACTTACTCCTTTTAGAGTCCAAAAAACAATGTCTTGTTGTTTCTTCTGTGCATCCATTTCACTTTCTTTCTTCCATTAACTTATATTTCATATTACTTTTTTTGCAGGTAACTAATCCAGTAACAATCCCCACAAAAATTACTTGTTTCATAAGAAACTTCTAAATCTTTCTTTTCTCCCTTATCACATTTTTCACTTCTTTTAATTCCCACCATGGAAAATCAGTTAAATTCTTAAACTGGCTTAGAATCAATAAAAGTCCTTCATAACTTTTATACCATGTTTATCTTTTTTCATTAGACTGATTTACTTTTAACTTCCACATTTTACCATATTTAGATATTGTTTCCCTTGCATTTTTTCTGTGTTTCACTTATTTTTATTTCTCCTGCTTCCATACTTCCTCATACCCCATATATGGCACTTTTTAATTCATTATCACCCCAAAAAGTTGCATAGAAGCTAAATATACTACAGGGTATTGCAAACTTGAAATCTCTTCTTTTCTATTATATATATTATCCCTCTTGTCACAGGATTAAGTCTTGACCCCCCACACCAAATTGAAAAAAATTGTCTAATACCACTTTCTCAGTTTTAATTGGAAGCTTGCGTGTGTGTGTGTGTGTGTGTGTGTGTGTGTGTGTGTGTGTGTGTGTGTGTGTGTGTGTGTGTGTGTGTGTGTGTGTGTGTGTGTGTGTGTGTGTGTGTGTGTGTGTCTGTGTGTGTCTGTGTGTGTGTGTGTGTGTGTGTGTGTGTGTGTGTGTGTGTGTGTGTACGTGTGTGTGTGTGTGTGTGTGTGTGTGTGTGTGTGTGTGTGTGTGTGTGTGTGTGTGTGTGTGTATATATATATATATATATATATATATATATATATATGGTTTACTATTGAAATTGCGAACATCACTCGGTCGACAGTCGTATGGTCGAACGCATAAGGTTGGAAACACAGATGTCGAAGACATTATAATCAATCGAGGAACGGTTTTAACATGGGTCGAGGTAGGTGTACAGTATTATTCCCTACTACAACCATCTTCCCTACCTCAACCCATGTTAAAACCGTTCCTCGATTGATTATAATGTGTTCGACATCTGTGTTTCCGACCTTATGCGTTCGACCATATGACTGTCGACCGAGTGATGTTCGCAATTTCAATAGTAAACATATATATATATATATATATATATATATATATATTTATATACACTCACATGGGTACTTCGTATTATTGAATTGTCACGTATTCAAAAATTACCTTCATTTATGAGATGGCTTCATGGAAAACATATTTTAATGAACAGCCGGATCACCAAAGTTGTATTCCGGGAAACTAACCACTTGGCCACCACAAAAAGAAAAAAGAAAAAAAAACATGAACTGAAGCAATTCAAACCCACCCAAGTGGGGGATTTTGCCCCAACCCCTCCATGTGGGGTGTTGCACTCCCACACCACCCCTAACTAAATATACCAACTCTGAGATTGCACTATAGTGGGGAAAAGAGCAAAGATCACCCAGGTGGCCAAGTGGTTAGGTTCCCCAGAGTACAACTTTGGTGATCCGGGTGTTCATTAAAATAATTTTTCGGCAAAGTCATCTTGTGAATGTAATTTTCAGATTAGTGATAATTTGATAAGATCAGTTAGACCCATATAAACACCCCCAACAAATCTAATTTCCCTTTAATATAATTATTTAACATATACTTCTTTATATTAAATTATATTTTAAAAAGTTTCCACCATGAAAGTAGTCTTTTATTTTTTTTCCAGTTTCCTCTTCACTGGTCCAATATATTTTCATATTCCCAAAACCTCACTCCTAATATGCTGATTTCTTTCCTAGTAAAATACCTTCTATTATTTTTTATTTCCCCAAATCTTTTGATTTTCTATTTATTTATTACCACTTCAGCTTTTTGCAACAGTTTTTCCATTCTTATCACAATTTCACCTTTTCACCTGTCATTTTTTGTCACAGTAACCAAATAATCTGCATAAGTCAAAAAAGTCTGTATTATAACTCCTTTCTCAATTACCCAACATGCTTCCTTTATTTATACAGCTTTGAATTATTGCATTAATTACTCACACAAATAAAAATACATATAAAGGGCATTCTTTGGAACAGGCTACAAATTCATGTAAAACAGAGCATCTCAATGACACTGTTCTAGAGGAACCTGGATGAGCAGATGGGGCACCATAAATTCTTACTGAGGATAGTGCCCACAGCCCTCCTGGGCATGTCCAATGATCACTAAATGCAATCCTGGCTATTGACTAGTACCTCTACGGTATTACATTGGATTGAAACGGCTAGCCTTAAAACGATCTCCAGATCGATGTCCTAGAAATCTCTTATTATCCTATGATCTTGATTAACCCTGCTTTTAGCTTGGACTATTTCTTTATATACCCATTTGCTATCATTTTTGCCCACAACTTTCATAACATGTTTTATAACCTTCACTATTATTTTCTTTATACCATATGCGTCTAGAATCTTTCCTGTAACTTTCACTTTTTCAAAGTTGCTTGCTGTCACATATCAGCATTCTTACTTCTTTTTCTGTCAAAATCATACTTATTCTTGCTTTTACCATTGCTAATTATTTTACCTTTCTTCCTTTACTGTCTAAAATGTCATCCATTATCATTTCCTCTAAAAATCTTTTGCATCCTTTTTTGTATTATCCTCATAAAAATTGTAATCAGTGTTTTCTAAGGTTATTCATCTCTAATTTGTTACATCCTTCTAATAATTTCTTTATATAAACTTGATTATCTCATCACATTTTTCTTCTTCTTCTCTCATACCTTCCTTTAACCACTCGTTTAATATTTTGCATGATGTTTTTTACCCATCTCCTTATAAAATCCACAACTTAACCCATCCAATTCAGGCAGAGATTCTTCATTTCTTTTCTCTATTGCTTTTTGTAATTTTTTCATATTAATCTCCTTTTTCAGATCCTTCAGAATGTTCTCAGACATTGTTTCACAGTCTGTCATTCTTCTTCCATCTCTTCCTTCTCATGCATCTTATTTACAAATCTTTCCACGACTATCATAATTCCTTATCTATATTTAATACCATCTTTTTTGTTAAATATGCCATCCATTCTTCCTTCTCTTAATTTAATTTCTTTCCCTAGGAAGGTGAAACTTCCCCTTTCTCTCCTTCAGAATAATTATGTCTGTATAACATTGTTTGGTACTTACGTATTATCGCAACCAGATTGGAAACAAGTCGATAATACGTAAGTAGCGATTTCTCCACTTTCTCAAAAGTTCATAAACGCTGTCCCTAATTTGTGGGTTAATTCTGTCAATCCTCCCAAATGTTAATCATTATTTGGAAACAGCAGAGCACAAGGGAGGAATGAGTTTAGAATGAGCCGCTGTTGTTTCTGGGTCTCCCTATTTACCGTCCTTTTTTTTTCCCTGTGTCTCCAGCGGCATGAATGTGCTTGGCCACAGTGAAACCTGTCAAGTGCCCAGAAGTGTAGGTATTATTAAAGCAGACAAGAACATAATATTTCATGTGTAAATGGACAGTACATTTTTAACTAGAAGACTGTTTCCATTATTAGTGCACCTGTCATCTTAAGGTAAAACGACTGCCTTCCCAGACACTGAAATGGTCGTTTTGGGAATTATGCAGAAGTACCCCCAATGAAAAGACATTAGACATGCTGCATCTGACACCCCTGGCCCAGGAGTTCCTGCTACCGAGAAATTGAGCAGTCAGTGAGGGATCACTGTCCTGCCACTTAGTAGTTGTTACTGGCCATGAACAGTTAGATGGTATGTTCCGGACTAACTTGGCTTTGCTGAGGCTGGAATTGCATAGAAGTGTAGCACTGTGCATGTCGCAGAACAAATGAGACACACCCCACAGGATCCTAAAAATTGACCGTTGTTCCTCCTGGGCACTCATACCCACAGTTACCCACTACTACTACTGACTTGCTTACATACGCCTTTCATGGTTAAGAAACATGTTTACACAGCTACGCTTTGATTTCTTGCCATTCTGAAATCTGGTTGCAATAATACGTAAGTACCCATTGTTTTTATTTGTCTCTGTCTTTTCATATAATTACATTTATGTTTGTCTTATTTTGTTAACCTCCTGTTCCACTTCTTTTTTAAGTCTTTTCATATGTTCATCATAATCCTTGTTATTTCTCCTTTTATTCTTTTTCTACCTGTAGAAAAGCTTTCTTGTGTTTTTTTGTTATAAACGACAAACCAAAATGTTTGGTTTTATAATACACTCTCATGTCATATGTTATTATATCTGTTTCATCACATATTCTAGTCCATACAGCTCAATGATTTGAAAATTCAGCAATTTTTTCATCCTCTTTTTATTTCTTTCATAGCCTTTGAATATATGATATATCAATTTTAAATGCCTGTGTTACATATGCCCATTCCCTGTTTTTTTCTTATTTTCAGTTATTTATATCCAGATACTGGTTTCATTGCCTTAATATCCCGTGTTATTTTTCTTCTCTTAAATTACAATTAAAATTCCTCAGTATGATTACAGACATATTCAACAGAGAAAACGTTTTTAATTCATCAAACAACTTTTTGCTGTTCATATTAGTATGTACACAAATTACAAATACACCTACAAAGGATGATGAAACCAGAAATGCCCAGGCTCACTGTATTTTCTATATTTTAGCTCACACTTCCTAATAGTGTGACCATTCTCCTGCACTGACTGCATCTCTTTTTTATACAATCTTGCACTAAGTGAAAGTCATCTCCATGAAAAAACAAAACAAAAAAAAACAGGTTTTGGTTGTCCCCAATATCTCATGTTTCAGTAATAACATTAAGAATATGCTGTAATATTCTTTCATGTACATTCATTGTTATCCACACCTCTTACCACACTGTCCAAAAATTTCTTTCATCATATAACTTCTTCACATCATGCATTTTACTACAAACAGGTATAAAAAAGACACTCTCTACTGTATCAATACCAGAAGTCTTAAAATGTACATTTAATTTCTTTTTAACTGCATTTAATTCATGATTTATTCAGTAAATTAAATGTTACAGAAGTCAGTTCACAAAAATCCCCTGCCCCAAATGTATTAACACTTTAATGTCTTGTATTTTAAAACCTAAAGGCAAAATAATACTGTCTATCACTTCATATCTATTACTGTCATTGTTTTTTGTTTTAATTCCTGCCACGGCCATGGCCATTTTCTCACATCCCATTTTACTGCTTGCTGTCACTGAACTTCCTTGTCCTGTATTCCATAACTATTTCCTCCATTTCTATCATATCCACATATGATAGTCTTTTTATTTCATTACCCTGTTTCCAGTTTATACTAGCTGACCATGCCTACTTCCATCATTCCTGGTCTTAATTCTTTCTCCAGACTGACAGACATCTCATCATCCATTTGTTTCTGATCACTCTCTCCACCATCTTGTACTATCTTAGTTCCCCATCATCATTTGAATCACCAATTTTAGAAAAAGAGTTTCAAAATCAGCTCCGTAGGTTCATAGGTTCACAGGTCTTTATAAGTCTAGCCACGCAATTCAATGCAATTGTGTCCCTATGCATCATTGGCATTTATTATGAAAGGATATGTTAGTTAGGAAGTTTCTAAAGGTTATGGGGAGGGATATGTTAGTTTGGGAATAATTACTGTCTGCCTCTGTCTGTTAGGGATATGGGGGACAGACCTAAGGTGACTTTCCAATTTTCCAACAGTTGGTCAAGGTTACACTTAAATGGAGTTAAGTATGGACTCTGCTTCACATGGATTGGGAGCCTATTCCAGACCATGTGGATCGATTGAGATACATGTCTGTCTCACCAACATATCTTATTTATGTTGCAAGCAAAATCTGAATCCTTGGATCTAGTGGTTCTGATGTTGTTAATTTTGCAGATGTGCAAAAGATCTAGCAGGGCTGGATCCAAGGGTGCCTTTTATGCCAGGCATAGAATCATAGATCTCTTCTCAGTATCCTGTAGGAGACCAAGTATAAACCAAGGGTAGGTCTTTAAGGCAATCTGGATAATGTGTTTATGCCCTGAATTCTCCTGGTAAGGAACCTTTCAGGGCATTCCAACTGTTGCATCTGTCTGGTCAGGTACAAGCTGAAGGGGGACATTATACTTAATTACAGGTTTGATAAGGGCTGAATAAAGTGGCACTATGATTTCCTTGAACCTAGATGCCAAGCCCTTATTTATAAGTTGGGTGACATAGAATGATTTTCTTACTACCTTGGTCACATGTACTAGATTACTGTCTTTATATGTTCCCAGGGCTTTGACTATTGAGTCAGCTTTTAAGGGTGTCTTATTGATGGTGTAATTAGCCTAGGTGGCCATTTTCTCAAAAGGCACTAAAATGCATTTTTTGACACTGAGTTTTTTTTCTTTTTCTAGGCTAATGGCCCTGGAACCTTTGTAAGCCTAGCCCATAGGATTAGCCAGGCATCGTGCCACCCGACCTTAGTTCCCAGTGCCTCTGTCGAGTAGAGCCACTGGAGTGATTCCCGGGGTGAATTTTCTATTTCCCATCCACTCATCAAGATTTCTATTTAAGAGGGCCAGTGAGGTACTCTGCATGACATGTATGGGAAGTCTATTCTATAGCATGGGCAGTCTCTGGGATATGAACCTGTCCCTCCAGCATGTTCTGTTGATTGTGGTAAAGAGGTTGAGGTCTCTGGATCATGTGGTGCAGCGGTATTGGGATTTCTTTAGATGTAGCATTTCTAACAGAGCTGGGTCAGACATGGCTTTGGTAAGTCAAGCAGAGATCGCCTCTAAGTAGGCGATATGAGACAGAGAATAGTTGGAGTTTTTTGAGTCTGTCCATATAGGACAAGTGTTTAAGGCCTAGGATCCTATTTGTGAGGTACTTTTGAGGCCTTTCTAGTTGTTGCAAGTGTCTAGTGACGTACATACCAAACGGGGCATTGTACTCAATGATTGGCCTAATGAGGGAAGAGTAGAGGGACACAATGACCTCTTTCTTCCTGGATGCAAAACCCTTAGTAATGAGATGTGCCACATAGAAGGACTTTCTGACCACAGTGGCAATGTGGTGGTCAAAAGAGAGGTTGCTCTCAACCTGTGTCCCAGATTTCTTATAACACCTTCTGTGTTCAGTGGACTACTATCGATGTGGTACTTCATGGGAAATGTTTTTTTCCCAAAGGGGGTGAAATATTTTTTGGCATTGAGCTTAAGGCCATGGTTCTGACAACAGTCATTGGTCTCAGTGAGGCCTCTCTGTAGGATGACAACATCACTTGAGGAGTTAATAATGGCTCCCAACTTGCAATTGTCTGCGAACTTCGTCAGCCCTTATATAAGCTTCGTCCCTTCGTGCTGGCCTAGACTTCTGAGAAGTAGATACCAAACAGGAGAGGACCCAGGAATAATCCCTGTGGGACTCCACTTGTTACTGGTCGGCAGTCTGACTTGGAGTCAGCTACTTTCACACTGTGGGCTCTATCTGTGAGTCAGTTTGCAACTCACTTAGTGATATAGGGGTGGATACCTAGCTTAGTGAGTTTTTATATGTGCTGCACCTCAGAAAATCCAAATCCCATCGAGCTACGCGCTCGAGGGACTTAAACCTCAGCACTGAAATAAATAGGACATGCTGGAGGGACAGATTCATAACCCAGAGGCTCCCTTCACTCTGGAATAAAATCCCAGTCCAGGTTAGGCAGAGTCCCTCATTGACTCTCTTCAAGAGGAATCTTGATGAGTGGATGGGAGATCGTAGGTTTACCCCGGGTATCACTTCTGTGTCACTGTTAGACAGAGGCACAGTATACTAACCTCAAAAAAGGGCATAGCAAAATTAATTTAAAATGGGTGGCGAAATCCATACACACTCTGGCTAGGCTTATAGATGCCCTAGGGCAGATAGCCTAGTATGAACCTATGAACCTATATGATTCCTGAGTGGGGAATGGTATCAAATGCCTTGGCCAGATCAAGGTAGGCTGTATGAATCACCTTGCCTTCATCCACAGCTCTGGTCACTGACTCAAAGAAGTTGACCAAGTTGAGCAGGCATGATCTACCCTTCACAAAACCAAACTGTGTGGGATCCAGAGTTTGGAGATTCCCTATATCCTTGTTTATTAGGTCCATGATGATGCGTTCCATAGCTTTGCATTTCAGACTTGTCTGGCTAATGGGGTGATAGTTCCCATGGTCTGTAGTCACTCCTCCTTTGTGGAGAGGGATAGTACAGCAGTGCACCATTCAGTAGGGACAAAACCTGAGATGAGGCTGTGATTAAACAGAGCACACAGGAGAGGTGCCAATTCACTCCATAGTTCATGTAGAACACAGCCAGGGATATTGTCAGATCCCATAGAAACTGTATTCTCAGCCTTGGACAGTGCTGTTTTAACCTGTGCAGCAGTAATACTGGGTGCCTGGCAATCATTTGCCCTTGGGGGGGGGGGGGGGTGAGTAAAGTTGGCACTGAATCTGTCTGCCAGTATATTGGCAATATATGTTGGCTTGGTATAGGAGGTATCATTGTGCAGTAGCTCAGAGCAAATCTGTGTATTGCCATGGAGATTTTTTGCATAACTATAGAAGGCCTTGTGGTTGCCTTTACTATCTGCTGCAATTCTGTTTTTGTAGCTAGCTTTAGAGGATTTGATGAGGGATCTCAACTGTTTGTTGAAGCTGATAAGGGAGTTTTTCCAGTCTTGGGACTTCACCTTATTCCACATCAGTTTCCTCCTTCTGTTGTAGAGTGTGTTTATGGCAGGGGATCACCAGATTGGCTTCCTTTTTTTGGAGGAGAGCATCTTGGTTCTATTGGTCATGGTGAGATCCATGCATTTGTGTACGTGTTCATACAGTGCATTGGTGTATGAGTCCGTGGTTGTGCAAGTATTCTCCATTTGCATGGGTGCCGTGAAGTTAGCCACCTCTGTTTTTAGGAGCCCAAAGTTAGCTTTGGAGTAGATTTTCATGGTGGTTACCTTTGGGGGGGGGGGGTGAATTTCCAAGGTGATTAGTTTGTGGTCAGATCCAGATCTAACCAGGGAGGAGTTGACTATTGGTGTAGAACAATGGTCCCCCATATGACCAGGTCAAGGATGTTGATACCTGTTGTGATTTTGGCACCAGTCATTTGTCTCTGTTAGACCCTCTTGTAAGATGTTTGTGTCATGAGGGGAATCTGTGATAGCTCCTTATTTGCAGTCATCTGTGAACATGGTCATCCAAAGACCCTTGATATTAGCCTTTATCTCTGAGAAGTAGATGCCAAATAGGAGCTTTTCCAGCAGAAAGTCGTGATGTATTCCATTGGTGACTGGTCTATTAAATAAGGTGATCTCACCAATCCTGACTTCCTGGGTCCGTCTGTAAGCCAGCTGGCAATCCAGGGAGTTATTGAAAAGTTATTTAAAATGAATGTTGACAGTATTGTCTTTATTACTGAAGCTACCGACTGCATCTCTGTTTTAGTGCTTAGTAATAATTAGCTGCTGTTTTAGTGCCTTGTAAAAAACAAAGTCTGCTTAGTGCACATAAACTTTGCAGGCTACTAACCTTTTAAACTTCACACAGTACTATAAAATAACTTGTCTATATAACAGATGACATGTACAAAACTGTAGAGTTTGCAGGGTTTACTATCTTCAGTTTGCTTTTCATACAACATAAAAGATGTTTTCCATTAAGCACATCTAACAACAAATTAGATCTGACATCATACACTTTTACTGTCCTTATATACACTTTTTTGTTCTGCAATTCAGATCCTATCCATGAGAACAGTCTATTGTTTAGTACCTTTGGAATTTGCAGTCTGTTACTTTGGTATCCTCTGATGTCATGCAGTCTGTTCTGTTTCAAGGTAAATTTACTGTGAATGTTTCTGTATGAAAGCAGCTTTCCCATACTCCCTGCACCTGTCTCTCAGGAAATTTCTGTCTGTTTCTTGAAGCTTGTCACACAATTGAATGTCTCTTTTAAGGAGTTATCCTTATCAGTAGTTTTCTCAAGCTGTACCAGACTCATCTTACATTTACAGATGAATGCCATTTTTTATTTATTTGCTTTTTAGCTGAGAACAGTTTAACCTTTTAATATATGTATGCCAGTAAACAGAAATGTATGCATCTAACTGACTATATTATTCTACATATATTCTAGCAAACAGAAGTGTATGCATCTAACTAGCAAACAGGTGCACATGCATTTTTAAATCTCTAAATATATATCTAACAGTTTATAGGTGTTTATGCCCAGCTCCATGAATTTGCCAGCTATACCCAAGTGGGACATTGTATCAAATGCCTTAGATGGGTCCAGGTAGGTGGTATACATTTTCCTCTCATCCATTGCCTTGGTGACCTTCAGTCCACCAGGTTTAATAGGCCAAAACTAGATTGGGTCCAGTGTCTGAAGGTTGCCTGAATCATTGTTGATCATTTCCAAGATAATTCATTCTATGGCTTTACATGCTAGACTAATTGGAATAATGGGTCTATTGTTTCCAAGGTTGGTTGATAGCCTTTCCTTGTGAAGTGAGATAACTGTTGCAGTCTTCCATTCTCATGGTATAAGGCCTGTTTTGTAGCTGTTATTTGAAAAGTGACTCAAGGGATCATGATAGGTCCTATTTCAAGCTGCTTAGGAGGCTGAATGTTTGGGGCCCATTGAGGCTATGTTTTTGGCTTTAGCAAGCACGACCAGGATCTGCTTCCCACTAATAACTGGGGATTATGCTAGGGGATATTTCATGGGGGAGGCAGGGGGGAGTGGGAGGTGAAGTTTGAGCTGAATTTGTCAGCCTGCATATTTGTTTATGTCATTTTACTCAGTGAAGATGGCACAACTGACCACCAGTTTGGCACACTGCTGTGTCCTGCCTTTGAGGTTACAGACATAGCTTGTCCTTAACCATAGCATGGTTGTCTTTAGCCTGTGAGGCTATCTTGACCTTGTGAATGGCTTTGTTGGACTTAATTAGTCGTCTTAGTTTCTTGTTTAGTTTATTTAGAAAGCTCTTATCGTTATGGGAGTTGCTTTTTCTGATCTTAACCATGACTTTTTTTCCTTTTGATATATACCCTATTAAGGTTAAGATTCCACCAGTGTAGTTTGTTTTAAGAGATTTATTTATTTTGGGCTTACATCTAGTAGGTGCAGAAGCCTACAGCCAATTACATGGTTGTACATAGTCTCTGTGAACAATTCTGCATAGGTTGTTGTGTATTCGGTTTAGGAGGGACATCAAATTTTGGCAAACTGTCACTTAATAAGATTGTTTGCATTGGAATAGTACTTAACTTTTACTGGGTTTACTGGGGGTTCCAAGTTGATTTGCATTTTGAAGGAGACAGCTTTGTGTTCCAACCTCACCCTTGAGGGCATGACACTGAAGTGTGTGTAGCGCTCTGCCATATTGACAAGGACCAGGTCCAGTATGTTTGAACCTGTGATGAGTTTGCACACTATATGGTCTAGGGTATTTGTGTTAATAAAGTCCAGGAATCGTTGTGCCTGCAAGCTTGGAGTAGTATATATTTCAAAGTCTATAGAAAGGTAGTTCAAGTCTCCCATGAATAAGGTATTCGGTTTAATGGTGAGTGTATCCAGTAGGTCTAAATATGAGCTATGGGATTCTTGGAATATAGAAAGTGACCTATGGCTTCCTAGGATAGTGTATGGGACTTTGTGTGCGGTGATTTGAATGTGCACTAACTCCAGAGTATCATCCTGTTTAATCATCCTAGAGGTGTATTTGTTGCTAGTGAAAATCAAATTTCCTCCACCTTTTGTCACTGTCTGTGCAACTGGTGGTGTAAATGTATGGAAGGCACCGAAGCCTTGCACTGCCAGAGTACTTCCTGTTGATTTAAGCCATGTCTCCATAACAGCATGGATGTCTATATTTTGCGGAGTGTCTTTCTACTCATTTCCTCCTCTTCTCTCCTCCTCCATCTTGGAATTTCAATGACTGCTGCAGCCCTCTAGTGCCATCTATTGGTCAAAAGAGTAGAAAGCGTATATAATTTTTCTGCTACTACAGCAGTTAAGAACAAACTAGACAAAGTTCCCAGCGCCCTGGCCAAATTTCTCGTAGTCTAGATAAATACCACCTTGGGTCTATCTTGAAAAGAGAACACCGGCCTACTGGTGGCAATCCAGCCAGCAAAAGAGCAAATAAATAAATAAATAAATTAGCTTCTGACATTCATTAAAAATTGTTGTGTGTGTTACTTTTGCCAAAGTAACTTAACAGCAGAAATGAAAGAATTCACAGAAAGAAGAAAGTCAGAAGGAAAGCAAGGGTCCAGAAGAGTTATAATGTTGATGCATTCTTACTAAACTAAAGAATGGTTGGTAAATATAGACAGGAAACTGGAGGAATAAGATGGAAGAATGTTACAATTAAGCTACTTGCTTATTTTCCTAAAGAAGTAATTCAGACAAGGCAGCAGATGTATCCACATAGAGTTGAAATATATAAATATGGAATAATAAACTTATTTGTAGATCCTGCTGCTTTCACATGAATTTAAGATGAGAGGCTTTAGAAGAATGTGCTTGAAAAAGTAATAATGCTTCAAAGAAATAAGAACCAAGTAATGATTTCATCATGTATGTGGCTACCCATCTTATTAAGGTAACAAAAATACTCTGCTGTTCTAATTTATTGTCAGTGTTTTTTGTATGAAAATATCAAATGTGGAAGACAAGTCTGTATAAATTATGTCATGGCACACTTTTTCATGTATAGATATTATATTATTATTGAACATAATTACAGACAGTTACAAATCTGTTGTCAACATATGCATGCTGCTATATGGTTTCAAGTCCCAACCTTTCTAGTTCTGGCAATAATTTATTAAAAAGACACTATTCTCCATTATTTTCCACAATAATAAAGTAGACATGTGGGTCTATATGACATTGAATGTGTCCTAGTCCCTTTTTCCTTACAAATGGATTTAGCAAATGCATGTCTCCAGTCTTGAGGAATCTCCACATATGTAAATGACCTAATGAACTACAGAGGCGCGTGTACTTTATGTTAATGGTGAAATGCTCTAAGATGATGTTTATAATTCCTTCTCCTGCCTGTACTTTGCTTGGGTTTAGTTTGCCTAGTACTTTTTCAACATAATCTAATTTAATTTCAGTGTATGAAGTAACCTGGCTGCTACTAGCACAAATTATTTCTCCCTTTCTGGAACTACACTGTTTTACATTTTGTAGATATATCTACAATCTGCTGTTCTTGAGAATACATCTTTGAATATACACACAGTTTATCAATCTGGATACCTTGACTCCTAGTATAGATAGTTTCTTTTTATACTTAATATCTTTATAAAAAATTCTCCAAATGATTCCTAAACTTGTCTCACACTATTTTTAGTTTGTCTGCCCTGTTTGTTTATTTCAGTCTTTAAAGTAATAGTTAGACCTCATTCATATTTCTTGTACTTTCTATCTCTCATCTTTATTAAATATCTTTTTCTTATGGAAATATAATCTCCAGACCTTGTGTTCGTAGATGTTGTTGTTATTTTTTTGTTTTGTTTTTCCTGCACTTAAACAATGTCCATTTCTGTCATGTTCCTTCTGCCATCTTTCCCCCCAATTAGTTTTACATAGCGACTGGTGTGCTTCTGATGTAGTTTGTTATTAATCTTCTGTACATTGGTTTTGATTTCAGTTCGGTAGCATTATCTAGCAGCAGTTTAACCTTATAACCCCATGGTCACTGGTTATCAAATGTGATAAAAACTCATATGGCATAACAATCAAATTGTTAGGAACACAAACAATATCCAGTATGTTCTGTTTCCTGATAGGTTTGTTTATAATCTGCAAGTTTTGTTGTTTATGAACATAGTAAATAATTTTTTTACCGATGTTGTAGAATCAATATTATTGCAATAAATTTCTGGTAAATTTAAGTCCCTAGCTGTTATGATTTACCTCCTATCTTTCATACAGAAAAGTGTATATTTTTTTCAAGCTTATCAACACTGGATTTTGCTGGTCTGTACTCAAATAATTGACTGTTCCAGGGTTATCTTTACTGTCATGGTTACACAGTCTACAGTATTGGTATTATCACTGAAAATGTTATAATCCTGGTCTCACAGAAATCTTGAATTCCCATCATAACACCTCTAATTGATTTTTATCAGAATATCTGTGGAAGAAAAAAAAAACATTTATACCCTGACAAAACTGGTTTCCAATCATTGTCCTTTTAAGCATTTTTCAGAAATGCAGCATATTTTTCAATGAAAAAAAAAAAAAACATATTACTAATGCTCCTTGCTTTAGCAACCAGGATGGGTAAATCAAATGTCACAATTTATCATCTGTTACATTTCTTACCTGGCAAAAGTTTTGTCTAATACTATACTATAATAATATAATAATATATATATATATATATATAAAATATATATATATATATATATGTGTGTATATATATATATATATATGTATATATATATATATATATATGTATATATATATATATATATATATATATATATATATATATATATATATATATATATATATATATATATGGGTCTACTTCATAAGATCGACAGACCATTTGGTCGACAGCTCATTTGATCGACAACCAGTATTCAAGGTACTTAACAGGGATTTGCCTCCCTCCCCAATGTTGTGCGACCCTAGAGTTGGTATATATAGTTAGGGGGATGTGGGTGGCACAGCCCCCCACATTTGGGAGATGTGGGGGGGGCGAAGCCCCCCACCTATTTCCATTTAAAACATGAAAATACAACAAAACTACACATTTTAAAGAAAATAGAAAACTATATATACCAACTCCAGGGTCACACAACATTGGGGAGGGGGGCAAATCCCAAGTTTTTGCCTTGAATACTGGTTGTCAATCAAATGAGCTGTCGACCAAATGAATGTCAATCAAATGGTCTGTCGATCTTATGAAGTAGACCCACACACACACACACACACACACACATATATATATATATATATATATAATACTAATAATAATATAATAATAAGAACTAATAATAATATAATACTATATCCGCTACAAAAATTATCTTCCCTTGTCTTGACAGGTGCACTCCATTCACTCTAAATGCAAGGGCACACAAAATTAGGCTTAGATCTTCTAGGCATTTCCATACTCTTTGCAATGGGGCATTTTTCATGTAGGCATTTAAACAACTAATCTTTACATTCACGTTGACCTGATTCATCCTTGTATATGTGATTTGTTAAAAATACATCCTAATACCTGCACAAGCTACATTATAAATGAGGGCTGTAAGTTCCTTACCAACAGTTAGTGAGGCTTTAAAGATGCAATCATTTGAATGAACATGAATAAAAACAGCTCCTTACTTCCTTATATTAATGCATTCTAAGATTATACTTGTATCCTGTATCTCCTGGCAAGCAAACTCATTATTCTCTCTGCAAATGAGAGTCTCGGTTCCTTTAACAACTGAATCTGCAATTCCTACTATGTCATTTTGACCAGATCTGAAAACTCTTCCACTGTAATTCAGAAATGTCTGCTCTTTCAGTTGTTAAAAAGAATAATCTTCATCAACAGTAGCCTTATTAATCTCTCGGTTTTCACCACGTACATCACTTGCAAGCATACAATTGTTATCTATCTGTCTGTGTGCTTCCACAGACTGATTCATGTTGTCAACACCTGTCTTTCTCCTCTTTTTCCTCACAGTGATATTTAGTCTTTCCAAGTTCAGTTTAGATTTTTCCCTTTAGCCTGTCCCATGCCTCTTTTGTCAACCTCATCTAATGGAACAATTTTGTAATTTCCTGCAGTTTGAATGCTGTAGTCTTGAATAATGCTATCATTCCCTGTAATCTGGGTATTACATATTAAACAGTGGCCCTTTGTTTAGTATACTTTCTGTAAACATTAGCCATTTCGTTTTCTCCCTAGCTATTTGTTATGAAAACTCATTTCACTTAATCACATTTTATAGAAGAGTGTAGACTTCTGTAGCTAGCATGTGATGATGAAGTGTCCAGTCATAGGAGTTATTATAGGAATTCAGTCTAGGAGAGCATCTACGGATTGGCAATGGTGACTACCATGTTGTACCCCCAGATCTGCAGATGCTTGTGCATTAGCACTGATTTATTGTGTGTGCTGTTTTTTTTTCTTTTCACCATGGTTGTGTAACCATGGAGTTAGTATATATAAGCAAGAGGGGTGTGGGTGCAGTGGGACTTCTTTCTACGTGATTCAGTCAAATGAGGTTTTAGTCAGTTGTGCTCAATGATTTGTGATTCAGTGAAATGAGCAGTCTATCAAATGACATAAATCATTACTATTTGCTTCATCAGTCCAATCATTGATATGCATAGCAACAAATTTCCAGGCTTTACTAGTTGCACAAATACAAACATCTTCAGTAAGTCCAGATTTACTATCAATAATAGAAAGCAATTCATACAATTTTTATTGAAACAGAAGTTTCTAATGTTATTGTTTGTTACCTTTTTTATATACTACCCTGCACAAGATACTTATGCTTCAGAAAATTGTTAATTGCATATTAATTTAAATAATCCATTCTCAGCTGTGAATAAATAATATTAAAAAAAAAAACAAAAATATAAAATCAATAATTTCACAACTCATAGAATTCACAGAAATTAAAACAACTAGTAATGCAAGAAAAATCATGTCAAGAAATCAGACAAGCAATATACAACTAAATATTAAATTAAGTAGACTGACCTTATACAAAAGGAAGTAATTCATGAAGTAGTTATTCTCACCTACTGTACCAGTAGTGCCAGTCACACTAACAAGGATGCTGGGAGGTGTATGGCACTGTACTGATTTCAGTACAACTTCTTTGGAATGGGGGTAGCACTAGGAACAGAGACAGATTTAGCACTAGGCGACCAAGGCGGATGCCTAGGGGCCCACTGGCTGGGAGAGGGCTCACTGGCCAGGGATAATATTTTTAATTAAAAAAAATATATATGTATTTTTGAACAGTGTTCTTTAAGAATGCCCTTTGCATCTGTTCGCATATGCCTGTTGCGTCTGTGCACTCATGTGAAATTTGAATACAGGAAGATGTTTGAACTGCAGACCAAGGACGGACAAGTATGAATGAGGTGTGTGTGTGGAATGTGTGGGTGTGTGAGCTTGTGCAAAATTCGAATATGAGAAGATTTTTGGACTGCAGACCATGGAAGGACAAGTACGAGGTAGGTGTGTGTGTGTGTGTATGTAAAGGTTGTAGGTAGGGAGGGGTGTGTGTGTATGTAGAAGTTGTAGGTAGGTAGGGGTGTGTGTGTGTGTGTGTGTGTGTGTGTGTGTGTGTGTGTGTGTGTGTGTGTGTGTGTGTGTATGTGTATGATACCACTCAGCTATACAGATTTTAACAGAATGTCCAGATGTTTGCCTCTTAATTTTGGTCTGTTTTTTTTTTCTGGCAAATTAGTGGCAACTCATTAAAGAATGGAGTTAGAAAATAAAGGCAGACATTTGAGTTTCAGACTTCATGCCCTAATGAAAAACATGTTATTCTATCAACATTCTAAGTTTGTAAGAGCAATATTTAAAAATTGTCAATATTTTTGTGCCTTTGTCCCACTTTTATCTATGGCTTTGTCCAGATTTCTTGCTCTAAGAGGTTGAGAGGTATGGTTTGTGTGTGAGTGTGTGTGTGCGTATGTGCATGTATGCATATGTGCGTGTGTGTGTGTGGGTGTGGGTGTGTGTGTGTGTGTGTGTGTGTGTGTGTGTGTGTATGTGTGTGTGTGTGTGTGTGTGTGTGTGGGTGTGAAAGAGAGTGTGAAAAGTGAGAGAGCTAGAGTAGAAGCAGCAGCAGTTAAGAGGTTTGCATACCTCTCTACCATGTCACTCAAGAGATCTGAATAAAGTCAAAAGTAAAGGAGGAACAAAGGCTCAAAATAGGAACATATTTTAAATATTGCTGTCATGAAACAGCAAAGCTGCTTGAATAATAGGATTTGTGTTGGCATACATTTTCTGAAGCGCAAGTGTCGGTGTGTGTGTGTGTGTGTGTGTGTGTGTGTGTGTGTGTGTGTGTGTGTGTGTGTGTGTGTGTGTGTGTGTGTGTGTGTGTGTTAGAGAGAGAGAGAGTGAGATCAGTTGACCACTGGCAGCAACAGTAACGAGGTTTGCATGCCTCTTAAACTCTTAGCTCAAGAAATCTGGATAAAGCCTAAAATAAAGGGGAAACACATGCTCAAAACAGAAACAGATTTTAAATATTGCTCTTATAAAACTACAAAGTTGCTTAAATGACAGGATTTCTATTAGCATGAATTTTCTGAAAGAAATAAAGTCTGAAACTCAAATGTATGTCATTATTTAGTGACATCAATCCCCAATGACTGGCAACAAACCACAGATTTTAGAAGCAAGGGAGCAAACATTGACAGGATTATAGGATTATAGGATCATAGGAAGTTACTAGGCTAATGGCCCTAGGGCCCTTACAAGCTTAGCCAGGTCCTTAGCCTTATTTCCACGATCAGCACCTATTACCCCTATCCAAGAGGGATATAGGTAGAACCCCCGGGGTGAATTTAGGGTCACCCATCCAATCATCCCGATTGCATTTGAAGAGGGCCAAAGAGGTGCTCTGTTTGACATTAAGTGGGAGTGTATTCCAAAGGTGTGGCAACCTCTGGGAGACAAATCTGTCCCTCCAGCAGGTTTTATTAATGTCACATACCAGGTTACGGTCTTTAGAGTAAGTAACCCTTGTACCACTTGACTTACTAATACGCAGCATTTCCAATAATGCAGGGTCAGAGATTGCTTTGTATGCAAGGCAGAGATCACCTCTGAGTAGTCTGTATTAAACAGAATAAAGTGACAGTGATTTCAGATGATCCACATAGGACAAAAGCTGAAGACCTTGCATTTTCCTTGTGAGAAACCTTTGTGGTTTCTCCAGTTGCTGCAGGTGCTTGGAAAGGTACATACCAAAAGGGGCATTCAATTATTGAGCTGATGAGGAAAAAGTACAGGGAGGTTATAACTTTTTTTTTTCTGGAGGCAATGCCCTTAATTATGAGGTGAGCAATATAGAATGCCCTTCTTACCACTGTGGAGACATGGTGGTCAAAGGTAAGGTTGCTGTCAACCTGTGTGCCCAGGTCTTTAACCACTGAGTGCATACTTAAGATGTTGCTATTGATGCGGTAGTTAGCAGAAACATCACTTTTACTGAAAAGAATGATAATACATTTTTCTACATTGTGTTTAAGGCCATGACTTTGTCACTAATCATTTCTTTGTGCAAGACCTCTTGTAGGATGTTGACATCATTTGGAGATTCTATGACTGCTCCCAGTTTGCAGTCATCAGCAAACTTTGTCAACCACAGACCTTTCATTTTTGCTTGTACTTCGTAAAAATAGATTCCAAACAGTAGAGGTCCCAGGACTGATCCCTGTGGAACACTGCTGGTTACAGGTTTGCTGTTGGAGATGAAGTCCCCTATTTTGACTATATGAGTTTTATCAGTGAGCCAGTTAGTGACCCATCTAACAATATAAGGGTTGATGCCTAGTTGGGTGAGTTTGTCAATGATGTCTGAGTGGGGGATAGTGTCAAACACCGTGGCTAAGTCCAGGTAGGCTATATGCACAGATTTCCCTTCATCCAGGGCCTTGGTGACTGTCTCAGTGAAGTTCTCCAGGTTTAAGAGGCATGATCTCTCTTTGACAAATCCAAACTGAGTAGGGTCAAGTGTTTGGAGATTACCTATACCTTTGTTGATAAGGTCCATGATGATTCACTTCATGGCCTTGCAGATAAGGCTAGTCAGGCTAATAGGTCTATAGTTCCCAGTGTCAGTGGAAGCACCACCTTTGTGCAAGGAAATAACAGTGGGTGTTTTCCATTCAGCTGGGATGAATCCACTTGTTAGACTGTGACTGAAAAGAGTACCCGATGGTGTTGATAATTCATGTTGGAGCCCATGTAGGACACAGTCTGAGATGTTATCAGGTCCCATAGATGCTCCACTTTTTCACCTTAGAGAGGGCATTTACAACCTTCTCTTTAGACATACAAGGTAGGGGACAGGTGGTAGGTATGCCATCGGTTACATGTGGTGGGGACAGGGGAGTGAAGTTTTCACAGAACCTGTCTGCCAACAGGTTAGCTATGTCCACAGGCTCAGTATATGTGGTATCATTAACTACTAGTTCGGCACAAATCTGTGCCTTTCCTTTTAGATTATTGATGTAACTATATAATTCTTTGTGGTTGTCCTTTGTTGAGGAAACTAACTTAGACTTGTAGTTTGCTTTGGAGGACTTCACAATAAGTCTTCTTTGCTTGTTTAAGCTGAGGAGGGAGTGTTTGCAGTTTTGGAGGGCTCGGTCACTCATACTCTTAAGACAGCAATTTCTTCCTCTTATTGTAAAGCCTGTTAATGGCAGTTGTCCACCAGGCAGGTTTGCTGTTCCTTGAGGATCTTGTTTTGGTTCTATCAGGTACGTCTGAGTTTTTTGCAGGTATACAGTTTTTCATAGCATTGGTGTAGAGCTAGGCATAGTTGCCAGTTCCATCTAAGAGAGGAGGCACATTGAAGCTATTTATGCCATCCTGTAAGAGGTTATAATCTGCTTTGAAGAAGTTTTGTTAGTTTAGTTGCTGCTGGGGGGGGGGGGGGGGTCAGGTGTGATAGTTACTTTGAATGACACCGATTTATGGTCAGATCTCACCGGGGAGGACCTCATAGTGGAGGTGCTACAGTGGTCCCCCATATTGGTAAGCACCAGATCTAGGCTGCTGACACCCCATGTGGGGGTGTCAATCAGCTAGTCCAGGGCACTGGAATTAATGAAGTCGAGGAACCTTTGGGCAAGTGAGTTTGAGCATGAGCAATTTACCCAGTCAATGGATGGGTAGTTAAAGTTGCCCAAAACCATGGTGTTCGGATGTATCTTGACAGACTCAAGTAGATCAAAATAGGTAGAGTGGGTGTCCTGATTCATGGAGGGGGTCCTTTAGCTGGCAATGACTTGAATAGGTGTCCTACCAACAGTTAATTGCACCTGAAGTGTCTCCAGGAAATCATACTGTTTAACCAATGTAGAGGTTTATTTATTTTTAATGAATATTGTTGCACCACCTCCTTTAGTTTTCACACTTTCAAGGAGGTGTAACCCAGTATGGCTGGGGTACTCTCCACAGTCTTGAACCAGGTCTCCATGACTGCGCAAATGTCTGCGTCTTCCAAGGTGAGGACAGCTTCCAGTGAGTACAGTTTCGTGTTGAGACTCCTAGCATTTAGCAGCATAACCTTGAAGTTATTTTTAGATGGAGTTTTTATGCTGGGAATTTTGCCCTTGAGACGCTGCCTAAAAAAGGCACTATGGAAGTGGCAAGAGCCTTAGCCAGTAGCCAAAATCCCAGGAGTGACAGATGAAAACCATCTCTGGCAAAGCATCGAGGTCTGCCAATCATGCCATCCCAGGCTGACAGATAATGGATCCCCTTAGAATGACACCAGAAGCTAAGCCAATTACTGAAGTTAATCATTTTCTGTTTGTACTGAGGCATCATCCTAGGTGAAGGTAAAATGCAGTTTAAGATTTATAGATTCATAGAGTGTTACTAGGCTAACAATCCAGGGGGCCTTTGTAAGCCTAATCAAGTTTTTCTGAAAGAATATTGTGTCTTGTATCCCAACAGGACATTGAGAACCAGGCATTTATAAGCTATCTCTGTCCATAAGGGACATGGGTGCCAGGCCAGGTGTAAATTTCATATTCCCCATGCACTGGTGTAGGTTGTGCTTAAACTGGGTAACAGATGAACTCAGCTTCACATGTATGGGAATCCTGTTCCATAGGAGGGGCAGTCTCTGGGACCCACATCTGTCTCTCCAGCATGTTCTAGTAAAGTCACAAATGCCCCAACTGTGGCCAAGGTGACCCGAGTTTAAGCAGTGTATGTGCTTGATGGGGTAGACAAGAGGGATGAGCATGCCTTTCCTCATGAGGAGGGACATTGTTAAGTGCCTTTCTAGGGGTGGATAGCTCTCATTGAAAAGATTCCAAGCTGGGGTGGGCAGGAAGACAACAGTAGGAAAGGCCACTTGATGAACCTGGGGCAGGGCACACACTCAGGCTACTTAACATTGCCTGCTCAGCCTAACACTGATGTTAGTATTTAAGAGAGGGGCTTAAGACTAGGGGAAAAAAATGGCCATCTAGGATAATGATACCACTCCCAGATCCTACCTCAATTCTCGGCTGAGTGCAAAATCCAGGACACCCCTCCTTAAGTTGAGACTCTCTGAAGGAACAAATGAGTCAACATATTAATGCTATACAAAACAAATCTACACCTACCAAGCAGTTACCCAATAAATCACAAAACAACACTGGAGGGTTTTGGATAAGCTCTGGAGTATCCTGTCTAAATTCTGTATGAATTTATAGCTTTTTAGACCCTTGAGAGGGCTAGAGTATGCCAATAATGGATCCAAGATCAAGCGCCATTGTACTCCACACTCTGAAGGGTACAGGGAAGAAGAATTAATATATAACACAACCCTGGGGGTGTACAAAGAGAGGTAAGAGGCAAACTAGTGCAACACAGTAAAGTGAAGACCACTGTAAGTGTACCAATCAGGATACTATGGACAAAAGTATCAAATGCTGCCAAGAGAGAAGCAGTACTAGAGGAGCATTGATCTCTAACCATAAGAAGCAGTATTACAGGAGCATTGATCTCTAACCATAAGAAGCAGCATTACGGGAGCATTGATCTTTAACCATAAGAAACAGTATTACGGGAGCATTGATCTCTAACCATAAGAAGCAGTATTACAGGAGCATTGATCTCTAACCATAAGAAGCAGTATTACAGGAGCATTGATCTCTAACCATAAGAAGCAGTATTACAGGAGCATTGATCTCTAACCATAAGAAGCAGCATTACAGGAGCATTGATCTCTAACCATAAGAAGCAGTATTACAGGAGCATTGATCTCAAACTATAAGAAGCAGTATTACGGGAGCATTGATCTTTAACCATAAGAAACAGTATTACAGGAGCATTGATCGCTAACCATAAGAAGCAGTATTACAGGAGCATTGTTCTCTAACCATAAGAAGCAGTATTACAGGAGCATTGATCTCTAACCTTAAGAAGCAGTATTACAGGAGCATTGATCTTTAACTATAAGAAGCAGTATTACAGGAGCATTGATCTCTAACCATAAGAAGCAGTATTACAGGAGCATTGATCTCTAACCATAAGAAGCAGTATTACAGGAGCATTGATCTCTAACCATAAGAAGCAGTATTACAGGAGCATTGATCTCTAACCATAAGAAGGCCATGTTTTACCCTTATGAGGACAATGTCAGCATTATAATGAATGTTAAAACCTGACTGAAATGGGTCCCTGAGTTCAAGAAGAGCTAAGTAACATTCAGCCGGCATGTATACCCCCTTTTTAATAACCTTGGTTATTAATAGTAAATTAGAAATGGAGGTGATTCTCAAGACTGTTAGAATCTGGAGATACCTTTCTGAGGTCCAGTATACCCAAGACTTCTTTTAAACATGATGGAAATAACAGAGATTTAAAGAAAGATTCTAAAACCTGGAAAGTAAAGATCATGGATTCTAGTGCAGGCATTGCTCATGGCATACATACACTTTATTGAGGCATTATTTTGTGAGTAGTTGTAAGTTGTTTTGATCATAAGTGTTGGGGGTGGTGTAATAGTTAAGATGTTTGCCTCACAGATGCAAGGTATACAGTTTGAATCTCAGCTTTAGAAAAGAAATTGGAAGGTACAGAGTTTGATTCTCATTATTGGAAAGGAAATTGGCTAGGCTTAAAATGTCCCACAAAAGCAGCTAGCCTAGCACTCAGCTATGAACCACTGAACCTATGGTTGGTCACAACAACAGGCACTTGTATTATGCAAGTGGTGGTGGTGCACTGTCACAGGGTTTTTACTTCTACTGTAGTGCAAGGATGGAGATGGAGTATGTGTGTGTGTGTGTGTGTGTGTGTGTGTGTGTGTGTGTGTGTGTGTGTGTGTGTGTGTTTGTGTGTGCGTGTGTGTGTGTGTTTGTGTGCATGCACTATATATATGTATGTATATATATATATATATATATATATATATATATATATATATATATATATATATCTATATATATATATATATATATATATATATGGATCTACTTTTTTACACAAAAGTACATTTCAATGAATTGTACTTACTTGAGTTGAATCCACCGAAGCTCCATTTCAACGAATATGCTGCTGAATTCCTTTCCCTGTGAAAGAAACCACTTGTCCACCATAGTTACCAAACAAAACAGAGGAAAAGTAAGCCCACCAAAGTGAGAAGCTTCACCCCCCACACCCCCATACCCCCCCCACTTAAATATACCAACTCCAAGATCACACTAGAGAGGGCACAGTTCAACATGGTGGCCAAGTGGTTCCTTTCATGGGGAAAGGAATTCAGCAGGCCATTCATTCGTTGAACTGGAGCTTTGGTGGATTCAGCTTGGGTAAGTGCAATTCATTAAACTGTACTTTCATGTAAAGAAAGTATATATATATATATATATATATATATATATATATATATATATCTATACATATATATATATATATATATATATATGTATTTATTTATTTTATTTTACATTTGTTAACCAGGCTGGTCTAGCTGGATGTATTTCCATTTTCAGTAGAGGCCCGGGGAGCAAAGCTCCAATATTAGCACACAGAATATACAAACAATATATACACAGTGTAAAAAGATAAAAAATATGAATGTAATAATAAAGAGAAGTATTACATTAAACAGTGTCAGACAGTATAAGACAAGTCGATATACAGTATAATACATAGATAAATAACAGTACAACAGGTTGTTTTAGGAATACTATTTACAGTACTGGCCTTACAGGGATATGCAGCTGAGTTTAGGAAGAAAAAGTGAAAAAGGGAGATAAGAAGTAATGAATCAAAGGATTAATCGGGGTTACTGCAGGGGTATATATATATATATATATATATATATATATATATATATATATATATATATATTGAGAGGTGAGGCATCATATCTCTTAACGCCACATGGGAAAAATGTTTTCTGCATTTTTATAGTATTTTGAGTTGCACATCCTCAACCCGATGTTAAAAAAGCAGTGAAGCATGATTCATTAGAAAATGAGTCAAAGTAACACTGTGAAAGCATTGTTGATCTAATGGTGGCAACGGTGTCAGTGAAATCTCAAGCAACTAGTAGTGTTCTAAAGTCAAACTCTGTGGGTCAAAATTCAGGCCAGGCTACGCTGTCTCACCACAACCAAAAATAGTATGACTGGTTCATTAATTTACTGCTATGAAGGCCTCCCTGGACAAAAGGCGACCTTTTAGTAAGAAATCT
Organism: Protopterus annectens; assembly: GCF_019279795.1. Taxonomy (NCBI): domain Eukaryota; kingdom Metazoa; phylum Chordata; order Ceratodontiformes; family Protopteridae; genus Protopterus; species Protopterus annectens. The sequence continues at coordinate 762,360,214 of NC_056745.1, forward strand.
GTGAGTCATAATGTGAATAATATTCATCCAGTTTACTCCATTTCTTTAAAGGCCAGCAGGCCTCCACTGAGATTCTAGCAATGATCTCACCAACCTCAGAGAATGAAATTTCATATTATTCCAGATCTTTCTAAAATTTAAGGGGGCCTGGTTCTACAGAAAATGAGAGGAACATATCAATAACATTGACCAGTGCTTGATTACAGTCTACAACTGACTAACCTTGAGGCTTCTGTTGGGGTGTTAAAAAGACTATTCAAATGATGACACTCCAACATCTGAAGAGCTAGAGACTGAATAAGCAGTAGTCCTAGAGCCAAGTGAACCATGAACCTGGAAAGTGGGTAGGCCAAAGCTTTCGCCCACTGCCAAGTCAGAGGTATAATCACATCCAATGTGAATAACAAGTCCAAAATATGTCCCAGATGATGACTCGCAGAGTTACATAACTCTACATAATTAATCCCTTCATAACGCAGAAGAATTATTTTCCAAGTGTACAAATTCTCCATCAGTTGAAATGATGGAATCACCAAAAACCACAATGTTTTGTTGACACAACACAGAGTCAAGAAGAAGTCTTAAGGTTGTTCTTCAATCCATGACAAAGTATTCAGTGGATCTGACATTCTTCCCAGCAACCTGGACTACATGAAGCACACTTTTAAAGTATGGAGATTCCTCCACACTGTTTAATGTGCTGAATGAAGCAATAACTGGGCAGCACATACTCCCAGTTAAATGGAAAAATTCTCATCTAGCCAAGTATCTGTTACAACTGTAATGTTAACATTATACAGGTGTCTTAGTTTTGGCTGGAAATGTATTTAGATTTCTTTTATATTCTTCATTTCATTGGAACTCTAAAACAGATATTACAAATATTAATTTTATATTATGAAGAACTTCCTAATTAGAATTAATCTTTTTGGAAACCAAAGGGTAAGCAATTAGCCAGCCTTAGCCAAGGTTCTTTCTTCAGCTTCACTGAACAGTCTTTAGGAACTGTCTGGAAATGATACAGTGTCATTCAGAATAATATACTAGCCTAGTCAAACTATAATAACTGCTGTTCTTGTGCAGCAGTTGGTATGTACCAATATTATAAACTATTCTTGTATTTTTATAGTCTTGTAATGTTCACAATGGAGCTTTTCTCCCCTGGTCTCTGCTGAAAATGGGCAGCTTGCCCAGTTGGACTTTTCCATTAAACAAATGTAAAATAATAATAATAATAATAATAATAATAATAATAATAATAATAATAATACTAATAATAATAATAAAATAAAAATATACTGACTACTAGTATACCTTCTTTGCTTTGATCTTTTTCTTCCCATATTGAGACACATAAATTCTTCTTCATGATGTCATTAATTTACTAAGTCCATAAGAGAGGTAATCTCCTGTTTTATTCAGTTTAGTATAGTCAAGCCTTGATGCATCGTTTTCTACCCATTTAGTAAAAAGGTCATGGAAGAGGATCTTCAAGTTGCAGATATGGGATTTAACAATTTTTTAATTGCAGCTCTGCTTACCGGAGCACAATAGTATATTAACACTTCAACTACTGCTTCTTCCGGACTACAGTTTATTTGTTGCAACCTTTGATTTTACTTAGGCATGTGGTAGTGTAAACTGAACAGTTGACAATTTCACTTGGGAATTTTAAGATAACAGTCTTTTGGAATAATATTCTTAACTCTTAAAATAAAAGTTTCATTAATAGATACTAATCAGCAAGCTATTAAAGCCACAAAAACAGTGACTACCTATTTTTATGCAAAAGGTTGCATGAAGTTGTAGATGTGGCAAACCAAAAAAAACAAAATCAGCAAATTGTCATTCAGCTTAAACAAATTCAGGGGCAAGCTCATGATTTGCAGAAAGAGAATATGGTCTGCCCTAAATCTTGAGCATGTAGAAATCAAGCCAAATTGATTAAGGTTCCAGTACAGTAGGAGGCTACTTCATTAATATCCAAGATAATATGTTAAATTAAGGCCTCATTCACGAATAGTCCTTTAGAATAAAAGTGGAAAAAATGATTATGACCTTCATGTTAACTGTTCATTCAGAGCTAAACAAGATGACTCATGGCTTCTAAAACGAATAATTATTTTCATTTTAGGTCAACCAATGAAGGTAGGGTAACAAATATGCCTTGCTGGAAAATAATATTTAAATGGACAGGATACTAGCTGATTACTTTTGCAGATATTCCTACAAAGATAAATCAGAACAGAAAATAATTTATTCATATAATAAGGTAGTCTTGGATTAAGAAAAAAGGTCACTTTTTATATGTGTGGTTCGTTAAATACAAACTTAATAGAATTCTTTTGGAATATGAGTAATCACAAGTTCCAGAAAATTAATTAAAGTTCTCAAATGTTATTTAGACCTCCTCATTGTGGTAATTTGTTTCTTTTACTTTATTTTCTTAGGGGAATAAATGAGATCTCTGTTGTATGAGATGAGGTGGAAAAATGAATTTGATGGCATTGTCTGAATTTTTTTTGTGAATTTACTTATAACACAAATGACCTCTTATGATCCTTTTGATCTTGTTCATAGGTTCATAGGTAGGTACTAGGCTATCGGCCCTGGGGCCTATACAAGCCCAGCCAAAAAGGTACCCTGGCTTTTGCCACCCAAGAAAATTATTTTCCTGTGCCACTGTCAAGCAGAGCCACAGAAGTGATCCCCGGGGTGAATTTCCTATATCCCATCAAATAAACAGCTCTTGCACGTCTTGAACCCAGGACCCTGTACACTATAGTCACAGCAGTTAACCACTAAGCCATCAGAGCTGTTGAAAAACAATTTAACACAGTTAACTATTTGCTTAAAGAAAATGTTTGCATTACTTGCCTTCATTAACCAAACTGAATGAGATATAACCCCTTTAAAAGAGATACATGATCTCATTACCAATTGGACTTTTGAAATGCTATACACCTTATTTACCAGGAAAGCTGAAAGTGATAACAATATAATGTGCAGTGTCCAATATGCCTCTACTGTGGGCATCTTATATTGATTTTAGAGACCTCATAAAGAAAATATATATTGCACTTATATTAAAGTGATCATGTCCTTGGCCCCATAGCCCATCTTACCCTATATAACACAGTTCTGTACATCTAAAATTACTGTGATTAAGAATAATACACTGGGAGTGTGGTCAAGAAGGCTAGTGAGAGCAGCAGCTGGTGAAAGCTCTGTGATTGGAAACTTTTCTCTGACAGAAAATATAATAAAAATAAATAAAATTTGGAGATACTTGTTAGCTAATTTTATTTACTAATAGTTAGAGAAAAGATTTATAACTTTAATTTCTTCAAAAGCAACAATTTTCCTGTCAGAATTGCAACTATTTGGTTAAGGGAGAAGAGACTTCAACATGAGTGACTCAAGAATTAGTACTCAGTATTCTTGTGTTAAAAAAGATATCCAGTCACTAACATCTAGTATGCAGTATGTATTACTTAAAATGAACAAACTGGATACCAAAACAGAAGTTTCAGAGAAGAGACCACATCATGGAAGAAGCTTTAAATTATCACGAAGGGAGAAAAACTGAAGATGAGTCTCAGACTGATTTTTTTTAAAATAAAACAATTGACTCATAGATAAGGCTGATGATTTATAAAATAGACTGAGATAAATTAACATTAGAATTTATGGTATACCTGAAAAGTATGAAGGAGACAATATAATAAATGTCTTAACAACCTGAGTACATACAACATTAAATCTACCTGAAATGTTATCTTTTGGAATTGAAAGGGCACCTAAATCCCTGTGAGCACCTTAGAAGAATGAAAACTCACCGCAGCTTTCAATTATAGTTAAGTTTATGTCTATCTTAGAAAAAAGATCAAATATTAAAAGCAGCATGGTCAAGAACACTTATTAAATAGGTGAACATGTAGTCAGATTTGACAATGAATATTCCAGCAAAGTAATGTATAAAAGAAACTCCTGCTCACCACTGATCAAGGAACTTAAAAAGAACAGTATTAAAGCCACTTTGGTTACATTGGTGTTTTCTGCAAATATCACATTATTTATTTTGGAAGGAACTAAAATATTTGACACACTGGAAGAGGCATCCACTTTTGTCAACAAAAATAAAATCTTTAATAATACTTAACAAATTAATTGGTACAGTAAATTCTTCAAGATACAAAGTGAGCTGAATTCCTGGAAAACTGCTTCTAAAATTAAAAAGTTAAAAACAAGTGACTTATTCTCTGAATATAGGACTTTTATTTTCTGAAACAATAGATTTACCTTTTAAGTAGAATGTTTGTATTGGACTTTAAGCTTCAAAACACATGTAAGTATGTATTTATATTTTAAGCTAAAACATTTTCATGGTAAGGAATATAAATAGTTAGTTTTGCTGTTTTACAATATTTACAGTGAAAGATTTAACAAATACTTCCTGTAGGAGAATGCACTTAAGTTATAAGCAATATAATTGATAGAATTGGTCATTTATAGACTATATAAGTTAAGAATTTTATTTATTTATTTATTTTATTTTATTTTTTTGTTTGTTTAACTGTGCTTAATATGTGCATTGCTGGATTAACTGAATGTCAGATCTAAGTAATCTGCTAATTAGAAGTGTTAAAGTGCTGGTGATTTTGTTTTCTTGGCTCCTGTATAACACATTCCATTCACAGGTTGTTTATGAAGCAATTAATACTTAAAAAATCTTGAGAAAAAAAGAGTGTCCCGGTTGTGTGAGAGTGCTGGATTCTTTCTTGTCTTGTTTCTCATCTACTTCTTGAGCTGTTCTGAAGATAATTCAGGTCAAAATGCATTGCTGATGTCTGTGAAAACAGAAATGATTTTTTTTTTCTTTTTCCCCAAGTATATATGTGAGAAATATACTCAAACTTCTTTTCTTAGAAGTGAAGAATTGGCAAACAAAAGCTATACTAATGTTTTAAATTGAGCTGTTGCTTATGTATATTTTGCTTAAATTTTGTTGAATGCTAATAGTTTATGATGTGGTGTTATTAACTCTAACTGTACATATTAACGGAAAGAAGTAAAGTTAGACGTTTACCACTGATTACAGAAGTTTAAAAGAATTAAGAAGAGTGAGAAACTTACTGAGAAAATAAGCAGTTACTGTGTGTTGTGAGGTGTCATTTTCACATGCTGTAATCAAATTCTGTCAGGATGTGAATCTTAGATCACAACATCAGTTCACAATGGCTAAAAATAAACATTTAAATTAAACAAACAGGAATTCTTTTATATATAGTCAAGATTGCTTGTAATACTATAATTAATAAGAAAAGTAAATGTCTTATGAATAATATACATATGCATGAGAAATGAAATATATACTATGTAAGACTGATAAAAAAGGCAGTATCAGTAAGTTAAGAAATATATACACATACTGTAATCTCTAATAGAGAGATGATTATTAAATAGCTCTTTGAGGGGAGATTTTAGAACTGCAAGTTATATAGAATAAGATAAAATACTAGTGGGTAAATAAGAAAGAAAAAATATATTTAAATGACAAACTGCTCATAAGAAAGATATGCATTACATATACCTGCATATGGCAGAAATGTGAATTTACAAGATCTCATATAATTTACATAGAAAACCATATAAAAATATTTGAAAATATCCTGAAAACCAAAATTTGAAGCCTGGTCATGTGAACTTTGAAACTTTTTGCATATTGTATGCTATTAGATTCACTAATACAACCTGAAATAACATTTCTTAAGTCAGAGCTGAAATTTGAGTGTTTTATTAATTAATAAGAAAAGTAAATATCTTATGAATAATATACATATGCATGAGAAATGAAATATATACTATTTAAGACTGATAAAAAAGGCATTATCAGTAAGTTAAGAAATATATACACATACTGTAGTCTCTAATAGACAGCTGATTATTAAATATCTCTTTGATGGGAGATTTTAGAAATGCAAATTATATAGAATAAGGTAGAATACTAGTGTGCAAATAAGAAAGAAAAAATATATTGAAATGACAAACTGCTCAGAAGAAAGATATGTATTGCATATACCTGCATATGGCAGAAATATGAATGTACACAATCTCATATAATTTGCATAGAAAACCATATAAAAATTATTGAAAATATCATGAAAACTGAAATTTGAAGCCTGGTCATGTGAACTATGAAATGTTTTGCATCTTTTATGCTATTAGATTCACTAATACAACCTGAAATAACTAATTTCTTAAGTCAGAGCTGAAATTTGAGTGTTATATTGCTGAATCAGTACATCCATTTTGATAGAAAGTAAATTAGATTTTTTAATGTGTTGAACCCAGGAAGAGAGAATGGGATTAGAATTAAGCACATTGTAACTTTTGAATACAATATAGATTGCAAATGTTTTTTTTGTTTTTTTTTTTGACTCCATACAAATAGATATTCTCTTTGACCACAGTAATGTACATTTTTTATGAATTAGTTTAATAAACTAAAATGTTTTTAAATATTTTGATATTTATTGTATTGAGTGTTACACAATTTTGAGATATAGACACTTGTACATTTAAAATTAATTCAGAGCTTTTGTTAGATCTATAAAATAAGTGTATATCTTTTAGCATTATGAATATATATGTGCATTGATTTTCCTTGTGTATAATAGTTTAGTGTGATTAGATTATCTGTTACCTGTAAGTTTACAGACATCTTTATCTCTTCTGGTCGCACTATGTTCTACTAATTTATTTAATTTATTAAATAAATAATATAATAATGTTGAAAGAGTGAATAATTTAGGAATATTTAATGGATAATTTATACTATTATTACATAAATAGGTATATAGTACACTATTTTTTGAATTATTTAACATTTCTGATTAATAGAAGAGAATTATTAAACTGTTATGCAGTAATGGGAGAATAGTTTTAAATGACAAAATATATAACTAAATTAATAGTATCTTATTATTTTTAACTTATATATAATATTATATTAATTGTTTGTAAGTCACAGTAGCTTTTAGCTAGTTTTTTTTTTATGATTTTTAGGTATTGTTAGGTAGAGAGATAGTATAGTAGCTTGTCTATTCTATAGAAAAAATAGGAACTTTGGTATCTGTAGGAGGCTGTGTTTTATTAGTAATATATCCAGTTACAGTGGTAGACTTGTTTCTGTTTTTGTTATTTATGAGTTTTAGCAGTTTAGTAGAAAGGAAGAAACGTGGAATATTAAGCTAGTCATGGAGAAATACATTAGAGTCTTATATACAATTACATTAATATGCTGGATAAATGTGTCATATTATAGCAATAACCCACGCCTGGGTGTGGGTAATGCTGGATTTACCCACGGTTGGCGTGGTTTGGTCCCGAGGGCGAAGCCCGAGGGACCAAACAAAGACAACCGTGGGTAAATCCAGCATTACCCACACCCAGAAGTGGGTTATTGCTATTATACAATGCCATTATTTAAGAAAAGAAAGAATTACTTTTCTTAAATAATGGCATTGAATAATGCCTCTTTGCTGCCCTTCCGCAGCTGTCTGCTGTTCCGCGGCAGTTCTGATGTACTGCGCATGCCTACGCAGTACATCAGAGCTGTGGGCAAAAGCAACGGAGAACGCAAGTTCTCCGTTGCTTTTTACTGTCTCGCTATGTTAAATGGGTTTAACATAGCGAGACAGCTTTAAAATAAGCAACGGAGATCTCCGTTGCTTATTTTAAAGCTGTCTCGCTATGTTAAACTCATTTAACATAGCGAGACAGGTTTAAAAAAAAGCAACGGAGATCGCAAGATCTCCGTTGCTTTTTACACACTGTGTCGCTATGTTAAAGGAGTTTAACATAGCGAGACAGCTTTAAAAAAAGCAACGGAGATCTCCGTTGCTTTTTTTAAATCTGTGTCACTATGTTAAACTCTTTTAACATAGCGAGACAGTGTTTTATACTAACGGAAAAAGTCCGGGCGACCGGACCTTTTTCCGTTAGTATATTGAGGGATTTACAACGGGCACGCTGGTTGGGCTGGCCAATCAGCGTGCACGTTTTTAGAGTAGGCATTGTATAATATCTTACTTTTAATATATTATCTGTTGATGTAAATGGATTAAATAACATCAACAAAAGGAAAGCATTAATGCGATATCTAAAATTAAATACAAGACAGCACATTCTTGGAAGAGACTCACTTGATAGATAAAGATACATAATGTTTAAGTAACTTAGGTTATAAACTGTATCTGCTTCTTTTAACAAAAAGGTGAGAGGGGCTGCTATTCTTTAAAGAAAATCTACTGTAATGCCCAAGATCATGAGATCCATTAATGATCCCAAAAAAATTACAGATTTGTAATAATTAAATATAATGGCAAACTCTATACACTACCTAATTTTACTGGATCCCTGGAATAGGTTCAAGAGTGGCTAAAGATCACTTAAACTCACTACATAGTCATTGGAAGGGTAGTTTAATTTCAACAAGGAATTTTAACTGCATATCTAGTAAAGCTAAAATTCTGGCATCAGCTAAAGCACTAAACAGATGGATTAGTAATAATAATTCAGTTAATTTAATAGAAAAAAAAACAGAAGATAAGGCATTGTTCTTTACTCATTATTCTTATGTGCATGGGACTCAAACTAGAATTGATTGGATTTATGCCTCTACAGATTTGCTTAATAAAGTGAATTATTTTAAAACTATTCATTGTGCTTTATCTGATCATAATGCACCAAGTATTAGTATATTAATGGATACAAGGGAATTTTAGATTATTTATAGAATCCCAGTATATATGATGAAATTAAAATAATTTAAGAGTTTTCGTAAGGAACAAATAGAGAGTTTTTTTATCTTTGAATGATAAATGGCCATGTTAGTAAAGTCATACTACGGAACTTCTTAAAATGTGCATTAAGGATAGAATGAGAAGATGGGCTAGTAGTAAAATGAAGGAATGGGATAAAGAATTTTTATAAATTTATTTATTTATTTATTTATTTATTTATTGCATTTGTTAACCAGGAAGGTCCACTGGGCCTAGAAAGAGCCCATTTTTAGTGTAGGCCCATGGAGAAAAGCTCCACATTAATTACAAAGTGAAATATTCATACACAGAACCAAGTGATATGATACACAAAGTGAGGTTCGCACAGTAAACAAATAAATTGGATAATAATGAAGTCATTAAAAATATATGACAGAATATCAGTTTTAATACATAAAATGAAGACAGCTGCAGAACAAATAAAATTGCACAGTTCTGTGATGACTTGAGAAAAATCTACATAGATTAGCTAATAAAAGTAGGATGTTAAGCAAAATAGCACAAATTAATACTATCTGAAAAAGCTTACTTCAGACATGGAGTAAATGCTTAATATTTAAAAAAAATTCCACAAGGATCTTAAGAAAGATAAAAATAATAATCCTGATGACTACAAAATGGACCATATAGTCTGCTTCCATTAAAGATTTTAGAATTACAAAGAAATGTTTTCAGGATAGTTAATAGTGACAAATATTCCTCCCACATGGAAATTTTCTGTAATCTCAGCTATATTTAAACAAGGAAAGGATAATAAGTTAGTTTCCTCATATATACTATAAAATATTTGTTTCCACTTTTGCTACAAGGTTAAGGGATATAGTAGATAAATTAATTAATAAAGATCAAATAGGATTTATAGCCAATAGATTAATGTATGATAATCTAGAAAGAGTACTATCTTAGATTTAGCAAAAGAAATGAACAAGAAATTGGCTCTAAATAGCTTAGATATTGAGAGAAAATTTGATTCTGTAGATTGGAACTACTTGTTTAAAAGTTTAGGAACATTTGCATTTCCAGAACACTTTATTGGAATATTAAAAAACCTGTATAGGGACTCCAAAGCATATGCAAAATTGGATATTATATTTCTCAAAGATTCACTTTAAACAAAAGCACAAAGCAAGGCTGTCCCTTGTTCCCTCTACTATTTGCATTGGTTATCAAACCCATAGCTAATAGTACAAGAAGCAATATAAAAATTGATGGATTCTTAATTAACAAGGTTTGTCAATCTAAATTGCATCTGTAGGAGATTTAAATTATTCAGTTGAAGAAATGGATGAGGACACTGAAAAATTTCAAGAAGTATCACTGCTGAAATTTAATAATAATAAAACTAAAATTTTAGTGTTAAATCAATTACTAGATAGTAAGTTTAATGATGAATATAATTGGGAAGGAAAAGACCTAAACTATTTATGAATAAAAATCTATTAAGATCTGAATAAGATTAATAATAATTTTGAAAAATAAATAATTGAAGAAGTGTTACTTCTTATTAAAAAATGGAATTACCTTTTTACTTTTGGGGATAGGTGAATGATTATTCAAATTATTATATCATCCAAAATTATACACATATTGCATTCAATAACTTTAAAACCTGACACAAAACTTCTAAAGAAAATGTGGTATCCTAAAATTCAGAGAATTACTTATAGAAATCATATAACCTTATGGAAGTATTGTGTTATTAGCTTCCCAGATGTAGAATCTTATTCTGTTGCTGCATATTTTAACTCAGTTATAATCTGGATATACTCAATTTACACTAATCAATGGTAAACCATTCAGGAACAGATTTTTACTAAATTTGTATAAGTTTATCAAATATGAAAACTTAAAAATATGTAACATTCTTTTGATATGGTTAATAAAACTAACTTAGAAGGGCATTACTTTCAATCTTTAGACTTTGCATGTATGAAATCAATTCTTAAAACAATTAAGAAATATGTTTTTAAAACTCCATTAATATCAAAATGAAAATTTGTGTGCTTTCCCATTGCACACACTTCTAGATTTAAGGAATTTCAGGACAATGATAAAATAATTTACTAAAAAGGAATGGATTCATATTATGATGTGATTACTTTGAAAAAGGAAAAGCTAAGTTGCCAGAATATTTAATGAAAGATTTTAAGTTGGATGGATCTGTTAACCAGTTAATATTATCCATCAGTAAGAAATTGAATTTGTAGATAATATGAGTGAAGAGGAACAGAACACTAATCCCCCATTATATGAATAAATAAGTACCATCATTGTAGGTAAACTGACCTACAAAGAAAGCTTGTCCAAGTTATGTAAGTTAATTATAAAAAATAATAATGTTTTGGTTTGAGTGACTCAATAGATGACAATAACTAATAATAGAACTTTGTTACTTAAATCAATTAGTCAAACATCTTCAAGTTTATTCTGGAAAGTTTTATATGGAAACATGTACATAGAATGTTTACTTCCTATAAAATCTCTGAGTTTAGTAAAATAACTTCTTCAGCCTGTTAGAGATGCAGTAAGGATGCAAAAGGTGATAAAACACATATATCCATGGAATGTGAAAAATTTAATTTATATTGAGAAGAGATAAGTATGTTCTCTAAGGGGTTATGGTCTGATAATTGCTATTTAAGTATATGAGCAATACTACCGAATGTTCTACTTATTTTATCTGTAAAAGTCAAACTGCTAACCATAATGTGAAGCTTCCTGGCAGTAGCTAGAAAAGTTATTACAAAAAAATTGCAAACTGAATTTAGTTCATACATTAAAAGAATTTTTAAATTTAACAGTAATACTATGTAAAACTGAAAAAAGTGATCAGAATAAGATTTATAAATCATACTAAGAATTTTAATGGTGTGGATAGCCTTGAAATGTTGCTATTGAAACACCAAGTCTCTTAATGTAATTATATAAGATTACCTTGAAGAGTCAGTATATTCCTAACACTGTATAACAGCATGTGATGTTGAATTTCTTTCAGTATATATATTGTAAATATGTTAATAAACAGTTTCTTAAAAAATAATACACTCTAGAAGATGTCACAATTGCTCACTAGATAAAGATAAACCCCATTACCACCACCTCAAAACATTTATATGATCTTGGATTACTGGATTGTTATTATCTTTTTTGTATATAACTTCATTTTCTTTATGAATCTTTCATTCCGTATTTACCCACATATATCAAAGTTCCATCTTTTAGACAAGCTTAGTTTATCACTCAGTATTGAATTAGGTGCTTGAACATACTGATGATTTTTATATTGATGTCACTGAATATAATGGCTCATTGGTATGTTATGGAGGTCTATGCTGAATACAATGTTAAAATGTGAATCTAAGTATATGACATGAAAGACATATATATGATCTATTACAACATGCATATGCTGGGAACTTGCCTTCCATATTATATTGCTTATGTTCCTTCTAAAAAATATTTTATTTTACTTTATTAATTTATTAATTTATTAACTAGGTAAGTAAAGTGGTCAACATGGACCCTTTTCAGCTGTAATATGGACAGCAAGGACAAGAATATATTCAGTATATGTGGACATGTTAGATAAAGGACGTCCATGTTTTTAAAGTGGCAATAAGGATGCATCTAAAGTGGTAGGTATAATATTTCCTAACATCTTTGAAGCCTCCATATTGCTGTATAACGTCATAGATGGAAGAAATGTATTAATAAAGATGTTGATAAAGTCAGCACCTTATGCATCTGGTACAGTATGTGCTCCTTTTTAAGGTGCCAATATGACTATTATATCATGCAATTTCAAAAATTGTATTCATTATTTTAGAAAAGTCAGATGAATTGATATGAAATTAACTGTTAGTTATAAATTGAATTTCTTAGAGTTCACCATATTTTTTAGATTCATTATGAAATAAGAAACTGTATATTCATCCTGATTTAAAGGCAGGGTGGGATACTGAAAAGTCTAATACCGAGCAACTCTAATGTCTTCTGAGTAATTAGAGGGGAATGTAGCAAACAATACTCATGTGTCATAATCAAATATCAATAAATAAATAAATATGCAATAGTAATATTGACAAGGAAGATTTTACCTAATGAACAATGAAGTGTATGTTGGCTTTACTTGGTTATATGTACACATACACAAGTGGGAATTCCAAAAATTATTACACTATTGTGTTCCAAAGTTTTTGCAATAATAAAAGAGATATGTAATAAACATCACTTATGTGTGATATGCACATGAAGTGTAAAGTACAGTTTTGTACCTACCATAAATGTAGATGTTCGAGTGCTAATACAGCTGCAGTCATAACAGATGGGTTCTCCTGCCGTCAGGCGGGTCCTCGGTCGGCCGAATTCCAAAGTCTAGGTCTGGCGTCGGTTGTCGTCACTTCTTCCCTGATGTCAGTGCGCCAGGGGTATAAAAGAACCAGCCGACGCCATTTTCTTCAGTTTTTCTTGCCCCAGATGTCAGGTGCCCCCAGAAGGAAGGCAATACATAAATTTGTGTAATAAAGCAATGCAATATAATCAAAATACAGTAGTTGCAAGCAAATACACCATAGAAGAATACCCCAATCAGGTTGTATGAGGAGGTGTTAGCCAATAGGCCTGTCCCAAGAAGGGAAGGAGGGAGGGAAACCTGGACTGCAGCTGTATTAGCACTCGAACATCTACATTTATGGTAGGTACAAAACTGTACTATGTTCATCGTGCATACAGCTGCAGTCATAACAGATGGGTAGAATCCCAAAGCTAAGAAAGGGGTGGTAGGCACTAGGTGGAATTAGGAGGAGCCAGAATGCCCTGCAAGACTGCAGTGGCAAAGCCTGCTCTAGTTTTGGAGTATAATGGTAGGTGGTAGTGCTTGGAGAAGGTATGCACAGAACTCCAAGTGGCTGCTTCCAAAATATCTTTGGTAGGAACTCCTCTGAGGAAAGCTGCAGAGGTAGCTGTGGCCCTTGTGGAGTGAGATCTGATGCCTGCAGGTACAGTTTTACCATGAAAAGAGTAACAAAAGCGTATGCAGTGGGCTACCCATTTTGAGATTGTCTGTTTGGAAATTGGCTTCCCTTGAGCTCCTATAGCATAGGACACAAAGAGCTGTTCTGATTTTCTGAAAGGCTTTGTTCTGTCCAAATAATAACGCAGCTGTCTGTGGATGTCCAAGGAATGTAGTAGTCTCTCCCCTTTGTTTTGAGGATTAGGGTAAAAGGTAGGTAAGTGTATAGCCTGATTCAAAGCTACCCTGGATACCACCTTTGGCATAAAGGACGGGTTGGTTCATAAGGAAACTCTGTCCTGATGGAAGATGATAAAAGGCTGCACAGCCATGAGGGCTTGTAGTTCCGATACCCTACGAGCTGAGGTGATAGCCAGAAGGACAGCTGTTTTCCAGGACAAATATTGCAAATCTGTTGAGGCAGCTGGCTCAAAAGGGGTCAGCTTTTCTAGAATGAAATTGAGATCCCAAGCAGGTATTGGTTGTTTCCTTGGGGGTTTTATATTCTTAGCCCCTCTGAGGAACTGTCTTAAGAGGGGGTGAGAGAATAAAGGTGGATCAGTGTTGTATTCTGCAGAAATGGCTGAGGCATGGATTTTGATGGAGGAGAATGAAAGTCCACTGCTTAGCAGCTCAGCTAGATACTGTAATATTTGAGGTAAATTCAGTTTTCCAGGATTCTGGCCCTTTTTCTCATTACAGGCAGAAAACCGTTTCCATTTTGCGGAGTAAGCTTTTCTAGTAGACAGCCTTCTGGCCTCCAAAATGACATCCTGCACCTCCTTGGAGAGTAGGGTCTGTTGTGATGTTAAGTAATCTTCCATGCGGCCAGATTGAGTGTTTTCAGCTGACTGTGAAGAGTTTTGAAGCTGTGCTGAGTCAGAAGAAGAGGCATTAGAGGTAGGGTCCATGGAGGGGAATGCGTCAAGCTCCTCAGGAGTGGGTACCAGTGCTGTCTTGGCCAGTCTAGAGCAATGAGAATCATCTTTGATCTGTCTGCTCTGGTTTTTAATAGAACTTTGGACAGTAAAGGAAGAGGTGGAAAGGCATAAACTGTCATTGTTGCCCAACTGAAAGAGAGAGTGTCTGTGGATGAAAAGTCCTTGAGCAGAATTTTGTCAATTGGTGATTTTTGTGGGAGGCAAAGAGATCTATGTCTGGCCTTCCCCATGCTTGAATTATCTCTGTAAAAACTTGAGGATGCAACTTCCATTCATGTGGATCTGTCATATTTCTGCTTAGGTTGTCTGCCAGCGTGTTTTCCTTGCCTGGCAAGTACTGTGCTTGAAGTTCGATTTGTAATTCCAGGGCCATGTTCCAAAGTGACATGGCCAGCCTGCATAGGGGGTATGAATGGGTTCCTCCCTGTTTGTTTATGTACCACATTACTGTGGTGTTGTCTGTCCTTATCAATAGTTGACCTGGATGCAGAAGGTCTTTGAAAGCTATAATAGCATTTATTACTGCTAGCATTTCATTTTGATTGATGTGAAGGTGCTTTTCTTTTTGGGACCATTTGCCCTGAATGCACCGATCTGTCATGTGCGCCCCCCAGGCATAGTCCGAGGCGTCTGTTGTGATGACTTGATTTGCTTGAGGCTTGCAGAATGGGAGACCTGTGTTTGTTTGGCATGCTTGAGCCCACCACAGAAATTCCTTTTGAAGACATGGAATTAGTGGTATTATTGTTTCCAACCTGTGGCTGTGTTGTGACCATAGGTTTTTCAGGTACCATTGAAGTTTCCTCATATGCAGCTTTGCACATGGGATTAGTAGGATGCAAGATGCCATGAATCCCAGAGCCTGCAGGATTTTCCTTGCAGTCAGCCTGGTGAAATTTGCTAGTTTTCTGAAGTATTGAGTTAGTTGCCCCTGCTTCTCCGGCATGAGGTAGGCCATCTGGGTGTTTGTGTCCAAGTTGGCACCCAGGAAAATTATTTTCTGAGAGGGTATTAGCCTTGATTTCTTTTTGTTGACTGTGTAGCCCAGAGAATTCAACAACATTATTACAAAAGCCAGATGTTTCAGAAGTATGTGCTTGCTGTCCACTTGGATCAGGCAGTCATCCAAATATGGGTATATTTGTATCGCTTGAAGTCTGCAGTAGGCAATTACTGATGCCAGGCATTTCATGAATACTCTGGGCGCAGTAGATAAGCCAAAGGGCAACGCAGAGAATTGATAATGGGTTGAACCTGCAAGAAATCTGAGGTATCTTCTGCAATTTTGTCTGATTGGGACATGCAGGTATGCCTCCTTGAGGTCCAATGTTACCAGCCAAGACTCCTTGCCCAGCATGGGAAGAAGCTGCTGTAATGTGAGCATCTTGAATTTTGGTATGAGTAAAAATGTGTTTAGGATGGATAGGTCCAAAATAGGTCTCCAATCTTTTCCCTTCCTTGGTACCAGGAATAGTCTGGAATAAAAACCTTGACCTTGTTCGTGAGTAGGTACCTGTTGAATAGCTTTCATGTCCATGAGATCTGAAATTTGTCTTTGTGCCTCTGCCCTTTGATTGTGTGGCAGGTTTGGCATGCCTCTCATTTTTGGAAGGGTGTGAAAATGGAATCTGTAACCTTTGTTTATAATGTCCAGGATCCATTTGTCTTTTGTGACAATATGCCAATTTTTTGAAAATAATGCCAGTTTTCCGCCTAAGGGTGCTGCCATTTGAGCCTTGCTTGGCATGCAAAGGGGAAAGTCATTGGGCTTGCTTTCTGAATGGCTGCGAACTATCCTCACCACCTCTTTGTGTAGGAGCTTGCCATTGTCTGCCCCTAAATGATCCTTAAGCTTGCCCTCTGCCCCTCGGGCGCCTGTATCTACCTCTTTGGGGTCTGTCCGTGGCTGAAAAGGACCAATTTTTGGAAGGCCAATTTCTAATGAAACGTGGAGGTTGTACCTGCAGAAAATCTTTCACTGTTTGCATTGATTTAGCCTTTTCTCCATTTTCTTTAATACCTCCTCAGCTTTAACACCAAATAATACATCCTTTTGTAGAGGGGCATCTAGTAATTTAGCTTTGACATGATCTGGTAAGGTTTGCTCCTTGAGCCAGGCATGTCTACGTATGACTGATCCTGTAACAGCAGCTCAACATGAGGCCTCTAGAGCATCAAAACCACATTGCAAGGTATGTTTACCCACTTGTTCTGCACTATGCATCAAATCCTGCAACTCCTTCAAGTCTGGTTGTTCAGGTTGTGACATTTTGCTTCTCAACTGTGATAACAGAAACTGTTGGTACTTTAGCATATGGAACTGGCAGTTTAATGCCCTCATGGTTAAGGTGGCGAGGTGTATACCTTTTTCCCCACCTTTCTAAGGATCTGGAATCTCTCTCGGAAGGTAATGGGTTTTTAGCAGTGGAGGCCTTAATTCCCTTGGGGCCCTGTGAGATAGCTTCTGGGTCAGCCGCATGGCTTTTGTATAAAGATTGGTGTGAGTCAGGAACCCGGTAGTACCTGTCAGGCTTGACTGGGGCTGGAGGTAAAGAATCCGGGTTAAGGCAGGCCTCCGAGTACACATCATCTAGTATGTCTAAGACAGGAGGTATAGCCAGAGGCCTGTGCTGAGGTAGCAAGAGAAAATCCCTAAGCCTTTTCTTGGAATCTGAGTACTCTTGGCCTTCCCAGTGGAAGTGTTCCCTTAAGGTATGCAAGGTTTCCCCAAATGAGTAATCCTTTGGGGGGGGAACAGAGGGAATGGACTCCTCAGCATCAGAATCTTCAAAAGGGGAGTAAGAATGTTCCTGTTCATCAGAGTGCTCTGAAATAATGGAGGCCTGGTCAGAGGAGGGGGATTCTTCCCCCACTCTGGGCCTTTGTCCGGGGGTTGAGAACCCCTGATAAGAGTAATCAAATCCTCAGCCATTTTAAGCATCTGTTTTTTAGGCATGGGGCCTGGAGAAGGGCCCTGTGGAGCTTGTCTCTTAGAATGCATGGCTGCTTTAGACTTAGTGAAAGCCTTGATAGAAAAAGAAGAGGAAGGTCTGAAGACACCTTGAGAGGAGGCAGACCTGTCTACATTTTGAGATTCACCACCAAGAGTGGCTTCGGTATCTGTAGTCGGGGTGTGAGCCGAGGAGCCTGCGACCTCGGGCACAGAAGACACCGCCAATGAAGTGTCGTCAGTAGGCAGGGGCTGCGTAGGCACCTCGCTGAGAACCGGACCACCTGTAGTCGGCTTTGTCGTGGTGTCAGTAGAGGCCGCGGACCTCGTGTGTCGGTCCTTATCTTTGTGTTTTTTAGACAAAACTGGAGTCAGAGTATCTGACAACATAATATAGTTAAATTTTTTGCCAAAAAAGTGCTGGGTGAACTCCGCCCGATGCTTAATGGTGCGTTTGTTGAATGTAGCACAAAAACGACAGACCGAGACGTCGTGGTCTGGGCCTAAACAAGGAATGCAGAGGGAATGAAAATCCTTATGCGGTATTTGCTTCCCACAAGAAATACAATTATTAACTTTGTCTGACATCGGTCTGAGGCAAGAAAAGTTTCCCCAACGGGGTACTTAGCTTTCAAGAAGACTTCGGTTGCAAAATTTTCGTAATTTCAGGAGCTGGCCGACCGGCACTTGCGAACTGCTTCTGCTTCGGGCACCGCGCGGCAAGAAAGACTGGAGAAAATGGCGTTGGCTGGCTCTTTTATACCCCTGGCACAATGACGTCAGGGAAGAAGCGACGACAACCGACGCCGGACCTAGACTTTGGAATTCGGCCGACCGAGGACCCGCCTGACGGCAGGAGAACCCATCTATTATGACTGCAGCTGTATGCACGATGAACATCACTGGCAAGAAGATTTTTATCCAGTGCATTAAAGCAGTGTATGTTGGCTTTGCTTGCATTGTGTTTATATGTGCACATGCATGCAAACACACACATACATTGTAAATATATATATATATATATATATATATATATATATATATATATATATATATAGAGAGAGAGAGAGAGAGTTACTTTCAAGGGCCCAAAATCTAAGGAGTTCCAGTGCTTGAAATATCAGCTGAAGAATTTGAAAATGAACTATTTAAATACTACTGATATTTTGAGGTGTGAGACTGTGGGGATTGGGGAATATGCGCTTTCCTCAATCTAGTGCGATCTTGGAGTTGGTATGCTTAATGCAGGATGGCACAGCTTTTGTTTTTATTCAAATCTTTGTAATTTTAGGTCTTTTGCTTTCAAATATTTTTGATTCAAACTGTTTGAATGTGCCTCAGTGTTTAAACTTTTTATAGCAGTCCTCCTGCATTCTCCACACCTCCTGCTAAATATATATGTGTGTGTATATATATATATATATATATATATATATATATATATATATATATATAAAACTTTTGCACAAAAGTGCAAAAGCCCGAATCCAATACCACCGAAGATACTTTAACAAAAGCACTTTCATCAAAAAAGTGCTTTCGTTAAAGTATGTTAAAAAAAAAAAAAAAAAAACACAAAATCTACTTGAATGTAGGGGGGCAAGCCCCCCTGCACCCCCACCCCCTACTTTAATATTCTCACCCTGAGGTCGCACTACAGTGTGGAAAAGGAATTTTTCCCTTACCGCACTATAGTACGACCGGAACAACAAGCATACTTACGTGAAAGTGCTGCTTCAGTGAACAGCGCTTTCGCGCAAATATGCTCACCAAATTAGGATTCGGTGAAAGATGCAGTCAAGCATCTGTACGGATCCAATATATATATATATATATATATATATATATATATATATATATATATACACACACACACACACACATAGATATATATATATATATATATATATATATATACACCGCCCCATTAGCCTGACGAGCCTGGTCTGCAAGGCCATGGAACGTATCATCATGGAACTCATAAACAAAGACATTGGTAATCTCCAAACTCTGGACCCTACTCAGTTTGGATTTGTAAAAGGCAGATCATGTCTCCTAAACCTGATTGACTTCTTTGAAGCAGTCACGAAAGCCATAGATGATGGTAAAATGGTTCACACAGCTTATCTAGATCTCGCCAAGGCTTTCAACACCATCCCCCACTCTGGAGTTATAGATAAGCTCACTAAACTAGGTATAAATCCCTATGTCACAAGATGGGTTGCCAAATGGCTCACAGACAGAACCCACACTTTGAAAGTAGCGATTCCAAATCCGACATCAGACCAGTGACAAGTGGAGTACCACAGGGTTCAGTCCTGGGTCCTCTCCTGTTTGGTATCTACTTCTCTGAAGTGCAGGCCAACACAGAAGGTCTTTGGCTAACAACGTTTGTAGATGACTGCAAACTAGGAGCCATAATCGAAACTCCTAACGATGTGGACAAACTACAAAAGGGCCTCAATGAGACAGATACCTGGTGTCAAAGCCATGGCCTGAAGCTCAATGCCAAAAAGTGTATTGTCATCCCCTTTGGTAAAAACTCTGTACCCATGAACTACCACATAGCTGGTAGTCTACTTAATGCCGAAAATGTGATAAGAGACCTTGGGACACAGGTGGACAGTAGTCTCTCCTTTGATAATCACATCGCCACAGTGGTCAGGAAATCCTTCTATGTGGCTCATCTCATCACAAAATGATTCTCATCCAGAAAAAAAGAGGTCATTGTTCCCCTCTACTCATCACTCATTAGACCCATTATAGAGTACAACTCCCCTTTTGGTATGTACCTCACAAGACATCTACAACAAATGGAAAGACCACAGAAATACCTCACAAAGAGGATTACTGGCCTCAAACAGATGCCCTATGCAGACCGTCTCAAAAAACTACAGCTTTACTCCATCGCATATCGCCTACTTAGGGGCGATCTCTGCCTAACATACAAAGCTATGTCAAACCCAGAGCTGTTGGGCATGCTCCACTTAAAGAAATCCCAATCCCTCCGAGCTACACACTCTAGGGACCTTAACCTTGTCACCACAATAAACAGAACATGCTGGAGGGATAGATTCCTGTCCCAAAGACTTCCCATACTCTGGAACAGACTACCTATCTATGTCAAACAGAGCTCCTCATTAGCACTCTTCAAGAAAAATCTTGATGATTGGATGGGAAATGGGAAATTCACCCCGGGGATCACTTCTGAGGCTCTGCTCGACAGGGGCATAGGAAAATAATTTTCTTGGGTGGCGAAAGCCAGGGTACATTTTTTGGCTAGGCTTGTATGGGCCCTAGGTTCGATAGCCTAGTACCTACCTATGAACCTATGAACATATATATATATATATATATATATATATATATATATATATATATATATATATATATATATATATATATATATATATATATATATACTCCAAGATCCAAATACAGTGAGGAAGGGTAAATTCTCATATCCCCACTGTACCACAGTCTCACACTGAACAAAAAGGTGGTATATGTGATCAGCTGGTTTGTATTCAGCTGTACTGGCTTTTTTTTCTCTTCAACAATTGGATATCTTATCCAGTTGTTGGCAATCCAACTGTCAAAGGTGAAAAAGCCTGCTCAGCTGATCAAAAATCAGCATGTTATGGCTGTTTTTAGTGTGAGATTACAGTACAGTGGGCACCAGTGAATTTATACTTTCTTAAATGTATTGTAATCTAGGAGTCAATGTATATAATTAACAGGGAGTATTGGGGTGAAGAGGAGCTTGCCCCCTGGAAAAACATGATTAAACTTTTTTTTTGCTTGATTTTCAGTCGACTGGTAACTGACCAGTTGTGTTTCATTTCAGTATATGGTCATATACCAATATATATATATATATATATATATAGTTATAGTTACTTATGTATTTATTTATTTTTATTTATTGCATTTTTTTAACAGGAAGGTTTGACTGAGCATGTGACCTATTTTCATTTGAGGCCTGGGGAGAGAAGCTCTATTTCTTATGAATACAAAATATAAAATATATACAGTACATAGGTTACAGTTTGTTACAAACAATAGGAAACATAATAACATAATAGGTATGATGAAACAGTAGCATCCTTTGCATGCACCAAAACAGAAAAAAAATGTAGGTATAGAATGAAGGGAAGGGATAAGTAGGAATGCAGGATGGATAGTGAGTGTAAAAGAAATGTTAGCATATGTAGAGAGATCTCATAGACACGAGAATGTGGTTGGGGTACACAGTGGAGGTTGAGGTTACAAAGTATCCAGCCTGAGATAGACAGTATGCAGAGGAAGGATGGGAAGAAATTTTATAAGGTAGGAGAGTTAGCTAGGCTGTATGCAATTATATAGGCATGAGTTGAGTAGGTAAGATTTCCATTGTTTTTTAAGTGCTTTTAAGGCGTGTTTTTGTTTAATTTCTAGTGAATTGAGTTCCAAATTTTGGATAAATGATAGGAGTTTAGGGAGTTGCCAGCAGTATTATTTGATTTTGACACTTAGAAGAAGTTTTTCAGTGGAGCGAAATAACCTCTAGAGGTGTTAAACTTGAATAAGATTGTTTAGAGAAGGGCAGATGTTTACTTAATAAATGGCATTATGTATAAAACGGGAGTTGGGAGTAAGTCAGGCAGGTGGGTTATTCTAATTCTGAAGCTCTCTGAGGGCAATACAGTGATGGGCTGCATGGCAGGAGATTTTCAGCAAATTTTACCACATTGTTATACCATTATTCAAGTTTGTTTAGCTGGATTGTTTACAAGTTAATTAGAGTTGGTACAGACTAAAGAAGAGAGGGGAGGGGAGAATAAAAGTAGAGACAATCAGCTTTCTTGCATTATTAGACATACATGCTTTGGCTGCACAGAGTGAGCCTAGATTTTGGTGGATTTTCTTTATTATGTGGTGAATATGGCTGTCAAATTCTAGGTCTTTGTCAATATAGATGCCTAAAAGTTTGGTTTGTGGGACAAGTTCAGTTTTGGTGGTTTTACAGGAGCTAAGAGAGGGAGGGTGTTATCTGAAATATATTTTGGGGTAAAAATAATTAGCTTTGATTTATTTGAGTTCATGAATAGCTGGGAGTTTGTCAGTAAGTTTTCTGTAGAACTAAAGGCTTCCTGGGTTAATGTTTTTTGAGTGTCAAGGCTGTTAGCTAAGCAAATTATGGTGGAATTGTCAGTGTACTGTATTATGGAGGCATTTTTACATGTCTTGTTGAGATCGTTGATAAAGGTGTTGAACAGAATGGGTCCCAGGATGAAACCCTGTGGGATGCTAACAGAAACTGGGAGAAAGGATGAGATGTTCTTGAGCAATTTGACTACTTGGGTTCTATTACAGAAATATTTCTGGAATCATTGTAGAGCTCTGTTTTTGAGACCTAGAGCACATAGTTTATGTAAGATGATGTATTGAGAAACAGTACCAAAAGCTTTGGAGAAGTCAAGAAAAATGGCTGATATTAATTTGCTCTCATTTCTTTATGTGTTGATCATGTTGGGAAAACTTAGGAGGGTGGTGGAGGTGCTGTGATGGGGGCAGAGGCAGAGTCAGATCCAGCAGTAGGTGACCATGGCAGTCCCCTATGACCATCTGGCTGGGAGTGAGCCCCCACTGGCTGGGAGTGGGGCTGCTGGCCATAAGATTTTTTTTTTGCAATTTTTAAGTACTTTCTTCTTTCCAATCGCACAGATGCGGCAGGTACGTGCGACCTGTTTTCATCTTCTGCATCTGTGTGATCTGTTGTTTACATCTGACTGTCAGAAGACGTTTGAAATATGGACCATAAATGGACAAGTGAGAGGTAGATGTGTGTGTTTGTTTAAGTGGTAGGTAGGGTGTGTATATGTGTGTGCGTGTGTGTGTGTTTTGTGTGTGTGTAATGTGTGTGTATGTGTGTATGTAATGTGTGTGTGTGTGTGTGTGTGTGTGTGTGTGTGTGTGTGTGTGTAAGAGGGAGGCAGGTGTGTGTGTGTGTGTGTGTGTGTGTGTGTGTGTGTGTGTGTGTGTGTGTGTGTGTGTGTGTGTCTGTGTGTGTGTAAGAGGGAGGCAGGTGTGTGTGTGTGTGTGTGTGTGTGTGTGTGTGTGTGTGTGTGTGTGTGTGTGTGTGTGTGTGTGTGCGTGTGTGTGTATAAGAGGGAGGTAGTTGTGTATGTGTGTGTGTGTATGAAGGAGGTAGGTTGGTGTGGGTGTGTTTGTAAGAGAAAGGTAGGTAGGTAGGTGCACACCTCTCAAGTGTCTGTGATTTTCAGGGTCATCCCTGATTTTGACTGAAATTTTAGCTCTTTCCCTTTTTATCCCACCTAAAAGTGGTGACTATTGGAGAAAAGATGATGAATTACACTTAATAAAGAATGACAATCATTAGAGTTACAGACTGTTTTACTTTAGAAAATGTATATTCATTCATGTTCTGTTATTTTGTTAATGTCTCAGGAGGCCCACTCCACCTATCTGGACTTACTTGAATCCATCAAGATTCAAACTTCTGCCCTGATCTTGAGCATCTTTAACTACCCAACCATAGAGTAGAAGACTTATTCTATCTCAAACACGAATGCCCAGCGATTCCTCAACTTCTTCAATGCCAATGCATTGGATCAGCTGGTTGACACCCCCACAAGAGGTGAAAATATCCTGGACCTGGTACTAACCAACATGAGTAGCCATTGTAGCACCACTACAGTGTCATCCTCCTTGGTAAGATCCGACCATAAAGCAATCAACTTTGAAGTCACCATCTCTCCTGACCCCCCTCTTCCTTGCCAGGGTCAAACAAAAACAACTTTTTCAAAGCTGACTACAACCTCTGAGAGCAGGTATAAGCAGCTTTACAGCCACCATCCCTTCGGTTGGGACTAGCACTAATGTCCATACCTACACCAAAAAACTACATGAGCACCTACATAGCTGCATGGACTCAGCAATACCTGACAGGACCAAATCATCTTCCTCAAGGAAAAGCAAACCTGTCTGGTAGACAGCAGCAATAAATAGACTCTATACTAAAAGGAAAAAATTGCTGTCCAGGACCAAGAAGGAGCAGGTGTCAAGTTGGAAGCAATCACTCCTTTGTCTAAACAAGCAAATAAGGTCACTGGTGAAATCTTATAAGGCTAACTTCAAGCCCAAATTGGTCACATCCACTAAGCACAATCACAAGGCCTTCTTCGCATACATATGCAATCTCAAAGATAACTCCCAAATCTGCTCTGAACTGGTGGTCAAGAATACCACATACAAATGCCATAGATATAGCCAACCTGCTGGCAGACAAGTTCAGTGAAAACTTCACCCCCTGTTTCTCCATCAGTAAATCAGGACATCCCCAGCAACTGCCCTCCTCCCCTCATCACCACAGAGCAGGTTATTAATACTCCCTCCAGACCCAGCCTTGATGGAGTTGCTGCATATCAGTAAGTCAAACTCCACTCGTGTAATCTGCATGCAAGGTCTCAACCTGGTCTGTGACATTAATAGAACTTGTTGGCAGGATAGATTTGTGTCTCACTGACTCCCCATCTGTGGAATAGTCTTCCTCTCCATGTCATGCAGAGTACCTCACTAGCCCTCTTTAAGAGGAACCTGGACGACTGGATGGGAAACAGAAAATATGTCCCTGGGATCCCACCTGTGTCCTTGCTGGACAGGGAAAATAGGTGCTGACTTTGTGGGAACATGGGTGAAATTCTTGGCTAGGCTTATAAGGACCTCAGGGCCAATAGCCTAGTATCATCCTATGAATCTGTATATGAAAAGTGTCCTTAATTGTTCCTGATTATTTCTGGATTTGACCCTGATTCTGTTGGGATTTATCCCTGATTGGTTGAGAGCTATGGATAGGTATGTGTGTCTAAGACAGAGATAGGTGTGTGTGTGTGTGTGTGTGTGTGTGTGTGTGTGTGTGTGTGTGTGTGTGTGTGTGTGTGTGTGTGTGAGAGAGGTAGGTAGCATACCTCAAATGTCCAGAAATCTGGACAAGACCAAATATATTGGGGGAACATACAAACAGTGCTAAAAATTGCTCCTGTATAAGACAGTTGATAGAATAGCAGGTCTTGCTTTAGCATGCATTTTTCTGAAGATTATGATGTCTGAATCTCAATGTCTGTCATTATTTAGTGACTTCATTCCTAAATGATTTGCCAGAAATCCACAAATTTTATGAGGAACAAACTAAAAATAAGAAGCAAAAATCTATTCATTCTGTAAAAATCTGGACAGTTGAGAGGTATAGTTCATCCGGGGCTGTCTTTGAGTTTGCTGCCCTTCCCCCCTCACAAAATCATGGTCAAATGGAGCCTCCCCCCCTGCAGCCATTCCAATGTCCCATTCCTTGGTTATTTTGCCACGTTTACCATAAACACTGTAATGGGCATACTGCTTTACTTCTGCAATGATTTAGATTTCATTTGAAAGTTTTATTTTGCATTTTACAGCACAAACACTAATAGATATCTGCTAAACAATGCAATGCAGTCTCACAATGAAAATAGACTTAGAATTAAAACTTCTCTGCCCTTGAAACTCACATTCATAGAAACAGCGTTGAAACCCACATTCAAAGAAAATATACTTTGCCAGTGGCAGAGAAAGATTAACTTTGGGCTGTTTTCAAATCACAGGCCCCTTGCACACGAAACATACACATGCTCTTTAATACACCCTCCTGGTTGTATTAAATTATATTCCTTGTACAATACAGTACAGTTTTAAAGGGCGCTTAAAATGTATTGTTTTGAACATTTTTCCAGTAAACAATGGAACAAAATGCATGCACCAATAATGATAAAACTGACCAATTCAGAACATTTCCATCATAAAAGTCTACTCAAATTCTACAGTCCACCAGTATCAGTAAATATGCACAATCTCTGAAGAAGTAAAAGTCATCTAAATAATTCCACATTAAAGAGATCTGTAACTATTGAAGAGGCTGCTGCTAGCAAACAACTTTTTTTAATGGACGCACTTTAATTTGCCACTGATATATTTTTGAAAATCCATTTTTATACTCTAGATGTGGTTGACATGGGTATGCAAAGAAAGTAATGATCATACTGCTCATAAAGACTGTACTGTATTGTACAGGGTGTTTATGTGCTATAGATGAAAACACACAACCCTGTCTGAGTAATAACCCTACCAAATATCATGGAGTAAAATCAAAAAAGGGCACCTTCTATGTAGTGTCCAAAACATCTGCCCCTTATGCATATGAGGCCATCCCTGAACTGTAGACCATTCACAAAACCTTCAACAGTACTGTATGTGCTGTGTCCATAGCTTAAGCTACACAAGTCCAACAACAGAGAGTCAGCTGTTGTAATGGTTGTGGTTGCCGAGATCCTCCTCCCAGATAGGATGCTACTCAGCAGACAGAATTGAGCAACATGCTACTGCTGACACATAGTAAAATCCCACCACCTACACCTCTGTTACACAGTAGGAAAATCCCTACCAGGAACAGAGTCCCATATAGTGCAGGCAAACCTACCATGTCCAACCTCCCCCATGCTGCAGATGAACTACCAGTTTGAACTTGTACAGCACCAGCTCCCCTAATTACCATAATATGGTAATGACCACAATGCAACCCAACCCCCATGTATAAAATGATAAAAAGGGTATTGATGCCAATGCTGATGCCAACCACAATACTGCCTGCCTAGTGAATGACTGTGAATCATGCATGAATTACAGTCATTCATGCCAGTGGCATACAGTGTTACTGTACAAGGCAGCTGAGTACAGCATAGCATGACTTATCAAGTAGCAACTGTTACTATTTGGTAAGTCAAGCTATATCACAAGCATCTGCCTTATACTGTACCACTGTGTGGTGCTACTAGGCTATGGAAATCTACCACTAGTCTTGCTTACAGGAACATCTAGTACATATTAACATCCCAGCCTCTCCCATGAGACATTTAAGAAAATGAGACAGTGGCTGAACACCCCAGGTGAGCACCATGATTTACTTGTATAATCTAGGTACTTCCCAGCAGTGGACTAGTATAGAATGCATTTACCTTTGTGAGTACTAAAGCACCTTTGAAAGTGTAAAGATACAAACTTTCCTTATGTTTTGTTGATGGTAAACCAGTGGAAATTTCATCTGAACAAAACAAGCCAACTGAATCTTTAACTAGATGAAATGAACCATAAAATCTTTTTTTGTTGTTGTGAGGACACCATGTGGGTGGCTTTGCACTCCCCCAACACTCTCTTTACCTATATATATATATATATATATATATATATATATATATATATATATATATATACTTAGCTGCACAGTTGCCCAGCTGCAGATAAAAGAAAACTTGAAATCTTTAAATCACTGCCACTTCACAAGGAGAAACACTAACAGTGATTTCCAATAGAAGCAGTAGTTAGGGAGGTTCAAACCAGGAAATGTAACTCAATGAATTTAAACCTTTCCACTTTACATTCAACCAAACATGGGGAAACTGTGGCACATGCTTATAAGGACAAGGAGTTAAACTAAAATTATATATAAGACAAGCAAGGAAAGCCACGCGCTACTCTGAATTATCTACTATGTGCTTACTATTATTACTGGCAGACAGCAAGCAGAAACAAAGCTGTTTTTATTCTGCCACTGTATTTTGCCAGTTAGTACTGGCAGAGCTAAATACCTAGAGTGGTACCTGAACTTAACAAGATAGGCAGAGGTTGGGTCTTGCGTTTTAGTAGTGCTTAACTGATTTGTCTTTTTTCAGACATTGGCGCATCATTACCAAGCTCCATGCACTACAGTTATGATAGCTTTTGTTGGATTGCCAGAATGGCAGAGAAAGCGTAGTAACAAACTTATTGCAAGTGTTGCCTAGTAAGATGACCTGACCTCTACATAAATATAATCATTTAGCTCACTTAATATTGGTTTTCCAGGAAGCCTTCATTATTCCCACCCACCCCCCCCCCCCCAGCTTCGGTCAGATGAAACTTAGAGGCTAGAGCACAAACACAGTCAAATCAGCAGAGCACATGTGTGAAGAAACTAGAGGCTGGCATGGCAGATTAGGCAATAAAATGCTGATTTACCAACCATCATGAACAACAAGTACAAGTTTGTACAATAAAGTAAAGGCTTTTTTTAGCTGGCTGACACTCCAGAAATCTTTGCTTCCCCGAAGCAAGCAGTAACCACCAGTAAGCACAAGCACCCAAACTAAAGAAAGTCAGGAATCACTCAGGATTCAAAAATCTGCCAATTATAATAGCAAGCAAGCCAAGCAATGAATATAGCAATCACACGGCACTAGCACCCATACGGTAGCAACTGCAAGAAAAATGAGCAAGACTAAGTTAGTTCTGTTCAAAAAAGTACCTGCCCTGTCCTGCACTGCCCGTTATACTGATTGCTTCTCGCTCTCTTTTCAGAAAGAGAGCGAGAGCAATCCATAGTCAACCTGCCATTCATGTCACGTACGTGACTGTGGACGTGGCAGTCTGCCCCCTTCCACTTTACTGTGCGGTTACTGCACAGACTTCTGGGCATCACGCACTGATGCAGAACTCTCCATATTCCGGATTGCCTTTATAGCAGTCTGAGGCAGTCCAGCAACCAGATTTAGAAAAAAAATGATAGGGTGGAAAAATGATAGGTTGAATCTGGGGGAGGGGATGATGGGTATAAATAAATATAGATGTAGTGGGAGTGGATGGAAATTGTGGGGGGTGGTAAGAGAGCAGAGACAGCCTGAGCAAACAGAATGGTGCTGCTATCTAATAGATCATTCAAGACTGGAAGAAAAACAGTTGGTGAAACAGTATTATGAAATGCAGGAAAATTGCCCACTAACTTACAGCAGACTGGCAGTACGCACAATGCAAATGAAAGGGTTGTCACTGTGGACATTATCTGGTAAGTATTGAAGTAAAGGTAATAAGATGATAGTAGAGAGACAAGAGGTGTGATAATCAGAGGACAAGTGAAAAGTAAACAGATAAGAGGTTAGAATTTATAAAACAAATATGATAGCTTTACTGTGTTAAAGGAAGTGATATTGGGAAACTGAATGGGAATTGACACCCTCTAGCAAGCAGGAATGCTGTGTTGTAGATCATATTTGGATTTTGGTGAGCTAGTAGTTCCTGTGTTGGTACAAGTAGTACGTAAACTACAAGATTATTTAAACAAAATAGGTTTAACATACAATTAGTCTTGCGTGCTACTGTTCTTATTTCTGAGTAGGGAAAAGCTTCTGTCTTGCAGAAGATTTGGTGGGCAAACTTTCACTTTGGAGTACTGTTTCAGGAAGCCAGCTGTTTTACTAGTGCATACAGTGAGCTGGACAGTGTTGCTTGGGAGGCTAAAAAGTGTAGGAGAAACAGAATAATCAACTGAAGGAAAGGGAAAGGTGTAAAATTAAAAAAAAATGGTGAATATGTAGAAAATAATAACAATAACAATATAAAATGAGACTTAGCAACAGATTGTCTGAAACTATGTAATAAGCCACCTCTTTGCCACCATATGAACCTCTGAAACATCTTTCAACAGTTAATCATATTTTTAACACCTGGAAGATAAGATCAGAGGCAATGCAATAAGGCAATAAGAAAAGCTTTAACAATATTACAGATTAATTTAGCATATTGTGTTATGTAAACATGTTAATAGTTCACTTCTGAAAGGGGTCGTGCTGACCATACAGTTTCTTTACATCAGAGAATATCTGCACAACCTAGCAAATTAAATATGCACAGTATGAGCAGTAACAAAGCAGATGAGCGACTGTTGTGCATACCAGAAATAGTGCTTCCTACCTATTTTAAACAGTATTAATGCCTACTAGAACTAATGATCTATGTAGAAAAAAGCAGACATTTTTGAGAGCATTTGCAACATTCAGTACTACTTGTGTTGTTACCAGGACATGTAGTAGGCTATTTGGTATAATGGTCAGTGTTTCTGTCCATGTAAACAACATCTTTCAATATAAGGACACTAGGTTTCTGACCATTCAGAAGCTGAGAACGAGCATAATTCCTGATTACCATAATGTGCTATTAGCATAGAGTGTGGGTTTTTAATTTTATAAAAACAGTGTTTTATTTTTTCAAAAAAGAAAGACTGCATGTACAGAGGCTGCTTCTTGGTGCATGCATACTGGCATGTTAATGTCAGCATTTTCAAAATGTTGACACACATATATATATATATATATATATATATATATATATATATATATGTGTGTGTGTGTGTATCATAAAATACTTTTTACACAGGATAAACACACACACACACACACACACACACACACACACACACACACGTGAATGTCAAAGTATATAAGACTCAGAATATCTAAAATCAAAATATATAAACCCATAATAGTGAAAAATAAAACTTGTTTTATGGAGGTAGGCAAGCTCTGCAACTTATATATGACTCTGGGATTGCACAATGAATAAAGGGAAAATGCCAAGTTTTCAATATTGTAGCTGTTAGACATTTTATGCCAGCAACAGCTTTTATATATTTTGACTTTATATCAGATGAACTAACCCGTGTGTGTGTGTGCGCGCGAGTGTGTGTGTGTGCGTGTGTGTGTGTGTGTGTGTCTGTGTGTGTGTGTGTGTGTGTGTGTGTGTGTGTGTGTGTGTGTGTGTGTGTGTGTGTTTGTGTGTATCTATCTATTGGTCTGCTTTGTTCCATTGAAAACTCATTTAATTGAATTTGAATTCACCCTGACTAAATCGCTGAAAGCTCAAATTACTGAAAGCTCATTTCACTGAATCTCATTTTACTGAAGTGAAGTACTAGCACTGTGTAGAGTACTGCAAGGCAAGTAAAAGGTATATGCCGTTTTCCCCACTGTAGTGTGATCCTGGAGTTAGTATATATAGTTAGGGGTGTTGGGGACACACTCCCCCACATTGGGGGGTGTGGGGGACATAGCCCCCTTCCTAGTTTGGTTTTATATTATATTTCACTGAAAGCCTCAAAACAATACATTTTAAACCATAGATATGCATACTTACAACACCAATGACTAACTCTTTGCAGAAGACAATATAAACCCAAGCTAAGTGTGGGTCTACAGCCCCCCCAACTATACAGACTAACTTCAGGATTGCACTACAGTGTGGAAAAGGGCATATACCTTTTACTTGCCTTACAGTACTGTACACAGTGCCAGTACTTCACTTCAGTGAAATGAGTTTTCAGTAATTTCAGCTTTCAGTGATTTGGTCAGGGTCAATTCAAATTCAGTGAAATGAGCTTTCAATGAAACAAAGTAAACCCATATATATATATATATATATATATATATATATATATATATATATATATATATATATATATATATATATGGTTTGGGAACAAACCAGTTTGTCCAAGGACATCTTCCATGTTTAGGGTTAGGGGAATTAAAAAGGGGTGGGGGTTAATTTGAGGAAGAATGTTAAGGCTAGGAAGTAAAGGAAGATTTGAGCAAATTTTGGGAAGTGAAGGGTCAATTTAATATGAGGAAGTTAAGAGGAAGTGAGGTAAGTGTAGGGTGGGACTTAGGGTGTTTTATGTGATTGCAACTGGGAAAGGGAATCAGATTTAGGCGTGTTCTTGCTAAGGTAAGTGCTGCATCCGAGACGACCTGTAGGTATTCCGGAGAAAAGGTACACCTCGGGTTAATAGTAGTTGGATGGTCGTAGTAGGTGGGTAGTTTATATATGTATTTTATCTCTCCTTCTCTCTGTCTGTCTCTCTCTCTCTCTCTCTCTACTGGGTTGCTGTTATATGATTAGATAATTTATTGTGGGGCTATGAAGGGGATATTCATTTGTTTTGGTTCAGTTTTACAAATTGGTTTATTGGATACAGTTATGGTATTTCATTGTGATTTTCATTGCCTTGATGTAGCAACCCTTAGCTTATTGTTTGGCTCCACTGCAATTGTCTGGAGTTGTTTCTGATTTTGCAGTCGGTTTCTTAAGAAAGGATTTGGTTACATGTGGTCCTGGGGGGCAGGTCCCCTTATTTTCAACATGGGTGTTCATTCCTTTTGTTTTCACTCATTGCAGTGGTGGTTCATGTGGTTTGTTTGTGGAAGGACCTTGTGGGTTCATTGGTGGTGGTGGAACAGTGGAATGCATAGTTTTGCTGCTTGGAGGAGTACCTGACTGAAAGAGAATGTTTGCGAGTCAGGAGACACCCGCAAATAATGGCCATCAATTGTGCATGCACACTGTGACACAAACAGTCATGGGGGAGGGGGGGCTGGTGGGCTTTTACATTTGAGTTGCTGTTCCTGAATTTGGAGCACCACCCTCTGTCTTCCTGGTTGCTTGGTTAGAGCATCTGTGGTGTATTATTAAAAGAAGAAAAAAAAAAAAAGAAGGAAATGTAACACATAAATTAAGAGGAGGGAGACAATACAAGGTTTGCAATGTGGCTTCCATTTAGGAAGCAGTACAAGTCACCAATGGCCACATCTCTCGGCTGTACAGAGCTTAACCGAATGTCAGATTTTCCATCATATTTTGGTGTGTGTTCATGAAGCTGTGGTTTGCTGATAAATCAGTGGCAAGTCAGGAAAGTACAGTCAGGCATAATGTCAGGCATTTGCAGTAAACATCCTCATGCTCTTCTGAAAATTCAGGCTAATTTTAAATCGGTTATGCTATTATCTTTATAAGTTGGTAACACCAATATTTACAGTTGCCCCTATTTTGTGCCATTCTCCCACCATTATTTATGACTTTGTCCAGATTTCTTGCTATAGGATGCTGGAAGGCATAGGTTGGGCTGGCCTGGAGAAGGAGGGAAAAGGTAAAATAAAAAAAGAAGAAGAAGCCAGAAAAAGACACTGGATATAGGCGCTCAGTGCATATTATTAATGTCCTGTAATGCATGCTAACATGAATCCTGTCTTTCTGGTAGTTTTAGGAGTTTTGTAACTGGGATAGTTAATTTGTCACAGTCTGTAAATATGGGGCACAGACTATTTTAAGTTTTGTCTACAGTTTTGTATTAAGAGGTTGAGAGGTATGGTTAAGGAGGCATAGGATGGTGGAGGTGTTTTACCTCTGAGTGGTGAGGGGCCAGGTGGGTCCCTGGTATACACTTCATGGGTTTGGAGCACTTAAACTATTGTTGCTGTTGACTTGAAGTTCACATGGAGGGTGGGGCAGCATAAGAGAATGTGCAGTATGATGCATCCTGGGGGATGTAAGGCATGAGTAATTGCGAGGAGTTACAAGTTTTCACTCTCTCTCTCTTTTGTTCTGCAATCGTAATGTGTCTCCTTCTTTTGACAGATGATGAGTATGCAGAGTTTGCTGCAGAGGTGGGCAGCCATTGTGTCGCAGGAAGAAGAGCTGTTCCAGGAAGTGCCTATTACTGAGTCCCGGGTGGATGAAAAATCTCGTGAGTCCAGTCAGAAGGGAAGATGCCTGGTGGAGAAGAGCAGGTCAGTGGCCTGAGGGAAGTAGGCATGGCAGTTGAGAGATGTTGTCACAGTGGATCTTCCAGCTGTTGGAGTGACACATGATGGAACTGCAGGTAATGAAATGTTGGGAGTTCCGCTAGACATGGCAGGCTTAAAGTGTTACAGAAATAATTTCGGGATAGTTGGGGAAGAGGTGTGTCAGGGGTCAGGTGAAATTATAGGTGCTATGGGGGATATGCAGAGGCTTAACAAACAGGGCCAAGGTGAGGCAGTCATCAGGGAACGGTAGTATAGTGTTATCTATGGGAGTTGCGGTTATCTGTGGGAGGGGTGGGATCACTCTCTGTAGTTGTGTTAGACTTTGGTATATGGCTGCATAATTGGTTAGTTACACAGGCTCTGGGGCAAGAAACATGGACATCTTTTATGATTCCTCACATACTGACCTCAGTTAAGGAGAAGATTTGGAAGGGGGAGTATGTCGATACCTTTGGATTAATTGATGCGGAAGGAGTCCAGTGATTGGTGGAATTAGAAATGGCAAATAGCAAAGACCTTTTAGAAGATTTAGTGGCCTTGTGGAGGAGGAGAGTAGGTAGGCTGCTACCAAGGACATGAGAAAATGTGGGTGTTAGGCTTCGTGTATGACATGGTGGTTTGGCTGAAGAAAAATACCATATTGACCTTACCACTCTTGGCTTACTTTCTCATGATCAGGGAAACTCAGTGGTTATGGATGGGGAACGCTTGGTTATGGAATGACCAGAGGTTTTGGAAGTGGAAAGCAGTTGATCACTTCCTCCACTGGGAGGTTTGGCATCCAGATACATGGCTAGCCACTATGATGGATAGCTTTGTCGGGGTTAGTAGATTGGAGGAGACAGAAGGAGAAGGGGTGGAGGTATGTTGGGCCTTTAATGTGGGGTGTTGCTCCTGGGTAGCATGTAGGTTCTCACATGCTTGTTCAAAGTGAGTGGGGATCCATCCAGCTGTACAGTGTGGTCTGTGGTTGATGAGAAGGTAATTTGGTGAATCCTGATTTGCTTTCCACTGACACGTTCTCAGGGGTTTCAGAGCCTATGAGATAGGGGAAATTTTGGGGGGCAAAGGGGAGGAGTGTCCCTTTGGGGGACTCATTCTTCTGTTAAGGTGCAAGTATTGCAGCATTTGCTCCAGCAATTTCCTGATTTGTCACTTAAGGAAGAAACATTCTTCTTCTTTTGGCATTTACCATTAGGGGTAGCCACAGCAAAACAACTGTCTGCAGAATGATTGGCAGTGGAGTTTTATGGTGTCAAGTTGCTAGTCCAGCACCCAACCTTCCAGAGAAGGCACACACATGCACACACTCACACCTAGGGCCAATTTAGAGTGTCCAGTCAACCTGCAGAATGTCTTTGGTATGTGGGAGGAAACCAGAGTACCTGGAGGAAACTGACATGACCACAGGGAGGACACGCAGACTCTGCACAGAAGACACCCTCCCGGGAATCGAACTGGAGAACCTCTTGCTGTGAGGAAGCAATGCTAACTGCTACACCACTGTGGCCACCCACCACTTAAGGAAAAAATAATTGATGGATTTTCCTGGGGGGGGGGTTCTATTAAACCGAGGGTGCTGGGGGATGGAGTAGTCTGTAAGAATTTGAGATCAGTATGGGGAAAAGATTATATTTTGGAGGGTTTGGTGGAGGGTAGGCTGTTGGCCCCTTTGATATCCTTCCCTTGAGCAGTTTTAAGGTCTCACCATTGGGTCTGGTGCCTAAGAAGTCGGACAGTGAATTCCGGTTGATTCACCCTTTGTCGTACCTGGAAGGGAACTCCATTAAGGACTTTATTTCATTATAGGACACCATGGTCATTATGCATCTTTGGATGATGCCATGAAGGTTATTTGGGGGTTTAATGATCCATGGTTGGTGAAGGTGGAAGACTGGCCATTGTTAGGTATGGTGGTTGGGAATAAGTATTGCTTTGACAAGGCTATGCCAATGCTTGGTAGCCGGTGCTACTTTTGAGAAATTTGACACTGTACTCCATTGAGTTTAGCAGCAGCAGGTGGGCACGCAGAGGGCACTACATTACCCGGATGATTTATTGATAGTAGGCAAAGGGTTTGGGAGAGTGTGGGAAGGTATGCAAGAGTTTTTGGGGATGTGTGAGGAGGTGGCAGTCCCATTAGCTAGGCTGAAGCTGGAAGACCCAGCTAAGGCATTGGATTTCTTGGGTTTGTTAGTGGATGTGGAGTGTGGGTTGTTTTGTTTACCGGCTGACAAAACAGCATGTTTGAAGGAGAAGATTGAATGGGTGGTGTGCAAAGATAAGCTGCAGATTAGGGAGGTTATGGAGCTTTTAGAGCTCCTGAATTTTGCATG
The DNA here is from genome assembly GCF_019279795.1 of Protopterus annectens. Taxonomy (NCBI): domain Eukaryota; kingdom Metazoa; phylum Chordata; order Ceratodontiformes; family Protopteridae; genus Protopterus; species Protopterus annectens. Next base: position 762,396,776 of record NC_056745.1, read on the forward strand.
TCAAGAAGTTCATCTGGGGCATACTTTTTGTAGGTTGGTGGCCTTTTAGGGAAGAGCAAACATCATTGGCATAGGAATAGTAAGTTGATGCTGGTGATTTTGGCACTTTGGTTGTCCTTGGAGTGGTATAATAGTGCCTCCTTTTGGCAGATGGGTTGGGTTACTCAAGGGGAATTGCAGCAGGATGCATTTTTTTGGCAGGCAATAGATTGTGGCTTGTTGGCCAGCAGATTGGAAGAATGAGTGGAAGAAAGATTTTTATCTTATATCAGATAATGGATTAAATTTAATATTAATGTTTTTTTTCTTTTTTTGGGGGGGGATTGTCATCCTGGGCCATTCCTATATTCATTGAGTGGCAAAGAGAGCTGCTGTTAGGACAGCTGACAAGAAATTGGGTTTACATTGAATCGGGTGGAGAGTCAGGTGGCATGGCATTAGAGGCCTTAGGAGGAATCAGCTTAAGGAGGAGTTTGCATTTATACATTTATCACAGATGGGACTTCTTCAAATATTGATGGTACATTTGTCTTGTAATAACTTGGGAATAATTTCTAAGAAGCAGTTGGTGTATAGGATAAGAGAGGATTTGGTTACGTTGAAGAGGTTATATCTGGGTATGTGCATTGTATGGTCCAAAACAGTACTGTGTTTATGTTGGAGAAATGCCGCTAGAATTATGGAATTAGAGAGGACATGGCAGTTTATTAATTGTAGGTTGGCATGGCAGCTGGTTGCTTTTGGCATGCACATGCTAGAACATAGAGACTTTGATGACAGGGACACAGATTGATTTAGAGATGATGGAGTGCACCAGAATGAATTTGGTTTGGATATATTTAATGTACATTTAAGTTTATTTTTGGAGGATTTAATGAAAGTTCTTTATTAAGGGAGGGGGAACAACCTGGGTCAGGCTGGTGGGTGGAAAAGAGGGGCAGGTTTGTCCCTCTTCTGTTCCCTCTCTTGGTATTGGGTGTTTATGCAAGGAGTTTGGGGGGATAAAAGTGGGCATTAGGATGCTGCTTATAAGTGAGCTGTGGTGTGAACGCTACTTATTCAGGCAGGTTAAGTGGGAATATGCTGCCCTGACATATGATTACAAGGATGTTCCGTGTTGTGGTTACAAGGATGTTCATGTTGTGATTAACATTTCAAAATGATGCAATAGAGTTTTGTTGGAAGTTAATAAAGGTTGTCAAATGCCATTTTGGAGTGATGTGTTTTATTGAAGAGGATCAGGATAAATGAGGTTTGGAAACAAACCAATCTGTCCAGGGACATCTTCAGTGCTCAGGGGTTAGGGGGAGTTAAAAGGGACTGTGGGGGGTTTGATTTGGGGAAGAATGTTAAGGCTAGTAGGTAAGAGAAGGTTTGAGTAGACTTTGGGAAGTGTAAGGTTAATTTAATATGGGGAAGTTTAGGGGAAGTGAGGTAAGTGTAGGGTGGGACTTAGGGGGGTTATGTGAGTGTAACTTGGAAAGAGAATCAGATTTAGGCATGCTCTTGCTACCTTCCCTCCCTTCCTTTCTTTTTGGGTCATTTTTGATGGTTTGGTTATTGAGGTGGGTGTTTAGGCAGAGAAGAGTGGCAGGTGTGTCCCTCTTCTGTTCCCCCTGATGGTGTTTGGTGTTGATGCAAAGGGTCTGGAGGATGAAAGCAAGCGATAAGATGCTGCTTTGATTAGTAAAAAAAAGTGAACGGTGGCAAGGATGCTGCTTATTCGGGCAGGGCGAATGGGGATACGCTGCCATGACATATCGTTGCAAAGATGTTCTATGTTGTGGTTACAAGGATGTTCATGTTATGAGTAACATTTTGAAATGATGCAATAAAGTTATATTGTTGGAAGTTAATAAAGATCATTAGATGCTATTTTGGTGTGACGTGTTTTACTGAAGGGCATTGAGACAAATCTATGTGGGAAAACATGTTCTATTCAAAGATTAGACTGAGTCACTTTTCTATATAGATATGCAACTACTTATATATGGAACATAGCACACTGTCATGGATAGTTGCAGATGGCAAACGGTCTTCTGTGCTATGAACTTAATGTAGCTATAGATAGCGCACATATGTGGACAAATATGCATCAGTGCCCACACCAAGCCTTACAGTGGAAGTATTGAAGTCTACATTAAACAGCTTCCAAAGGAAGCCTCACACATGTAGGTATCACATCATGGAGGTTGTATCTGTTATGCAAAAGTGTTCTTCATTTTCAACACTTCAGGAGCACTGTGGTCATGTAGATATACAGCATAGACCTAAAATGTAATACTGTCTAGTGGATGTAGTGAAATAGATAAGTGGAGATACAATGCTACACTGTCTCCCTATGTGGAGGTAATAACCCCATATATGTGAGTGTCTCCCAATACTACAGACTTGTATGATATATTGGCTATATTTAGATCTCCAATGCCATGCATTACAAATGAGCCTCATTAACATGTGATGTTTCAGAATTTTTTTCTACGCAAAATGTGTACCTGGACAGGGGCTGATAAAAGACAATGCCTCTATTTATAATGACTTACTGATCCAGTAGCATGTGTCAAAGTCTTCAAGTCTTGCACAGCAAGCTAATTGCATTCAAGCAGAGGGATGAGGCCTTAGAAATGACCCTGACCTGGGTTAATTTATGCAGTCCCAGCAACTATAATCCCTTGTTGGGGAAAAGAATTATGAGGTTATACCTGCTCATCTGTATTTGGTGACAGAGATAATGACAATATGCTAATACTAGAACCATGAATGAAACCTGCACTAGGTGAATGGGCATGTCATGGGGGTATTATTGCTTTCAGAGGGGAGAGCTGAGAATAAAACAAGGCCATGCCTCATAGCTCAAAATCACCTCCTGAATAGTGGCAGCACATAGAAATAGGGCATCCCAGTACTGTTTCAAAACATCCTATGTGAGCATTGGTGATAGCTTCTAGGTTCATTCTCCTCTTGCCCCTGCTGCTGATCTCAACAGAGAGAGGTTAGTCACTTGAGTTACACCATATAACTTGATGCCAGGTAGAAGAGGGCTTAGAGGAAACACACACCTGCAAAAGTCATCCCAATTCATGTACACGCCATGGATTTGCAAAAAAAAAAAAAAATACTGGGCAAAGGAATGTGCCTATGATGCAATATTTACTGGGCATGCCACCAGAGTGAGTGTAAATGCAGAAACTTGGACTTTGCAAGTATGTCTAGGATGTCACAGATAGAGTACCATGGAGTATGGTCATTCCTGCTCCTGAACAGTAGCAGAAGATATATTTGCCCATTTCACATGCTGTTATGGTAGGCTTTGTCACACTAGAAAAAATGTAGTTATACAAGTATGGAACTTGGAAAGTAATATTCACAGTTATAGTTAATATATTTCTTAATTACCCGTGCATATTTGTTACCTACTTGCAGAAAGGTTTATATGATTAGATAATAGTAAACATGCTACACAATATACTTGGCAACAGTGACATAGGCAGGTAATATAAAATATGTGTAGTATGCATTATGTTTTTCAAACAGTGTAACAACCACATGTGCAATGAATACTATAGCATTATAATTTGTGGAAGGCAATGGCATGCATTTTTTCAGCCGTATGCAACATATTTGTACAGCTATTAGAAGAGCAAATATAAGGGCACATTGCTTAAGCTTAGGGTTACAGGAATATTTTGCTGTCTATCCCTGGTGTATTAGTCATTATAGGAAAACGGGAATTCTTATTTGCTGTGTTTCTTGGGTGCTCAGGTTATATTAGCAGGCAGTATAAAGTAACAAAGGTATCATTTGCACCTCCATTTGGAACTCCTTTATCTCTAATTTTGATATTACTCATGAGTCATTGTCAGATATGTATATTACACATGATCTGATAATGTAATTTTATTCTAATGTGTATTCAGAGCAGAGCCAGTAGTTGACCTAGGCAGCTGCCTAGGGCTTTTGTTGGATGGGGGCCTTGCTCTGCTATAGATATTAAAAAAAAAAAAAAAAAAAAAAGTAAATAAAAAAGCCCCAGCATTAGGACCTTGCAGGAGAAAACAGAACAAGCATTAGGACTTTTCAGGAAGACTTTGAACTTCTGTAAGTCCCAGAAAACACAGTAAGCATTAGGATCTTGCAGGGAGAAAACAGAGCAGAACTTCTGTAAGCCTCGGAAACCTCAGCATTAGGGCAACAGCAACATCCTAAATCATGGGAGATTCAAGTACAGGATGGCAACAACAGCATCCTACACCAGAGGCGATTTAACGTGAAGATGGCAATGTCAACAGGGGATGTACACAGCAACAGCAAGCACGGACTCATAATGAGAGATACAGCAACAACACAGATTTGTAATGCGAGATATACAAGCAAGAGCAAACAGAGCACAGATCCATTGAATGCACAGTTTTGTGTGTGTGTTGTGTGTGTGTGTGTGTGTGTGTGTGTGTGTGTGTGTGTGTGTGTGTGTGTGTGTGTGTGTGTGTGTGCGTGTATGTGTGTAATGCTCCATTAAGGGCACTGTCTAGTTAAGTGATTTTGCTCAGAGTCAAACCCTGAACTTTAATAATTCAGAGCAGGCAAGTGCCATAAACCTATACACCAAATGCCAGGTCTCCTTTAATTTTGTTTCTCTTTTTAGTTTTTGTAAATCGGTAAGGATTTCAGTCTGTCATTCTCAGTCATAGAGTGTCAGAGTTTTGTTGTTCACTGTCAGTGGTGCTACCTGTTACACACTTGCTTTTGGTGTGGAAGGCTGTGGGTTCTCTTCCCACACTAGGTAGATCAGTTGCTGATAATATCATGCAGCATAAGGGGAGGTGGGGGTGTTGCACTCCTTTAGATGAGATGCCTAGTAACTATGAACCTGTTGCCAGTTTGCCAGCCATTCCCTATTGCATATCACCAGCACACCATTTTTTTAAATGTAAGTTAGGCAATTTATTTTTCAAGGGCAGCAGGCACTGAATTTGTAGATGAAACACTGCAAAGTTGTTTGCCAGCAGCAATCTCATTATTAGTTATAGATCTCTTTAATTTGGAATTATTCAGATGACTTTTACTTTTGCAGAGATTGTGCATATTGACTGATATTGGTGGATTATAATGACAGCAGTTTATGTGACCTTTCATGGTTGAAATGTTCTAAAATGGGTAGTTTTGTCATTACTGGTGCATACATTTCATTTCATTGCTTACTGGAAAATGTTCAAAACTACAAATTTAAAACACACACTAACAATTGATGCTGTATTAAACAAGGAATATAATTTAATACAACACATACGTTTATGTAGTAGTAGCATTAAAATCTGAACCCCTGTGACCAGCACTTGCTCTATAACCTGCTGGAAAGCACTAGGAAGCCTTAAACTGATACAAGCACTCAATTCTCCTTGTTAATAAGGAGAAATTAATCACAGGCACTAAACAGCCTATAATTGCAAAGTACTTTGCAAAGGTAAGGGAAAACAGCTCTTGTACTTTACAAAAAAAGCACCTAAACAGGCATGTCCAAGGGTCAGCTTCCGGTGATTTCTCCTGTCCACCTGGTGAATCTGGGCATACTGGGGCAATGCAGCAACTGCCTCATGTACACAGACAACCCTCTCTTCCTACCACTCAACACTATAACCTGCGAGAGATGCACTTACATAGCCAAACTGGAAGCAAAGCTCTCTCCAGCCAAGATTGTGCTCAACAGTCAAGAGGAGAAGGTTAACACCTGCACTACACCTCAAGCAACACATAACCTTTCAAAACCCATACCATCAATACCCACACATAGCAACACTAAACTCACATATGTGGAGGCCCTTAACATTAACCTGCCCAAGCAACAAGGACCTCCGAAGCTGAAACACAAACAAACACCAGTCAAAACCAAAGTGACACATAGCTCACACCAGTATGCCACCCAACAACAGCCCCTAAGGCAAGAAAATGTACCCAACATTTTAGTCATAGGTGACTTTATAGTCAAGCACACTGATGTCCCACTCATCAGGCTGAACAAGGAGAAAATTACAGTCAGCTGCCTGTTGGGTGCCAGGATTGGCTACATAACGCATGCACTCAAGTCACTCCACAATAAGTACAAATACAACTCTGTCATTGCCCATGTTGGAGTGAATGACTTGAGACGGACCTCCCTGGACTACATGAAAAAAGACATGGAGGAGCTCTCAGCTCATGTGGCCCAGGCAGGTATGACCCTAGCCCTGAGTAGCATCCTGCCTTCACCCAGAATGATACCACAGTATAAGGACAAAATGATTGACTTCAACAACTGGCTAAGCTTCTGGTGTCATTCAAAGATGATTCAGTATCTGTCTGCCTGGGATGACATGATCGACAAACCACGATGCTTTGCCAGAGATGGTCTGCACCTGTCACCCCTGGGATTCAAATTACTGGCTAAAGCTCTTGCCACCCCTATAGTGCCTTTTTTACGCAAGGTTCAAAGGACAAAACCACCACTGTAACAGATACAAGCAAGCAAAATCTGAAGGTAATGCTACTCAATGCTTGAAGTCTAAACCTCAAAATGCACTCTCTTGAGGTACTCCTAAAAATGGTCGTCATCGATATCTGTGCAGTAACTGAGACCTGGTTCAAGGCTCTAGAGAGCACCCCTGCAATACCAGGCTACAACTCTTACCATACTTTTCGGTCACCAGACCAAGACTGAAACACTAAAGGTAGAGGAGTGTCCATATTAACCAAGGATATTCACACCTCCAGGCTAGTTGTCCAACACAATGCATCTGAAATTTTCCAGGTGCAACTAACACTAGGTAAGACTACAATTCAAATTGTAGCTTGCTACAGATCCCCCACCATGCCCCAAGATTCTCACTACACCTTTCTAAACATACTGGAAAATATTAAGATACAGCCAAACACCTTAATACTGGGTGATTTCAACTACCCTGCAATTAAATGGAAAACTACTCGGGTACCAACACCTTTTCCCAACGGTTCTTGGAATTCATACATTCCAATGCTATGGGTCAACTAATCCATTGTCCCACCAGGGCCTCCAATATCCTAGACATGGTCATTACCAACATGGGAGATAGATGCTCAAAACTCCCTCATTTGTCAGGTCTCACCATAAGCTAATCACCCTTGACATCCACATACCACCCCCACCCCCCTAGTAAGAAAACCTCTGTAAAAAAACTTCTCCAAAGCCAACTTCATGCTACTCAAGTCAGAAGTGACAAACTTCATGACACCCATGCAGATGGGAGCTGAAAGTTCAACTGCTGAATCCTACACTAAGGCACTGTATGAGCGCATCCACTCGTGCATGAATCGTGCCATCCCAAATAGAACCAAGATGCTCTCCTCCAAAAATAGGAAGCCAATCTGGTGGTCCCCTGCCATAAACACACTATACAACAGAAGGAAGAAACTGTTGCAGAAAAGTGGAAAATCCCAGGATGCAAAAACCTCCCTTACCAGCCTCAGTAAGAAGCTGAGATACCTCATAAAATCCTTCAAAGCAAGTTACGAAAATAAAATTGCTAAAGATTCCAAAGACAGCCAAAAGGCATTCTATAGTTATGTCAAGAATCTAAATGGCAATGCTCAGATCTGCTCTGAGCTACAACAGAATGGCATTAAATATACTGATCCCAAGGATATTGCCAATATCCTGGCAGATCGATTTAGTGCCAACTTCACCCCCCCTCACCCCCTAAATGGCCAATCTCAATAACAAACAATTGCCAAATTCCGGTAATCATGGCCACACAGGTAGAAAACACACTCTCCAAAGCTAAGAATACAGCATCCATGGGACCAGATGACATCCCGGGCTGTGTACTACATGAACTACAAAATGAACCGGCACCTCACCTAAGTGTCGTGTTTAATCATAGCCTCACCTCAGACTTCGTGCCCACTGAGTGGTGCACAGCTAGTTATCCCACTCCACAAAGGGGGATCCACCTTGGATCCTGGGAACTACCATCCCATCAGTCTGACGAGCCTGATCTGCAAGGGCATGGAATGCATTATCATGGAACTTATAAACAAAGACATTGGCAACCTTCAAACACTGGACCCTACCCAGTTTGGGTTCATGAAGGGCCGATCTTGTCTCCTGAACCTGATTGACTTCTTTGAATCAGTCTCCAGAGCTGTGGATGAGGGTAAGGAGGTCCACACAGCCTATCTGGACCTTGCCAATGCCTTTGACACCATCCCCCACTCTGGAATCATAGATAAACTTACTAAGCTGGGCATAAATCCCTACGTCATTCGATGGGTTGCCAACTGGCTTACTGACAGAACCCAGACTGTAAAAGTAGCCAACTCCAAATCCAGCTCCAGACAAGTGACAAGTGGAGTACCTCAGGGTTCAGTCCTGGGACCGCTCTTGTTTAGCATCTACTTCTCTGAAGTACAGGGCAACACTAAGGGACTCTGGCTAACAAACTTTGCAGATGACTGCAAACTAGAAGCCATTACTGAATCCCCAAAAGGGCCTTACAGAAACAGATGCTTGGTGCCAGAGCCATGGGCTCAAGCTTAATGCCAAGAAATGTATAGTTATCCCCTTTGAGAAAAAACATGTACCCAGGAATTACCAGATAGGTGTAGGTACACTAAACACCGAAAGTGTGATGAGAGACTTAGGGACACAGGTTGACAGTGGTCTTACCTTCGATAACCACATTGCCACAACAGTCAGGAAATCCTTCTTTGCAGCACATCTCATCACTAAGGGCTTTTCATCCAGAATAAAAGGAGGTCATGGTCTCACTGTACTCTTCCCTCATTAGACCCATTATAGAGTACAATGCCCCGTTTGGTATGTACCTCACAAGACATCTGCAACAGCTGGAAAGGCCACAGAAATACCTCACTAAAAGAATCACAGGCTAAAGCAGATGCCCTGTGCTGACCATCTAAATAAACTACAGCTATACTCTGTGGCATATCGTCTACTCAGAGGTGATCTCTGCTTAACATACAAGGCCATGTCAAACCCTGAGCTGTTGGACATGCTCCACTTAAAGAAATCCCAGTCCCTCAGAGCCACACGCTCCAGGGATCTAAACCTTGTGATCACAATGAACAAAACATGCTGGAGGGATAGGTTCCTGTCCCAGAGACTCCCCATACTCTGAAATAGACTGCCCATACATGTCAAGCAGAGCGCCTCTTTGGCCCTCTTCAAAAGGAACCTTGACAATTGGATGGGAGATAGGAAATTCACCTTGGGGATCACGTCAGTCGCCCTGCTAGACAGGGGTCCAGGGAAGTAGATATTGTGGGAAGAATTATCCAAGGATTGTTATGGCTAGACTTGTATAGGCCCTAGGGCCAATAGTCTAGTACCAACCTATGAACCTATGAACCTATGTATGGTCCTAAAAATGTATGCAGGGGGCACATGGTTTGAAAACAGCCCCAAAGTACACTTAATCTGCCATTGGCCACATACATTTTTCTATGCATTTGGGTTTCAGGGCAGTTTAAATGAATATAAGTTTCAAAGGCAGAGAAGTGTACTGTTGATTTTGCTAAGTATGTTTCATTGTGAGGCTGTATTGTTTTGTTTAGCAAGTGTCTGTTGGTGTTTGTGCTGTAAAATTTGAAATAAAAGTTTTAAATTAAATCCGCATATCTGTAATCATTATAGAAGTAAAGAAGAAAACAGCATGCACACTAATATGTTTGATCAGTGTTTATGGTAACTGGGGCGAAATAGCCAAGTAATGGGACACTGGAAAGGCTGTGGGGGGGCACTGATCCATTACACCACCTAGGGCCCCAGTTGATCATGATCTGACTAAGTCAGACTACTTTGATGTCACTATATTGGAGAACAGTATATTATTCATACACTGTACAAGCACACAATTTCACAACCACAACTGAAATGAATATTGCATAAAGGCAAAATATAACTATAAGGTTAGCATGTTTCATTATTAAATTAAGACTCTTCCTGTATGCCATTTGGTATATGAAGGTTTCTGCAAAGTGTTTTATGTGTAGTTACAGTACTTAAAAAATGCTGATGGGGAAAATGAGAAACACAGAACGGGGAAAGATAGGCTGAATCTTTGTTATACTTTATAAACTTATACACAACTTCTGTGAGCTCATCAATAACACCTTACTTCCAAAAAAACTAATGTATTAAGCAATACAGCACTTATCCAAAAATAGCAGAACTGCTTCCACAGTATAAATACAGGTATGTGCATTATACGATGCATGAATGTGTCATTGCAGTGAAGGTAGCTTGCTTAAATGCAAATTTTCAGAAAAAGTTTAGCAAAAGCACTTTCAGTGATAGTGGAGGATCCCCTTTTCTGTACTGTTGTGTGATCTCAGAGTAGGTATATTTAAGTGTGGGGGTGTGGAGCTGTAGGGGTGATTGCTCTCCTGCAAAAAAAATGTTATAAAAATTTTTGATGAAATTGCTTTCAGCTAAAAATATTTGGTGAATCTGTGAATGATGGAACTACTATTTACACGAATCTAATTGTCTCAGATGTGGAAGGTATACCATACTTACAGTTGCATATCCCTAAACTGGGAATACATTGTGCTCACTTAGATTAGAGAGCATTATTATAAGTATGGGACAAAGTCTCCTAGGTAATATGCAAATTAATAGTTGTGACATCAATAAAAAATACAAACACAGATTATTATTTCAAAGTCTGTTAGGTTGTATTTTCTATGTTCTTACCTTACTTTTGATTATGTCATCAGCACATCATATTATAGTATTACTTCCCATAAACAAAATCACAACATTTGGCAAAGTCAGAACACCATACCTGCTGTACAGACCTCAAGGAGCCATGTATTAGAGACAATTGCACACCACAGCACCACAGATGTATCAACATACTGCAGCTATGCACCAGCAGACATATAAAATACATAACACACTATTCAGTTTACTACAGACACTTGCGATGATTCAGTATGTTTACAAAGGAGAAAGGAGCAGGGGGGCCTAGAAACTCTTATTTTACAAATGCATAATAAGTATAATTTTCACTACTCATGTGGTTGCTAACCTTAAATATAATGCATGTTGAATATATTTCATTTTGCATGTGTATATCTCTAATGGGATGCACCAAGTATCACGTCTACTGTTATGTAATCCTGTAACCTTTACTACAAACATGCAACAAGTAGTTATGGGAGATTATTCACCGCTTTCGTCCAACCAGACTTCATTAGAAATACAAATTAAATGAATTTCAAGCCATGTTTAAATACTTTAAACATAAATAGGTGCTCACATCTCAAATGAATGAAGTAATTATTCAATTAAATGCTTAAAAAGACAATGCATAAAATAAAACAAAACTAAAGTGCTTCTTTATTTAGCAGCTTTAACATATACTCTGTGTTCTTTTAAAAAACATTTGATATTAATAACATCATTTAAACCTGGGGAAATGTCAGCCCTTAACTTTATTTGCCATCTAGTTTCTCTCTGTTCAAGATCATTTTTGAAATTCCCCCCTCTTGGGCTTAAATGTCCCTGTTCCAGGACAGAAAATAAAATTTGTTTAAAATCACTGCATTCAATGCTATGTCTATATAAAGCATTCTTACTGTCTTTATTTTTGGTGCTGTTGACATGTTCCCTATTTCTAATATAATGGAGCCTAGTGATCATTCCAACATAAAATTTTGAAATAGTACTGCAAATCGCAATATAAACAACTCCAACGCTCTTGCAAGAAAAATAGCCTGTCACCAGTATGGTATAGGGCAGATGTGGTAAGTCTATAAAGGGCCCTACCGAAATATACCTGCACATGCTGCATGTATGACATTGGTGCATGCCATGTGCTTTGCTAATCCCAATAGTGTTAGCAACAAATGAGTCGCTGCCCTTTTCCAACAAACTTTTTAAGTTAAAATCGTTCCTATAAACAAAACTGGGCTTAATGCCCACACATTTTGTTAAATCATGATTGCCTTCAACAATTCTCCAATTTCTTAAAATAACATTTTTAATAATAGGGCCATCAGTAGTCATGGGCATCCCAAAACTCAAATGTCTCACATTAAAAGGAACACTATTGTTGGAAATAAGAACAAGTGCTTTTTTAAGAATGGCAGGATACCTATCTTCTCTTCTGTCCCATATGTATTGTATCTGTTCATCTAATACATTTTCATCATAACCTCTATCTGTAAATAATTTCTTAATGAATTGAAACTCCTCAGCCAGAGAAAGATTGTCAGTGGTCATCCTACTGGCTCTGATAAATTGGCCTTTACGGATGTTATTTTTAATATGGTTCGGATGTTGACTGGAGTAATGTACATAGCTGTTCATAAAAGTAATTTTCCTATGAATGCTGCTGTTGAATATATTATTGACATAATCCCATTCTAAATGGACATCTAAATAATTAATGGATGTACCTACATACCCACTAACAAACTTTAAGAAGGAGGAACTCAAGTTAAGTTGTTTGACAAATGCGTTTATACCATGCTATCGAAAGATGAAAATAGCGAATGCTATTTCATCAAACCTAAAATATCTAAACCACATAATATCGTACATTCAGAACAGCGAATTTTTTCCCAAGGAAAAAATTTTGCTATTCCGAAACACATACACACAACACAAGCACACCTAAAAAGCACCAATCCACACACATACACTTAAAATCCTACAACTAACCCTACACTAAACTGTACATACACTACTATCTATCCACTTACCATAACCCAAACCCTAATCCTAAGGTCCGTCACTATCGCACACTAACCTAACCCGTGCCCTAACCCTAACTCACTTAACGCGCCCCTAACCCTAACTCGCCTAACCCGCACCCTAACCCTAACTCACCTAGCTCACGCCCTAACCCTAACAGCCACACAATCGCACACTTACCTGAACCTGACCTGTAACTTTCCACCACAGCGCTGAAAATAGCAAAGCCACAGAATTGGCCAACCAAATTCTTCCCCTAGGAAAGAATTCTGTGTTCTGCAGCTTCGCTATTTTTAGCGTTAACTGAAAACGGGTCAATATTAAAACATTTGAAGTTTTAAAACTTCAATGTTCTGATATAGGCCCTTGACAAATAACTCCACCTCATTTTGTCCCCCTTTCATAACAAATACCAGGTCGTCAATAAACCTTTTGTAATATAAAACTTTAAATGTTTTACAATAGTATTTTAAAGTAAGATGCTCCCACCATCCCATAACTATCTTGGCGAAGGAAGGAGCTACAGGAGACCCCATGGCTACACCTTGAACCTGTTTATATTACTGACGATTAAACAAGAAATAATGATTAGTTAAAATAATATCAAACAAATTACAATAAAAATTAATAACTGCAGTTTCTTGATCAGTAAATCTGTTTAAATATGCTCTGATGTATTCAATACCCAATTCCTGAGGTATACAGGTGTATAAAGATATAACATCCAAAGTAAAAATAACATGTTTCTCAGGATTAAAAGTTACAGTTTCAGTGAACAGCCTCATGGTTTCTAAAAAACTCCAAGAGCCTTTAAGAAAAGACTCCATTGAATGAAAAAAAGGTTGTAAAAAATAATCAACCATGATAGAAATGCCTTCAGTAACATAGTTAGGAGCTGAAATAATAGGTCTAAAAGGAGGGTTGACCTGGCTCTTGTGAGTCTTAAGTATGCCAAATAGTACACCTACCCTAGGATTCTCAATATGACAGAAATTGTACATAACTTCACTTATATCTCCAGCCAATAAACTATCATATAGAAAGTTGGAAACATACTTGTAACATTGAGAAATATCTGTACAACATGTTTTTTATATTCACATTCATTAGCCAACATTTCTTCAATTTTCAAAATGTACTCATCTTGGTCCATAATGACTAACATTCCTCCTTGTCACTTTTCATTATTCGTAGCTGTTCTAAGTTCTCTATTCAAATTATTATATAACTTGAACATTTGGCCCTTGTTAGCAGTTATAGCATCTCTTAGCTCATGTTCACAGGCTGATTCAAATACTTTTAAAGTCTGGTTTAACAATGGGTTGTAGCTGGAAGGCTTTAAAATGCTTTCATTACATTTAACATCTTTTAGCATATAACACAAATTTAACTTTCTAATGTACATTTTTAAATCTAAAATAATGTTAGTAATGTGTGCTCTCATTGCAGGTACAAAATTAATGCCTAACCTTAACAATTCGATATATCTTTGTTGTACTTACTCATTGTCCGTTGATGAGTCAGACACCTTCCGACCCTTCTTGCGTGTTGTCATTGGCTTTGCTTTGGTTTGTCAGTGTTCTTTTTCGAAAACTAAAAAAGTTTTTGGTTTTGTACCAAGTTCCTTGTTGCTGTCGCTGTTATTAACAGATGGTGCTGTCATTTCCATCTTGTAGCATAATGGAATCAGCCGTAGTATTCACTACATCTGTAGAACCCTCCATGTTCCTTTTCTGATAAGAAAAAGCTTTTGGGGCTGATTCACTCCTGACAACGTCAGCAAAAGAGGCAGGCCTAGCAGCCAAGTCCACGCTGTTTAAGGTGGACCTGCTTAGAAACCTGTGCATTTCTGTTAAAAAACAAAGAGTTCTTATTTTTCTTTAAAACACACATAGATTAAGCATTGTTAGCCTCATTCGCCATCAGATCCCGATGTAATTTGTTGTTTTTTCTTGTAATAACTGCTTTGTCATGTTGTTCTACATCTTGAAGCATAAGAAAGTACTCAAATCTTTCACAAAAGACAAACTTTAACTTAGGGCCAGATTCAGGAAGCCTCCGTGTAAGAGTTATAACTCTTACACGGAGGCTGCAGTTAAACGGTGTGATGTCAGCATGTCATGCATATGCATGAGGTGCATGAGGCATGCTGAATCACACTAGTAACTTTTACACGGTCCGTGTAAGAGAGTAGGGGGCGTGTCTGTAGGCTAAGCCCTGCAAGTGGACACGCCCCCGGAAGACTAGAATGGCTGAAAGTAAACAGCCACGAGAGAGGCCATGGAAATGTGAATAAACACACTACACAACACATGCCCCGACAGACCATCAGTGTATAAAGTGAAGAGATGTTATAAAATTAAATTAAAACCTTTTTTTTTAAACCCGTAAATGTTTGCTACTGTGTGCGCTCGTGTGCGCGGGTGTGCTACTAGCGCAATTGCAGTTAGCAGTCAGTGGAAAAGGATATAAAAACTAAATATGCAAAGTAAGCCAAGAAGTAATAGCTTAGCGGTAGAGTTGCTGGCCTAAGAGTAGGCAGGCAGGGTTCGAGCCCCCACAACAACCTTTTTTTATTTGTAAATAAGCACTAAAAAGCCCCCTGACAGTATTGTACAAATGTAAAAGTATTCCCTTTTGTAAAATGCAATGAAATGGAGCATATATTTTGAAGTAACACAATAATAAAAATAGTCAGAAATGTACTCATAGCTAAGCCGCTGTGAGAACGACTGCCCGTAGCTGAGTAGTGTTTAAAAAGCTGCAAACTGCGTGCCCGTTGCTAAGCACCGGTTTAACAGGCTGAAACTGTTTGCAACTAGCTGTGCTAAGCTGAACATGTGTGTCACTAGCCAATTAAGGTTTACCCTAGCGCACACCGTTTGCGCGGCGCTCCCACAAGCTAACTGCCAGTGCGCAAGTTACCTCCGCGCGCAAACGAAGCAGACCTGCTTTTAAGTGCTTAAAAGTGCTTTTGGCATGTTTGATTGACAGGTCTCAACTCATTTCTTTCAGGAAAATCAAAAATCAGTTGTCAGATTCGAACCCAGGATACCATGCACTAGAGTCAAGGTACTAAACCACTAAGCCATGACAGCGATACCTAAAAATGCAGAAATAGCATATATATGGGATAAAATCCAGAATGGAGCATGATAAAGCATTTTCAGTGAAGTAGATACAATTCCAAAATGGCCAATCAGAGAAATGTGCGGGAAAAGCGGCATATATAAGCCCCATAGGCGGGAATACACAGCAGAAACGATTGTAGAACAGACCTGCAGTCAGAATGAGTGGAGTAGGTGAGGGACGTTGCTTTCGAGCACAGCGTTAGGCGTTGAGGAGTCCAGATACATGGTCTGGCTCCTTGTCCATCATCACGAGGCCCAACTCATGCAGGGCCAGGTCTCATGGGGAGTGTATAGGGCAGAGGCATGGGACCAGTTGGCTCGTGATCTGACCAGTGCTACTGGCATTCCATGCACTGGTGAGCAGGTCCGTCACCACCATGCGGACCTGAAGCGAAGGAAGACCAGTTGACCGAATGGATCCAGGAGGCCCGGATATGCCCAACGCCCCACTACTGAGTAAGTTACATTTTGCTTATGTATGTAAGGATTTCAACTGGCTGATACCATGGAGATGTGTAGTCCAATATTACTTCTTTCGTATTACAGCTGCAGGTGTCCGCTCTGCGAACCGCGAGATGTATGCCCGTAGGCTGGTGCGGCTGCCACCATGCAGGTTAGTAACCCCACCCATTACTTGTAAATAAATATTGTACTGTAGCATGTATCAGAACACTGCAGTGTATTGATTAAAAGTAATATAATGTGCAAGCAGGAATTGTAAGTCTGCAGGTATGGCTGCAACAAGTTCATCAGTATGCAAGTGTAACTGGAAATATAATTGATAGAATTAAACAGTGCTGTAATACAGATGTCCCACCATGAATTAAATATAGTGTAACCTGCAGTAGTCTCAAGAGTACAGCTTTAGAATCTGAGGTAGTCATATGTGAGATATATCCCTGTTGAAATGCTGAATCATGACAGAAGTGAGGCTGTTGGAAAGTGTTTGAATCACCACCAGTCTAACATGTGAACAAAGCCTAGAAGTACCAACCTGAACTGTGAAGTTGCAGGATGTGTGAGAGTGACAGAAAGGGTCATGTATGAATAAATAAAGTAGTAATAACCCCTGAATATAGTAGCCCCAGTGTGTTTCTACAGAACTAAATGCATGTGGGAAGTACATCTTAATATCCCAAACTGATTTCAGTGTGTCAGAATCTGGAATGTGTAGGCCAAAGTCTGTATGGTGATCACAGTATACAATTTGCAGATAGAATGAATGATTATCTGACAGACTAAACAGCCATAGTTGTCCCCTGTCCTGTCATCAAAGTGTAGCAGGATGATGTATCTGATCAGATTCAAAATAAGGAGGATAGTGATGTATTTGTAACAGGTGTAGCATGACAGTCAAATAAAAATTATTTGAAACATCAGCCTCAACTTAATTGTGTACCTATTACAAATGTAAATCAATGTGTAACATATGAATGTGTCATCACTGTCTATCTCCACCCAACCCTATAATTCCATATAACAACACCCACTAAATAATGGTATGTGAACATTTCATTAATCATGGACATTTGTCCATTTCAAAAATATATGCATGCCTGTTTGTGCATGTGCCCTGTTCATACCTGCAAATTTGATGGCCTGTTGCCATTAATCAACCCTGCATGTTGTTTGACTGTGTATTTCTGTTCAAATAATGCATGTGATATTGATATGCCCCTTGTTCAATGGTGTTAATATCTGGGTGTTTGTTTGATGGGAATACCAATGCATGCTGTTACAACTAATCTGAATGGAATAAAATGCCACTAACCCAAACTAACATAACTACTCACAAACCTAGAACGCTTGGGAAGGCAGGTCCCAGCGGACCCACCTCTCCCACCTCAGCTGGCGACTGCACCTGGCACTAGTGCCCAGGCCGGACCCTCCGGTGGCCCTGTGCCACCTTCAGGTGGAAGCGCTGCAGGGGATGGGGCCCGTCCCCCATCTGCAAGTGTGGCCGGAGGGGTTCGTCCACTCACCCTCCAAGGTGTCCGGTCTGTGGTGCGAAGGGAGATCCAAGACTCTGTTCTTGGGCCCAAGGCCAGCTCGAGGCTCGTGTGGCACAGCTAACGGCCCCGGCCGTTGCCCCGCCTACACAGCCCCCAGCACAGCCCCGTCCTGGGCTGTGAAGGAACAGTGACAACTGCCTATGGGTGGGGATATCAGTTCCACTGTTGCCATCTGTGGGCTCATGCATCTCGGATATCCCAACCTCCATCCCCGTCAATTGTGTAACCCCCCCCACGTGTGTCATACACCGCCCCTGTATGCGTCTTGTCTGTCTTGTCTGTTAACCTACCCAAACTACCTCCCCAGCTATACCAACTTCCTTCACCTGACATACCACTCTCACCTGTAAAACAAAGGGCACTCTGTACCCACAAAAAAATTACGCCCCATACATAGCTGGCCATGTCGCACACATGTCTGCTTGACATTGAAACAGTTAATTACAATTGGCTCTACAACAAATATTAATGTTGTCCTGACACCTCTCTCAGGGGTGAAAGGTTTCCAATGTCTCACCAAAATACATGGAAATGCACAGCTGTTGCTGCCAAAGACATGGGCATCTATGGGCCTTACCTACATCCCTCCTGCAAATCCCACGCTTGTTTCCCCACTGTCTTACCCTCTTTGTGACCCCTTTTTTACCACTTTCCTGTCACCCCTTTTTCTTTTCTTTCAAAGAAATTAGCGCGGGTGTAGGCTTGTGTTAGCGGAGCTCACCGCCAGTCTTGCAAGCTCACAGCGCAAAAGCAGCGAACCTGGTTTAAAGTGCTTAAAAGTGCCTTTATGGCACTTTGATTGACAGGTCCTGTACTCAGTTTGAAAGCTTACAAAGAAAAATAAAATCCCACTGTCAGTCTCGAACCCAGGACCTTGGTAACATTAGTCTGTATGACCTACCACTAAGCCATGCTTGCCTTACAAGAACACAGTGCTAAAATAAATATAACATGTAATAGTAAAAATCAGTATAAAAGCAATACAGGAGATGTACTATCTGAAGCATGTCAGGCAGAGTTTTAATGGCCAAATTACTGGATTCCCATACTAGGTCAGTGTTAACAGAAACAGCCCTGCTACTTGTTAGCTTGTACATAATAAAGTAAGGTAATGTACATATATGAAGGTACGTATATCTACACATACAGATATATAAATATATATAAATACATATGAAATATAGTTGTAGGTGTCAGTATCCATACACACTCACTACAGGAAACAGTGAACATAAATGCAGCAACCTGAATCTGCAACACAGCCTGACCCCTGTGTGACCTACTTACCCTTCTAACTGCTTAAAGGTGGCCTCAGCACTTTGATTGACAGGCCCTGTACTCAGTTTGAAAGCTTGCAAATAAAAATAAACTCCCACTGTCAGTCTCAAACCCAGGACCTTGGTAACATTAGTCTGTATGACCTACCACTAAGCCATGCCTGCCTTACAAGAACACAGTGCTAAAATAAATATAACATGTAATAGTAGGAATCAGTATAAAGGCAATATAGGAGGTGTACTATCCAAAGCATGTCAGGTAGAGTTTCAATGGCCAAATTACTCGATTCCCATACTAGTTCAGTGTTAACAGAAACAGCCCTGCTACTTGTTAGCTTGTACATAATAAAGTAAGGTAATGTACATATATGAAGGTATGTATAGCTACACATACATATATATAAATATATATTAATACATATGAAATATAGTTGTAGGTGTCAGTATCCATACACACTCACTACAGGAAACAGTGAAGATAAATGCAGCAACCAGAATCTGCAACACAGCCTGGCTCCTGTGAGACCTACTAACCCCTTTAACTGCTTAAAGGTGCCTCCAGCACTTTGATTGATAGGCCCTATACTCAAGTCAAAAGCAGAATATAAGCATACTAGTAGGCCCTACCACCAGACCATTGTAACACTAGTCTGTATGACCTACCACTAAGCCATGACTCTCATACAGGAATATAGTGCTAAATAAGTGGAACATGTAATAGTAGGAATGAAGATAAAGGCAATATAGTATGTCTACTACCCAAAGCATGTCAGGCAGACTTTTATAGTCCCAATTACTGGATTCCCATACTAGTGTAGTGTTAACAGAAACAGCCCTGCTAATTGTTAGCTTGTACCCAATAATGTCAGCTAATGTACATATATGAAAGTATGTATATGTACACAGATATATATATATTTATATAGCAATACATATGACATATAGTTGTAGGTGTCAGTATGCAGACACACTCACTACAGGGAACAGGCAAGAGAAATGCAGCAACCTGAATCTACAACACAGCATGAAGCATGGGAGATGTACTAACCTTCACACTCACATAACACTGTCAACAGCATACCAGCATGGTCCACACCCTACAATCTGAAAGGGCAACGCCTATCTCACATACCCTTCTATAGCAGTGTCCTGAAATCACAGTGAGACATGCAATCAGTACACACCTGGCTGCATGCAATTAGCAAATGCTGCCTTACAATTGGTGCAGAGGCCATCACATGGACCTATGCAGATACCTACAAAAGCATTGAGTACCCACACTACACTCATGCAATACATTCATTGCACAAAACCTACAGAGAAAGAGAGAGAGAGAGACAGAGAGAGAAACAAACAAATATAACGACAGCCAGCAGCAAAAGCAGCAGCAAGCAAACAGCAAGCAGCAAGCAGCAAGCAGCAAGGAGCAAGCAGCAACAAGCACCACTGGCACAGCAACAGCTGCCACAAACACAGATAATGCAATGTAGCAGGTTAATCCTGTGTATACTGTGACACCTCCAAATGTATCATAGTTCACTATCTATAGGTATGTCCATGAGATAGGTTGTGTGTACATAGTCCTGAAATATAAACATATGTAATATTGCTGTACATGTTGCCCATACTTAACACTTCCATAGCTTAGAACACAAGGCCAGTTGTGCATATGATGCAGTAGTTCCCAGGGTCAGTAGAGGTTCCTCCTCATTGGTGTGGGACCACTGTGTATGTATGGCACTGTTCAGGTACATATCCTGTAGTATGGCCAGGGATTAATATCAGTCTGTCATGTGGTGCTATGTCCTCCAGGGGTGAATGTAGCACACATCCAGGTATACCATTTCGTAACAGTGATGCTATGTGTTCTGCAATGATGAAGGTGGCTCTCACCTGGACATGTGAGAGGATAGGGAGGTGACAGTCATCTGGGATAACTAATACCACATGTGTAGGAGAATGGGGGGGGTACCTGCACCTAAACTGTCTGCAACAATGTTGCCAATATCTGTGCATTTGGTGAATGTGAAGCATCTTAACACTGCTGACCACAGATGCCTTGCTGTCATGTGAATCTGCCCTGTGCTGCAGTAGCCTCCTACTATTGTTATACAATATGCCTGTATCTGTACTCCACTGGACAGGATTAATAAGTGGTGTGCAGTTGTTCTGGGTTAGATATGTGTGTGCACAGTACATGCAGTATGTGGGATGTCTGTGGTAAGCATATGCAAAGGTGCTGGCGGTGTGTGTTGTGGCTTCCACTGGCCCAATGGGCTGCATGGATAGCATCACTGTCATAACTACTGAATAACTGTGTAATTAAATGCATACATAGCAAGGTAGTGTACTGTGCTTGTGGTGTTGTTCGGATATGTAAATCCAGGCTGAGTAATGTGTGCACATCACAGGGTTGGGTTGGATGGCAACACACATCCAGTATGTAGGGATGAACACCCAGAATGTGTCAGACGCGTCGCCTGTGCAGAAGTATCCGGCCATCACCTGTGCATCCCCCACAACACACACACATGCAACATATGGCAGAAGTACTATAGCAGTACACACATGTTCATAGGTTCATACTAGGCTATTTGCCCTAGGGCATTGGTAAGCCTAGTAGAATGTGTTTGTCTTTCACCACCCAATTACAAGTTATGCTGCTATGCCCTTGTCCGATGTTAGTATGCTGTGCCTCTGTCTAACAGTGACATAGAAGTGATACCTGGGGTACAACTATGATCTACATCCAGTCATCCAGATTCCTATGGAAGAGAGTCAAGGAGGGACTCTGCCTAACCTGTAGTGTGAGCTCATTACAGAGTGAAGGGAGCCTCTCGGTTAGGAATATGCCCCTCCAGCATGTCCATGTATGTCAGTGCTGAGGTCCAGCTCTCCTGAGCATGTGGCTGTATGGGACTCTGATTGCCTGAGGTGCAGCATGTTCATTACTGCTGGGTAGGACATGGCTGTATATGGCATGCACAGATTGCCTCTGAACAGGCAGTAAGCCACTGAGTCCAGCTGGATTTACTTTACCTGGGCAGCATATGACATCTGTGTGAGCCACTGCATCCCCTT
This sequence comes from Protopterus annectens, assembly GCF_019279795.1. Taxonomy (NCBI): domain Eukaryota; kingdom Metazoa; phylum Chordata; order Ceratodontiformes; family Protopteridae; genus Protopterus; species Protopterus annectens. The sequence goes on from NC_056745.1 coordinate 762,419,004, forward strand.
GATGAGGTACTGTTGTCCTGTACCAGTTGCTGTGGGTGTCTGGTTAGGTACATCCCAAACGGTGCATTGTACACAATTATAGGCTTGATGATGGATGAGTAAAGAGGCACAATGACCTCCCCTGCCATACATGTGAATCCCTCATGATTAGCTGGGCTATATAACATGTCTTTCAATCCACATTGGCCATGTGGTTGACAAATGACAGACCGCTACCATGTTTCTTCCCCAGGTCCCCAACTACGTCTTCTGTACTCAATGGCCTAACACCTATGTCGTACTGTGCCACCAATGTGGAGGCGTGGGAATCTGCATTGAATACTGATACTCCCCCTCCTTTGTTCAAGTGTTGGGGCCGACAAGAATGGTAACAGCTATAACCTGGTAGTACTGGTGTGCTCCTGTGAAACCTGAAACAGGTTCATGTTACTGCACAGATATCAATGTCCAGAATGTTAAGTAGGGTTTTCAGTGCGTGCATCCTTAGGTCTAGACTTCTGGTGTTGAGTAGCATCACTCTTACTTCCTCATCCTTTGTGATACAAATGGATGTGGGTTTGCCTTATGAGCCTCGCCTAATACAGGCACTATGGGTGTAGCAAGAGGCTCCGCCAAATTCCAATAGGACAGGGGTGACAGGTGCAAGCTGTCCCTAGCAAAGCATACCACCCCAAGATGGCAGGCATTGGCACACCTGTGAATGACACCAGTATGTCAGTCAATTGTTGAAAGGGATCATCGTGCCTTGATATTGTGGCATGGTTCTAGGTGAGGGTAGGATGCTACTCAAGGTCAGGGTCAAACTGTCTTGGGCTACGTGCTCAGAGAGCTCTGTACTGTCTCATGTCATGTAGTCCAGGGAGGAATGTGTCAGGCCATTCACACCAGCATGGTCATTGACTGAGTCATACCTGTACTTGCCTTGGGGTTACCTGAGTGTTTGTGTTATGTGGCAGGTCATAGTGGCCGACAGGCTGCACACCGTGACCCTCACCTCGTTAAGCCTGGTGAACGTGATGTTAGTGTGCCTGATGATAGAGGCACCTAGTACAGGTGTATGAGGTGTGTTGTTTACTGTTAATGGCTGTGAGTGTTCAGCACATTGGCTTTGTGTGATATGTGTTGCACATGTTCGTTTCCGTGGTAGTGGTTGCATGGATGTCTGCTTAGGAGGTCTCTGCTGCATAGGCAGAGCTGTGGTCTGAGCCTACAAGTATGATCATGTGTGATCATGTGTTAGGTCCGCTGTTGTGGTAGGTCTACGTGAGACTGGAAGTGTAGTGTGTGGTCTCCTTGGCCACCTGACTGGTTATGGCGGTATTGGGTAGACAGAGCCTAGCCTCCAGTGTGGTATATGGTTGCATCACTCACATGAGTTTGAATTTGTTGTTAGGAGGAGGGGGTTGTCTGTGTACATGCATCTGTTCCAACATTGTCTCTGGAGTACCACACTCACCAGCTGGACTGGGGAGGGAACTGACAACTGACCTCTGGACATGCTAGAATACTATTCTGAATTCTGTAATAAGTAATGATTGAAAACAAGGTCCAGTGGGGAGTGAGGGTGTACTGACATTACCTACAACTGCTGACTGATATAAAAGCGTCAGTGAGCAAGTGCCAGGTAACCTAAGTGCAATGTGTCACAATTAAGTAAATGCAACAATGAGAAGCAGTCACTTGCTGTCATGTGTAACATGGACATACGTACAGTAAGCAATGCAGATATCAGTAGTGAGTCACAGACGTGTTGACAAGCTGTGTACTATGTGGAAGTAGCATACCAGTGAAATAACAAGCTAACAAATAACAAGCATATAAACAAAGGTAGATCCAGGAGGCCTGGATGTAGTGGTTGCTACAGCAAACAAGGTGTAGCAATGTCAGTAAGATACAGCTCAGATATGCAGGCACTATAAACCTGAAACCAGATGTCCCCAGCTATGAATGGCAGAGTACAGCCTATTGTCACACATGAGTGCAGACCACAAACCTTGTTAATGTTAAATAACTGGCCTGAAGGCCAACTGCCCATACCAGAACTAATACACTTGTACACTGGGCCCTCAATCAGCAGTTCCCAACTTCAATGGATGAAAGATATGTGTCCTGCCACCACAGTGCTTGCCACCAACCTCCCTAATGTAAAACAACTGGTCTGAAGGCCAAGTGCTTAGTACAAATGACATAGAATGATAGCTACACTGTAATCAAGTTTTAACCAAGCAGTAATAAGTAGAAGTTAATACTCCCTGTATAGAATGTGTACCATGTATTGTTGAGATACTATGCTGATAACCTGTTTGTGTACCTTTCCAGCTTGACATGGCTCCAAAAGGGAACCCATCATATTCTGCTGCAGAGGATGACGTGATTCACCAGAGCCTGGTGCGTGACTATGCCATCCTGTTCTCACGCACCACCCAGAATCAGCAGGAGAGGTCTGCACTGTGGCAAAACCTCGTTAGCAGGATAAATGATGTTGGCATGCATGATAGGACATATGAGCAGGTGAGACATCACTGCAGTGATTTGATAAGAAATGTCCGCCAGCGTGCTGTAGATATCCGCAGGCAACAGGTTGCCACAGGTGGGGGGGGGTGGCCACACATCCCCCCTCACCAGACAGGAAGGGCTACTGCTAAGTGTTGTGGATCCAGCCCCAGAACAACAACAGCAACACTCATGCATCATGATGGAGGTTGGATCCACACAGCAGCAAGACACCGAGCGTGCAGGTAAGATTCCATATTCATTTATTGTTATTACTTTTACATTTGTTGACCCAGATAGTCCAGCTGGATATATGTCCATTTTCAGTCGAGGCCTGTGGAGAAAAGCTCCACACATAACGTAATAAAGGCAGACAGACAAGTTGTTAATACAGACAGCCAACATGATAGAATTGTACACCAGCCTGTTAACTAAATCAACATACATGTAAGAAACTCAAACAGTTTAGAGCCATACACAATGTACCGTTGGTTTAAAAGCAATCCTACCTAAAGCATAACGGTTATGCAATAAGGCAAAAGCCAGATACATAATAGTTAGGGCTCAGAAGTGTAGAGAAGTAGAAGGAGTATGAAAGATACAATGATATGGAAGAGGCAGGAGTCAAGAAGGGAAGTGAGGAAAAGAAGGAAGACAGTCAAGAGGATGTGGGAGGGATGGGAGAAGTAGGTCAGAGCATAGAAGGATATCAAGGTGAAAGAAACAGGGTAGAAGCTAGTTTCTATGCACAATGAGGGGTTAAAGGTAAAGAGAGGGTAGGGAGAGGGACGTTAGCCTGTACTCCAAGAAGAACAAAGCCAGTGGTTTCGGAAGTACAGTTTGAGGTGTCGTTTGAAGAGAGGTAAGGGTGAGATTAGAGTTAACCCCTGGTATGTACATATGACTGTTCTGTACACTGTTACTCCATGCACGCATAAGGTGTGCATGTGGTATGTATCTGTCATCATGATATATATACAGACATTATGTGCAGCTGATGTGTATAAGGGAACTAGTGTACTACTGTACTGTATCATGTGCAAAACAAATGGCACACATGTGCCCACTGACATTACTCTCTTCACACTTCCAGGTCCCTCCCATCTAGCAACGAGGCAGGCCATACATGCTGGTGAGTCTTTTAACATTATCTGTAAAGCAATTTATAAAACTAGGAAGAGTAGTGTAACTCTGGAGTAGACTTGCGGGGGACGGGGTTCACAATACCGTAATACAGTTGTAGTAGATTGAGTAGTGTAACACGGTACTGATGTGTGTGTTTACTGTGGGGTGTGCATGTGTGCAAGCGTGCCTGTGCCCAAGTGTGCATGTGTGTTAGTGTCCATGAGTGCATGTGTCCATTTCTGAATGTGTGCATTAGTATTGAAATGCATCTCTGTCAAATATGTATGGAGACTGTAATCTGTGCTCCATGTTTTCCTCCTGTAGGTTCTGGTGCTGCTCTGGTGACCTGCAGCAGGGAACCTGAATCTTGTGCCCCAGGTACTGATGATGATGAAATTTCTGTAATGGTGCAGGAAGGTGTGTCTGGGTCCACCATTGGTCAGCCAATTGACAGTACACAGCTTTCAACCCTGTCAATGCGCACAGTCATCCTGCCGTTACATCCTTTGTCACCATTGTCCCTAGGTGATGGACAGTCTGCAGTGGGCATAGATCAGGGTAATGTGGTACCTGTGGTACATGTATCCCCACAAGGCAGCCATGAGCAGGGGCCTCCAATGGTACCACGCAGACAGTCGCCCATGGGTTCTCGTGGGGGCATCCGTGGCCGTACTGCCTCTGGCTGACGTGCCCAAGGAGGTATGTCAACCTCCACTATGTTTTGAACTGTCATGCAGGCACAGGCACGTATGGAAAGGTACACCAGACAGGGTCTGAGGGAGCTGAGAGCATGTCGCACAGCCATGACAGATGGCATGCGTGACGCTGCGAATGCTATCCGTAACTTCACAGATGTCGTTGACAGACGTTGTGGGGGCATAGAACAGCTGCTCCACAACCAGATGTCCATGGGCCAGGGCGATGGTGTGCGTTTGCGACGTCGACGTGGCCGTATGCCAGCAACAGCACCAGCTGGCAGTGGCCATGGACGACAACAGGCCCACTCGCGCACCTCAAGTGCCAGCACCAGCCCCAGCAATGCTGGGTCTGTGCTGTCATCAAGACGCCCCAGGAGACCACGTGCACATGGCTCTGGACAGTCCCAACAGGGAACTGTGTCCAGTCAACACACCCCTGCTTCCGATGACAGTACCCAGTCTGGGTTAGTACCGGATACGGCCCGTAGCACCCCTGCCAGGCAAAGGTACTGTGTCCGTGCCCACAGACACTGATCTGGATGACCTGACAGTTGCAGTCTGTGGCTGTCCACAGAATCCTGTACATGGCAGCCATTATGTGGGACTGTGTGCGTGCTTACACACATGCAGAAACCTAACACCTAGGGCAAACACATACACACACACACTGCACCAACACCGGTCCACCCTGTACTGCTGCCCCTCACAAACACACATACACACACATGTCAATTGGTGTTACCAGTGGCTGGCTTGGGCATACCTAACCCACACCCTGTGCATATGATGACACTGTGCCACCTCCTGCATACTACAACATCGGTGCAGGTAAAGGTAAACACGTTGCTGATGCACAGGGTGACTACATAGATGTGTATAAGTAGTAACATGTTGGTAACTGTTCACTGTTCCAGTATAATTGTGTGTATATCCCAGCAGTCCTGCTGCAGTAACTGTATGACTGTCCTCAATTGTTATATGCACCCATACTACTTACCAAAGTGTACCAGCTGCACACCATCACATGCTAACATTGACTATGGCAATGCGCATCTTGTGCTGTTACGTAGATTCAGCTATATGTAACTGTTCTGTCACACATGCATTTATACACACCCTGCTACCCACACACATGCACACGCTCACCTGCCATTCCCATTATTTATCACCCTACATGAATAGCTGTTGATACATGACAGGTACACATCTGAGAAGTGCACTATGTTGTTTACTACTGGCGTCCCCTTCTCTACCTGTACTCACAGGGTGCAGGCAACCTCATCGGTTGAAAGATGTAATGTGCATCAGGTACTGTAGTACCCTGATTGCCACATCAAACATGTTTCCCATATGGAAATGCACACACAGACACATCCCACATCCACACACTTGCCACATTCAGGCTTCAGAGCACTATCTAGGTATAGTTGGGTACATGTGCGTGTTACAGTAGCATGTAACACTATACTGAGTACTGGCAGTTGTCTGTTGTCATGTTGTCTGTATAGAATAAAAGAATTGTTTGATTATCCTACTCCGTTTTGTGGACATTACTTGAAGAAGTGTTACCTTACATGTGTTATTGGTACCACCACCTTCTCTTTTGTAGTTTTGTTTGTATAGGGTGCTATCAACATCACTGCTTGTTAAGGGTAATGACCACCCTGCAGTGCATAGCCCCATGTGGCAAAAGCCACATCCCACCCCATCATTGTGCACACACACTAACCCCACCAACAGTAAAACACATAATTTCCATTTGCAAGATTCAAACCCATACCTAACTGTATTATGACAGCAGAAACAGACACATTAGCAGAGTGTGCTATTTGCAGCAGTTGGAGAAATCCTTACTAATGCTGTACTTAGAGGGTGCTGACATCATCTGTGTGTAGGAGGAGGGATGTGCACCCTGTAGTGTGTTCTCCCAGTTGTCAAAAGGCAGTTAACCCTCCCAGCATAGTGCACACACATAAACCCCACTCATACTAACACACATACATTCCTTTTGCAGGATTCAAACCCCTACCGAACTACGTTATGACACTGGAGAAGGACGCATTAGCAGAGCGCGCTATGCGAATTACTGGAGGACTTTATTACAGGTAATATAGTTATACAGTCCTGACATCATCAGTGTTTCAAAAGGGGAATCTGCATCCTGTACTGTACTGTCACAGTTGCTAATAGGGACATTTCCAACACACACATCGATGTGTTTGAGGTTTGCATATGTGGGGGATCCAGTACTCCAGTGTGATGAGTATATGGTTTGATTGCAACAATGAGGGATATACTCCCAGTGGTGCGCAGTTTGTACTCATGGTTGTGATGATCAGGTCTAGTATATCTGCCCCTCTTGTGGGAAGGTTGGTTACCTGTTCCATAGCCAAAGAATGTCTGATCTATGGGAACCCTAGAGCTTGGGTATTGTGGCTTGTGTAATGTTCACAGTCTATGTTTGGGTAGCTGACGTCACCCAGTATGATGGTGTTTGCAGAGTAATCTAAACTGTCCTGTGTCAGCATGAAGGCTGTGTGGGAGTCGTGAGTTTGAGAGGGTGCTGTAAGAGCTCCTCTGTGTCTCTTGCCATGTGGTCCAGGGAGGTACATCTCAGGTTGTTTGCACCAGCATGGACAATGTCTGCCTCATAGCTGTACTTGCTGTGGAGTTACCTGTGTGCCTGTGTTATGTGGCACATGCTATCACCCGACAAGTAGCTAACTGTGACCCTCACCTTGCTCTGTCTGGAGGGCGGCATGTCTGTCAACAGCTCATGTCAAGCAAGTTCACACCCCTCATAAATGATGTGGAAACCTTCAAAGGCCCAAGGCCTGTTGACAATATGGACCAGACTGCAGATACCTGTATAAAGGCATTCTATGGACACATTCAGGAATGCATGGATCATGAAGCCACATATGAAAGCATGACCCAATTCCCCAAAGGCAGATGTCCTGGGTGCCGGACACCAGCCACAAACACACTATACAATAGAAGGATGACGCCACTACGATACAACAACCTCCCAAAATGTGAAGGCACCACTGATGAGTATTGGAAGACAACTACAGGCACCCATATGATTGTCTAAGGCCATCTTTGAGAGAGGGTTCCACAAGCCACTGAGGATAATCACAAGGCTGCCTGTAGTTATGTTAGTAACCTGGGTGGTACTACCCAGATATGCTCAGAGGTAATCCAAGATGTCACACAAAATACAAAACATGCAGACATTGCCATCATCCTAGTGGGCAGGTTCAATGCTGCCTTCTCCCCCCACCACACCAAAAGGGCAAATATGTCTCGCGGCACAGTGCTGCCCCCCCTGACATCACAGATGCTCAGGTAAGAGATGCCCTTCCCAAAGCAATAAACATTGCATCAATGGGACCAGACAGTGTCCCAGGCTGTGACCTACATGAACCACGAGAAGAGCTACACCCAGACATAACACCACTGTTCAATCCCAGCCTTAATACACGATATGTGGCCAGAGAGTGGCATACAGCAACAGTGGTCCCTCAACATTCAGGTGGTGCCTTCACGGATCCTGGACACTACTCGACCCATATGTCTGACTAGCTTTGTCTGCAAAGCTATGGCAAGGATCATCATGAACCTCACATATCTAGATATTGTGGACCTACAGACATGTCACCATACACAGTTTGGCTTTGTCAATGGCAAATCCTGCCTCTCCAACCAGTTTGATTTCTTTGAAACAGTCACCAAGGCCACTGTCAAGGGGAAGGAGGTCTACACAGCCTACCTGAACCTTGCATAAGCCTTGGATACAATACCCCAGTTGTGCATTCTAGGGAAGCTCACCAGTGTACATATTAACCCCTATGTCACTATGGGTATTGCACAGTGGCTCAAGGGCAGAACACACATGGTAGAATTGCTGGAGCCATGTCAGCCTCCAACCTGGTACAAGTGGTGTCCCACAAGGCACAGCCCTGGGAGCTGTCATCTTCATTATATATTTATCATAGGTACAGGCCAACATGGAAGTACTGTGGCTCAGCAAGTCGCAGGTGACTGCAAACCGGACACCATAATCAACTCATCAGCTAACACATGCACCCTCCAAAAGGGACTCTTGCAAACACACGACTTGTGCCACAGCCATGGCCTCAACGTGAATGATAGAAAGTGTATAGTCATCCCCTTTGTCAAACACAGAGTGACCACAACGTACCACATATGTGTTAATCCATTAAGTGCAGACGAAGGAATTATGGACCTTGGGGTACACAGGTTGATAGCATTCTACCATTTGACAACAACATGGACAAAGTGGTTAGGTAAGCATGTTATATGGGCCACATCATCATGGGATCCACATGTAGATCAGGGGTGGACATTGTGCCCCTTTACTCATCCCTCATCATGCCCATAATTGACTATGATGAACCTGTCGGCATGCACCTTACCAGACACCTGCAGCAACTGGAGATACCACATATGTACCTCGACAAGGGGATCAAAGGGCTCAAACAGATGCCACATACTGACTGGTTAAAGTAACAGCAGCTCTACTCAGTGACATACTGCCTCTTCATAGGCAATCTGTGCCTGACATAGAAGGCCAGGTCATACCCTCAGTTAATGACCATGCTGCATCTCAGAATATCCAGATCCCACCAGGATACACGCTGGAAATACTTGAACCTCAGGAGTGATATACACAGGACATGCTGGAGGGGCACATTCACAACTCAGAGGCCCCCTTCATTCCTGAATATTATCCCAATAGAGGTTATGCAGACTGACTCAGTGACTATCTTCAAGAGTGATATTAATGACAGGATGTGACATTGTAGGGTTACCCTGGGTATCACTTATGTGTTACTGTGAGACAGAGGCACAGTATACTAACCTTGGAAAAGGGCATAGCAAGACAGATTCACAATGCATGTTGAAAGGCACACACATTCTGGCTAGGTGGATACATGCCCTGGGCAGACATCCCTGTACGAACCTATGGACCTATGTATCTTTATCACCATTGTCCCTATGTGCTGTTAATCACCAATGTAATCTCAATACTATGGTAGCATGTGCAAAGGTCAGTTGTCAGTCACCTCTATGGTACATTTGTGGAATATGTGTGTCATGTAGTAATGTCACAGCTGCCACATGTACACAGTCAACCCTATCCCCTACCCATGGATGTACATCACATGTATGAGATGGAAACACATGGCCAAACTGTGGACTAAGCACTCTGAACCCAGTACTGGCATAACCTGTCTGGTGGCATGAAATACTACAGTGACAGCAATACCAATCTGATGTGGACCTACACGGACAGCAATACAAGCATGGAAACACAACAGGTCAGTTGTGAAGCCTAAGGATAGCATCCTGCATGACTGGCAGACATCTCTGCAGCTGGCACACAGGCATACATTAGGCCTGCACACAGCACGCATAACACATAGCACACAGATCCTGTGTGTCAAACAAGCACAGTCTGTACAGCTATACAACACTACTGCCGCAGTTGTGGTAGGTACTTTTATTGTCCAGTACAGTGAGACAATGCTCACCAGGCTGGAAAAGGTGTAGGTCACAGTGATATGCTCATGGGGCACTATGGTTCACCACATAACACAAACATACAAGTCAGTCAGATGCATGGACACATATGACTCAGTCATTGTCCATGCCACCACAGCTGATGTGGGATGTCCCTCACTGGGATACATGATAGGGAACATGGAAGGGATCACTGAGCAAGTGACACAGGCTGGTAGACCCCTGACCTTGGTTGGCATCAGACCCTCACCAGGGATTCTGACAAATTACTGAATGCTAATGACTTAGTGTAGCTACAACACCCTAGCTGAATGGTTCTTAGCATGCAGTCACTGCATTGCTATGGAATACTGTCTTACCACTCCCACAACAGGTGAAAACATGCAGCTCCTGTACATCAACAACATGTAGACTATATGCCCCAGACCAGGTGTGCATCCCTCAATACTAGGCTGATAGCATCTACATCTCACACTGTATATACACATCCCACATGCTGCACCTGCACAGAAGACCACGGTCATAATGTTACTCTGTGCAAATACCATGTATTCACATGTGGCAGGCATCACACATGGTAACTATTGAAGGTCACAGGTACATATGTGTATTTGGTACACACATACATCATGTGTGCATTGCCATAACTGGTTTAATCAATGTCATGCATTATTGTGAGTGACAACCCACACACATGGGCATTCTGTGTGTGCAAAACACACGTGGCATGTCTGTAATCAAAAGCCATACATAATTGTGATATCGTTTAGAAAGGGGTATGTGCATCCTGTGGTGTGTTTTCCCAGTTGCCAAAAGGGATGTTTCTTTCGTACACACACACTTACCCCCCTTCACACACACTTGCCACCTGCTGGATTCAAATCCCTACCTAACTAGGTTATGACACTAGAGACGGACACATTAGCACAGCGCGCTATTTGCATTACTGGGGGTTTTCCTTTCCCCTGATATACATATAGGGTGCTGACATCATCAGAGTTTAGACAGTGGAATGATCATCCTGTGGTGTATTTTCCCAGTTGCCAAAAGGGATGTTTTTTTCATACACACTTACACCCCTTCATACACACTTGCCACCTGCTGGATTCAAACCCCTACCTAACTAGGTTATGACACTAGAGACAGACACATTAGCACAGCGCTATTTGCATTACTGGGAGGTTTCCTTTCCCCTGATATACTTATAGGGTGCTGACATCATCAGAGTTTAGAAAGTGGAATGATCATCCTGTGGTGTGTTTTCCCAGTTGCCAAAAGGGATGTTTCTTTCATACACACACACTTACCCCCCTTCATACACACTTGCCACCTGCTGGATTCAAACCCCCACCTAACTATGTTAAGACACTGGAGACGGACACATTAGCGCAGCGCGCTACTTGCATTACTGGGGGGTTTCTTTTCCCCTGATATACATATAGGGTGCTGACATCATCAGAGTTTAGAAAGTGGAATGATCATCCTCTGGTGTATTTTCCCAGTTGCCAAAAGGGATGTTTCTTTCATACACACTTACCCCCCTTCACACACACTTACCACCTGCTGGATTCAAACCCCTAGCTAACTATGTTATGACACTGGAGATAGACGCATTAGCACAGCGCGCTATTTGCATTACTGGGGGATTTCCTTTCCCCTGATATACATATAGGGTGCTGACATCATCAGAGTTTAGAAAGTGGAATGATCATCCTGTGGTGTATTTTCCCAGTTGCCAAAAGGGATGTTTCTTTCACACACACTTGCCACCTGCTGGATTCAAACCCCTACCTAACTATATTATGACACTGGAGACGGACGCATTAGCACAGCGCGCTATTCGGATTACTGGGAGGTTTCCTTTCCCCTGATATACTTATAGGGTGCTGACATCATCAGAGTTTAGAAAGTGGAATGATCATCCTGTGGTGTGTTTTCCCAGTTGCCAAAAGGGATGTTTCTTTCATACACACTTACACCCCTTCACACACACTTGCCACCTGCTGGATTCAAACCCCTACCCAACTAGGTTATGACACTAGAGATGGACGCATTAGCAGAGCGCGCTATTCGGATTACTGAGAGATTCCTTTTCTCCGATGTACTTATAGGGTGCTTACATGATCAGTGTCTAGAAAGGGGAATGAGCATCCTCTGGTGTGTTTTCACAGTTGCTAGGAGTAACATTTAGACCAAGTGTGTAAGCATGCCCAGTTCAGCCTTCCCATGGCATGTTGTGTGAAAGATGTCTCATTTATCTAAGTGTGTGAGCATGCCCAGTGTGGGCTTTACATATGTTGAACTCTGCAGCCCATCACATTTGTGGATGAGTGTGACCTTCAACAAATATCTCCAGTTTATGGTTGTGTGTTCTGTGCCATGTTGTGTAGTTACTGTCCGAATGCTTTTTGTGTGAACAAAACAGGGAGTATACTGTGCCTGCAGGTTTTGCATGGGATACTTTGCACACAATTGTCAACATCCGTTCATACTGACCTAACACTGTAGCACTGTATAGTGTAGTGTTTCAGTACTTTCACTGTGGTGGTCAGTATCCTGGGCTTTAGTCCTATCACCGCTTTACATTTCCATAGTGTGCACAACAGCCTGGTTAGGGTCCAGTTGTGCACATCTGCACAAAGGCAGTGCCTCTACAGACCCTGGGAATTACTGCCCCATAAGCTTAACAAGTGTAGTCTGCAACTCTATGGAGAGGATCATAATTGAGCTCATAAACAAAGATATAGGGGACATGCAGACATTGTACCCATCCCATTTTGGCTTGGTCAGGGGCAGATCATGCCTTTTGTACTGGGTTGACATCTTCAAATTGGTCACTTAGGCCATTGTTGGGGAAAGGCAGTCCATACAGCCTACCTTGGCCTTGCAAACACTTTCAACACAATACCCCACTCAGGTACTGTGGAAAACCCTAACAACTGAAATGTAAACCCATATGTCACAAGATGGGTTGCAAACTGGCTTAAGGACAGGACCCACAGGGTTAGAGTTGCTGGCACTATGTTAGACTCCAGGCTGGTCACAGGTGGTGTCACACAGGGCTCAGTCCTTGGTCCCCATTGTTTGTCATGTACTTCCCAGAAGTACAGGCCAACATGGGAGGACTTTGGCTGACAATGTTTGCAGATGACTGCACACTGGGCACCATGGTGGACAGTGCATCACACACGGATATCCTTCAGAAGGGACTCACAGTAACTGATAGCTGGTGCCAGGGCCATGGCCTGAAGTCAAAGTGCACAACATGTGTAGACATACCCTTCAGGAGAAGCAAGGTGACCCCAAGCTACCATATAGGTGGCAATCCTCTAAGCACAGAGGAGGTTATCATGGACCTGGGGACCCAGGTTGACAGTCGCCGTTCTTCTGAGACTCACATTGCTAAAGTGGCTAGAAAGACCTTCTACATTGCCCACCTGATCAGGATGGGATTCACATCCAGATCTAGTGGGCCATTGTTCCCCTGTACTCTTCACTTATCAGACCGGTGATTGAGTCAAATGCCCTATTCTGGCTGTATGTCACCCAACATCTGCAGCAATTGCAGACACCCTGAATGTCCCCCACCTAAAGGATCAAGGAACCCCAACAGCTGTCATATGCTGCCAGATTGAAGACACTCCCACTCTATTCACTCACATACCGTCTGCTTAGAGGTGACATGTGCCTGACATGCGAGGCCATATCCAAACAGGGATTAATGGACATGCTCCACCTCAGAATCGGCAGATCCACCTGAACCACTAGTGCAGGTGACTTACACCTTAGCAGGGATGTATGTTGGATATGTTGGAGGGATGCAGTTATCACCCAGAGACTCCCTATGCTGTGTAATACAATCCTGGTCCATGTGAGGCAGAGCACCTTGCTGGCTGTGTTCAAGAGGTATCTTGACCTGTGGATGGAAGGTCATACGTTTAACCCGGGGATCGTCACGGTGTCACTGCTGGAGAGAGGCATGACACAATAATGGGCACAGTAATGTTTCCATATAAGGTGTGGTGTATGCCAATGAACTCTGTGCTAGGCTTATACCTGCCTTAGGGAAGATAGCCTAGTATAAACCTATGTACCTATGAACCTATCTGACCATGTTGCATTATGTTCAGATGTGAACTACTTACAACAGCCTCATCCAACATCAGTAGTGTATTCCACAACATGGGTGTACATTGGCGAACACTACTGATGTGCCCTAGGCCATTTCTAATGCTAATCGGAGAGTGTGTTTGTCCATCAACACATTGTAAGTGAAGTTTGCCATGACATATGTCTTGTTTAGTATACCGTGCCTCTGTCTACCTGTGACATAACATTGATACCCAGGGTAAACCTCCCATCTCCCATCCACTCATTAGGATTCCTGTTGACGGGACTCAACGAGTGTCTCTACGGACAACCTGTACTGGTAGTTTACTCATGTGTAGGGGTGGCTTCTGTGTTTTGGATAATGCAGTACAGCCTGTCCTATATATGTCAGTGCTGGGGTTCAGGTCCCTCATGTGCATAGCTCCCTGCCATTCAGATTGTACAAGGTGCAGCATGTGCATTGATTCCAGCTTGGACATGACTTTCTACATCAGGCACAGCTTGCATCTGGGTGGACAGCATGGCAGTGTGTGGAGCTGCACTCTGTTTAATCAGACTACACATTACATGTGTTCCAGCTCTGTCATACTCCTGGTGAGGTACTGTTGTGGACTTTACAGGTGCTGGATGTGTCTGCATGAGGTACACCCACAGGGGCTGTTGTGGTCATTTCTAATGCTGATGAAAGATAACTGCAGAACCACAATGACCTCCCCTTAGCTAGATGTCAGACAGCATGGACCATGCAATCACAAATAAAAACAGGACCCTCTACACAAAGGGAAAGTGTCCTGTCTGGTGGACCCCAGCCATAAACAAACTGTATGACAGATGAGGGTTACTAATGCAAGACAGAGCTACATCTCCAAAAGGGAAGACAGCTGTGATCAGCACTAGTAGAAAGCTACATTATCTCATAAAGACATGCAAGGTCAACTTGGGGACATAAATCACCAAAGACAATGAAGGTAACCACACTGATTTCTTCAGTTATGTCAGACACCTGGTTGTGAACCCTCGGATATGCTCAGAGTTGGTACACAACAACATATATTCAGTGACCTGACAGATATTGGCAACATTCGGCGAACAGCTTCAGTGCGATTTACCCCCTCCCTCACCCCCAAAAGAAGATAGTTATCACTGCTGTATGTAACCTCACTGTCATCTTGGATGTCCATGTGAGAGCCACACTCAGCAAAGACAAGTACACAGCATCCATGGGACCTGCTGGTATCTCCAGTTGCATGCTATGTGAACTCCAGAAGGGGCTATGCTATTTAACCTTAGTCTTGCTACAGGAGATGTACCTGAACACTGGCATACGGCAACAGTGGTCCCACTCCACAAAGGAGATGCCTCCACAGACCATGGCAACTACCACCACACAAGCTTAACCAGCCTTGTCTGCAAAGATATGGGAAGAGTCATTATGGAGCTCTTACACAGACACATTACTGACCTACGGACCCTTGTTCCCACCTAGTTCAGCTTTGTACAGTGCAGATCCTGCCTTTTGCACCTACTTGACTACTATGAAACTGTCAGTAGGGCCATCGATGAGGGCTACGCAGTCCACACAGCCTACCTGCACTTGGCTAAGGCCTGTGACACAATACCACACTCAGGCATCATAGCCAAGCTCAACAGCTGACATATAACAGCATATGTCGCAGGATAGGTTGCAAAATGGCTAAGAAACAGAACCCATAAAGTCAACATTGCAGGTGCCTTGTCAGATTCGAAGCCAGTCACAGGTGGTGTCCCACAAGGATGTGTCCTGGGACCCTCTTAATTGGTATTTACTTTTCAGATGTGAAAGCAAACATAGGGGGGTTGTGGCTGACAAAGTTTGCAGATGACTGCAACCTAGGCACCATAGTGAATACATCAGCCGGCACACAAATACTACAGAATGCCGTCACAAAGGCGGATAGCTGGTGCCAGGCGCATGGCCTGAAACTGAATGCAACTGATGTGTATTCATCCCCTTTGGGAGGAACAAAGTACCCACAGATCAATACATAGACAGCAATCCACTGAGCACAGACAACAAATCAGACACCTGGGGACACGTAGATAGTGACATCTCTTTTGACACCCCTGTTGCCAAAGTGGTTAGGAAGACTTTCTATCTTGTCCACCTTATCATGGAGGGTTTTCCATCAAGATCATAGGAGGTCATTGTTCCACTATCCTTATCCCTTATCAGGCCCATGATTGAATACAAAGCCCCATATGGTATGTACCTCGCCCAGCAATTGCAACAGCTGGAGACACCCCAAAAGTACCTACCATGAAGATCAGGGTTCTTCAACACGTCATATGCTTCCAGAATAGAGGAAATCCAGCTTTGTTCAGTGTCATACCGCATACGTACAGGTGACCTATGCCTGACATACAAGACCATGTCCAATCAGGATTTGGTGGACATGCTCCACTGCAAGCAATCCAGATCCACCAGAGCCATGAGAGCTGAGGATTTGAACCTCAGCACATACATGTATAGGACATGCTGGAGGGACAGTGTCATAACTCAGAGGCATCTCACACTCTAGCAGAGTATCCCAGTCCATGTTTGACAGAGTCCCTCCCTGACTCTCTTCAGGAGACATCTGGACAACTGCATATGAGATGGAGGCACAGACTAGACAGAGGCACAGTCATGTTATTCAATTACGTAAGGGGGTCATACTGTGTCACTACTAAGTCAGAGGCACAATCTTCAGAATCTATTCTGTACACTTATTACCAGTATAAGGGGTGGCAATAGCCACATCACTATGGCTAGGCTTATACATGCACTAGGGCAGATAGCATAGTAGTAGACCATGACACTATGAAACACCAGTGTATGTGTAGCTATTGTCAATCAAACAGTATGATGTGGTTTGGGGGGCTTGATATCTCCCTGTATTCCAACATTGTTTTGTCTATTCCTTCTAGCATGTCTAGAGATCAGTTGCTAGTGTCCTCTCCTGCTCAGCTGGTGAACCTGGGAATATTGAGGCAATGTTACACTTGCCTCATGTACATTGACAACCCTCTCCTTCTGCCATAAAACACACATACATGTGAGAGATGCAACTATATAGCCAAAGTGGAGGCTGAGCTCTCACAACATAGGACTAGCAAGACCAGAGAGAAGGTGAAGGTAACCACACACACATCACAAATCCAGTCTCACATGGCACTATCACAACTTAAGATCATACACATAGACACACAGAGATACTCTCGGAGGCTCTGATCAGAATTCTACCAGAATGGCAGTGGCCACCACAGCAGACACTCACACAACTGCCTCCACAGGGCACAGCACATGCAACACATTGACCACAGAGTCGGTGTGCCAAACAGTCACAGCCCTTAAGGCCAAACACAATGCCAGACACACTTGTCATAGGTGACTCCATAGTCAGACACACTGATGTCCCGCTCACCAGATCGGGTATGGAGGAGGTTACAGTAAGCTGCCTATCAAGCACTGGAATCCACCACATAATGCAAGCACTCAGGTCACTCAACTGCAAGTACAGGTCTGACCCAGTCATTATCCATGCTGGTGTGAACGACCTGGGATGTACCTCCCTGGACTACATGGAAAGAGACATAGAGGATCCCTCTGATTATGTAGGCCAGGCAGGTATGACCCTGACCTTCAGAAGTATCCTACCTTCACCACGTATGATGCCACATAAACAGAGACAAGATGATCAGATGTAATATTTTGCTTAGACTATGGTGTCATTCAAAGGGGGGCCAATGTCTGTCTGCCTGGGATGACATGCTGGACAGGCCACGGTGATTTGCAAGGGACGGCTTGCACCTGTCACCCCTGGGCTTCCGGATTTCGGATTATGCTCTTGCCACCCCCATTGTGCCTTTTTATGCAAGATTCAGATTCTACACCTACCACCCTAGAACACAGTAAAGGAAAGACACTAAGGGTACTGCTGCTCAATGCCAGAGGTCTCAACCTCAAGCTGCACACACTCTATGCCCTTCTCAGTATGTAGCACATTGATGTCTGTGCTGTGCCTGAAACCTGGTTCACAGCTTCTGACAGCACTCCGGCACTATCGGGTGTTACCTCATATCATGCATTCCGGCACCAGCATCCGGACAACACCAAGAAGGATGGTGGGTGACCATATTCATCAAGGACACCCTCACCTCATTGTTGGTGGCAACACACGATGCATTGGAGACCATCCAGGTGCCAGTGACCGTAGGCAAGACTGCTCTGCAGTTTGTAGCATGTTACATGCCACCCTCTCAAACTCAGGTACCTCACACAGCTATCCTGCAAACACTGAAGGGGATAAATGTATCTCCAAACACCATCCTACTGGGTGATTCCAACTATCCACATATAGACTGGGATCACTAATCATGCCACAACACTCTAACACAAAGGTTCCAAGAGTTCATACACTGAAATGCCATGGAGCAACTGGTCCCAATCCCCTCAAGTGGAGGCAACATACTAGAACTCATCATCACGAACATGGGGTCACACTGTTCAACACCAGAAGTATACCCATCATTGGTGAGATCAGATCATGGACTACTCTCAGTGGGAGTCCACATCCCACCCACACCCCAGATGGAAAAACAAACAGTGCAGACCTTCTCAAATGCCGACTTCACATTTCTAAGGACTGGTGTGGTCTCTTTCAAGGCCCCCAAGCCAGCGGACACCATTACCCAAGCCACTGTATCACTTAGAAATGCCTTCTACCAGCACCTCCAGGACTGCATGGATCAGGCAATCCCAAACAAAACAAAGACTCTTTGTACCACAGGCAAGCATCCAGTCTGGTGGACCCTAGCCATAAACAAGCTCTACAACACAAGGAAGGAGCTACTACAAGATAGAGCGTAATCCATAGGAGGGAAGACACCCCTGCTCATTGTGAGTAAAACACTGGGTTCCCCCATACAATCATCCGAGGCAAGTTTTGAGAGTAAACCCACTCAGGACTCAAGGGACAATCATGAGGCCTTTTTTGCCTATGTTTGAAACCTGGGAGGGAACTCCCAGATATGCTCAGAATTAGTTCGGAATGATGTAGATATCACTGCACCTACAGACATTGCCAACATACTGGCTGACAGGTTCATTGCAGATTTCTCCCCCCCCCCAACTGGAGGGGTATCTACACCAGAGGATTGTAGCCCCCCAAACATCTCCAATGCTGGGGTGGGAACTGCTCTATCCAAGGCAGAAAACACTTTATCCATGGGACCAGATGGTGTCCCCAGTTGTGTGCTCCATGAACTCAATGAGTAATTACACCCGCAGTTAGGGCAGCTGTTTAATCTTAGCCTCACCTCAGGATATGTGCCCAAGGAGTGGCATACGCAATGGTGGACCCACTTCACAAAGGAGGTGCCTCCACCAACCCCGAAACTACCATCCCATCAGCTTGACAAGCCTGTTCTGCTAAGCTATGGAGAGGATCATAATGGGAATTATAAATGAAGACATAGGGGACTTGCAGACATTGGATCCAATCCAGTTTGGCTTTGTCAAGGGCAGATCATGCCTTTTAAACTTGGTTGACTTTTTCAAAACAGTCACCCAGGCCATTGACGTGGGCAAGGCAGTCCACACAGCCTACCTTGACCTGGCAAAGGCTTTCGACACAATACCCCACTCAGGTATCATTGAAAACATCACCAGCTTAATTGTGAACCCATACATCACAGCATGGGTTGCAAACTAGCTAAGTGATGGAACACACAGGGTCAAAGTTGCTGGTGCCATGTCACACTCCAGAGCTGTCACGAGTGGTGTCCCACAGAGCTCAGTCCTGGGCCCACATTTGTTCAGCATCTACTTTTCAGAAGTACGAGCAAACACAGGAGGATTATGGCTGACAAAGTTTGAAGATGACTGCAAACTGGGAAGCATAGTTGGAAACCCATCTGACACAGACATCCTTCAGAAGGGTCTCATAGACACGGATAACTGGTGCCACAGCCATGGCCTTACATTAAACACTAAACAATGCATAGCCATACCCTTCAGGAAGAACAAGGTTACCACTACTTCCCATCTAGGTGGCAATCCTCTAAGCACAGAGGAGGTTATCAGGGACCTGGGCACCCAGGTTGACAGTAACCTTTTGTTTGACACTCACATTGCCAGGGTAGTTTGGAAGGCCTTCTACATTGGCCACCTCATCATGCAGGGATTCACATCTAGATCAAGGGAGGTCATTGTTCCGCTGTACGCATCACTCATCAGACCAATGATTGCATACAATGCCCCATTCAGAATGTATCTGACCCAACACCTGCAATTGGATGGGCCCACAAATTCCTCAACAGGAGGTGAAAGGGTCTCAAACATATTTCTTATGCTGCCCGACTGAAGGAATTCCAGCTGTATTCAGTCACTTACCGTCTGCTCAGAGGTGACCTGTGCCTGACATACAAGGCTATGTCCAACCCAGAATTATTGAACATGCTTCACCTCAAGACCTCTACATCCATCAGAACTACAAGGGCAGGAGACCTAAACCTCAACACAGATATTAATAGGATGTGCTGGAGGGACAGATTCATCACCCAGAGAGTCCCTATGCTGTGGAACAACATCCTGGTACATGTGAGGCTGAGCACCTCACTGGCTTTGTTCAAGTGAGATCTTGACCAATGGATGGGAGATTGCAGGTATACCCCAGGGATAACCTCAGTATCACTGCTTGACAGAGGCACAGCAAAATAATGGGCATATTATCCATCAACTTGAAGGGGTGGCAGAAGCCACAAAACTCTGGGCTAGGCTTATTAATGCCCTAGGGCAGATAGCCTAGTATGAACCTATGAACCTATGAACATAGGCCTGGGGCAGTTCCTGCTATTAGGACAGTGGTCTGCAGCAAGCTATATAGTAGTAGTCGGTTTTAGCCATTGGTTTTTGACCATGGCTATTCCATGTTGCTTCTTGTTGTGGTACAAACATGGGTGTGTGGTTATCCATGCTATTTATTGCTAGTCACCCTCATTTTGTATCTTGTTCCATGTTTTTGCACATGTACATCACTGTATGACGTGTGACCTGGTAGTGTCAGGGTACTGATGTGGGCTTTGACCCTGTTTTCTATTACAGCACTGATATCTACATTCTCTATACTGTGTGTGTTAACACTGCACACATCTTGATGTTTATACTTCTGGCATTGGGTAGCATTACATCTAGGTTCCTATCCGTTGTGGTACCCATGAGGTGGGTTTGTGTTTTTGTGGTTTATGATTCTTGAGGGTGGATGTTAGTTGGGGTCCTCAGGTGTGCATATGGTACATGATATTACATTACTTAACACATGGCATTCATGCCTCAGGTGGTGCTGCAGGGCCACCTCTGTCGGATACACATACTACACTCCCTGTACATGTTTGGAAGCAGGTTGTGTCATGTTAGGCATCCCTGTTACTGTATGAGTGAGTCAGAGCGGGTATCAGTCCCAGTGTTCCTACTGACCAAGCGTATGTGCTATCGTTGCCTCTTTGCCAAGGCCAGGGCATACTGGGCACGCCTCCTTCTGCCTACTGGGACAAGGTCAGGTTGTTCCTCCTCCGAGTCACCCCTGCCTGTGGTGGCCTTGGCAATGGTGGGATGTTTGGCCCAGCCCTGTGCTGGTCCTGCTGCAGCTGTTTCCGCAGGATCATATTATGTAGCATAGCACATATCATGATCATTTGGGTACATGTAGTTGGTGTGTACTGCAAGGCCCCACCAGATGTGTCCAGACACCGGAACCGTGACTTGAGCAGCCCAAACACACGCTCTATGATATTACGTGTTTGTGCGTGTGCCTCATTATGGCGTTCCTGTTCAGGTGTGTGTGCATTTCTGATGGGTGTCATCAGCCATGGCTCAAGTGCATAACCTGCATCCCCCACTAGGTGTCCGTGTGGGAAGTCCCATTGGCAAATGATTGGTACAGCTGCGTCAGATGCCAGATATGGGAATCGTGGTAGCTCCCAGGGCAGCCAGCACACACATTCATTATTATGCCCTGGGCATCACACATGACCTGGCAGTTGATGGAAGGGTATCCCTTGCGGTTAATGTAGGCTCTACCCCGCTCTCCTGCTGGTGCTTTGATGCGTATGTGCGTGCAGTCTATAGCACCCAGTACCTCAGGGTATTCCGCTATTTGCTGGAAGAGACGCATATTGCTGGCCAATACCTCACGGGCATTGGGGAAATATACATGATCACCGACATGTGCTGACATGGCATCCAGGAACTGGTGTAGTACCCTGGAGGCTGATGCCTGTGATATCCCCATCATATCGCCAGTTGGTCTCTGGAAGGTACCTGTTGCTAGTATTCTTAGGCCAACACATACCTTGGTTTCCACTGGGATGGGTTCCCCTCTGTTGGTTCTGTGTGTGAGGCGTGGCCTGCACAGCTCAACAATCTGCTGCAGGAGCTCTCTGTCCACTCTATAGCGCTCTACTATCTCCAGCTCGTGTAACCCATGGTAGGTGACCCTGGGCCTGTATACTCTTCTCCTTCTCCTCACTCTGGGTTGTCTGTCAGCATCTGCATTGTCACCACCCTCAGCAATTCGCCTATGCCTGATTATAATAGCTATGGCAGCCCCTAGCATTTCTGCTCTGAGTTCAGCTTTTTTCAGTTTTCAATTCTGATAGCTTAGTTTCTGGCAGTATCTGTTGTGAGAAACAGCCTGCACTGCTCTTTGCAGTGTTTTAAGTGCTGGGTTGGGCTTCTAGTCTGCCTGTGTAATTGCCTGCTTCTAATTGTTTCCACCAATTAACTCCAGTAGTATCTTCTGGCAGTTTCCCTGGATTTTAGTTGTTTCCTGTTTCCTTTCTGTTTCCTGAGGGGGAGCAATGTGCACACCAGCTTAAACACGCTCACAGTCACTTAAACACGCGCACACATCCCTACACGGTGTTACACGCGCGCACACATCCTTACACGGTGTGAACTAGGCTGATTCATGCTAAAACGCGCGCACACTGCCTTACACACGCAGACGCGCAAACCGTTGTAAACGGTTTGCAACACGCTCCCACATGTTGAACCTGCCTTACACGCGCGCACACGCGCGCATGCACGTATTTCAAGAAACTTTGAGTGTAGGGATAGCGTATACCCTCAATTTCTTGACTTTCCTAGTGTTCTGTTGGGACACACCTCCCTCCCTGATGTCTGTCTGTCATCTGTTACCTTACATTGCCCTCCAATCTGGTACATTTATTGCTATCATTCCCCCCCATGATGTCACCTACCTCTTACTCTGTTCCTCCCCCTTCTCTAACGCTTACACTACTCAGACAGTGCTCATTACCTATGTGACAGTGTGATTCAGTATTGTAACCCTCATTCACATAGGATTGCCTAGTAATGACTAGTTACATGTCTTACACGGAGCTTCCCCCCCTTGACAACCACTAAACGGAGGCCATATTGTTTTTGGTCTGCAAGTCCCTCCATTGACATTCAATGTAATACATAAATCCCACAATTGTGGGCTTATAAGCTTCGGTTTTCAGTTTTAGGTAGCGCACCCCGTTTGCACGGTGTGCGCTGCAGTTAAACAAAATCCCGTGGAAAAAAAAAAGTTATATAACTTATTTTTGCAACAGTTTTTCATGCCAATGTCCACATATTTGGCCATTGGCATGCTTAATGCAACATATGCACCCTTTATTTGGAGCTGACATAGCTCCGTTTTTAATTTTGCAGAAATGTACTCAGTTGTCAGCTGAGTACATTTCTGCAGCTAACACGTCCGTTACACGGACTGGTTTCTGCTTCGTGGATCGCTCAGATACCTCATTTGCATATCTTTGAGCTGCAAATGAGGTATTGAGCATTTCCACGCCCAGTCCGTGTAAGAGACGTGTTAGCTGTCTCTTACACGGAGATTTGGGCTGTTCCTGAATCGGGAGGCTTACACGGAGGCTTACACTACTCTTAAACTCCGTGTAAGCCTTCCTGAATCTGGCCGTTAGTCTCTATAGCTTGTTCAACCTTAAATATCTTTTCCTTGAGATCTTTCATAGTGTTGCTGTTACGTTCTATAAGTAACTTCAGAAAATTAATGCTAGCTTCATTAAAAAAACTCTTTTAAAGTTTGTTGAAAAATGAGTCTTTCTCTGTAAGACCATTGGGACACTTAAAAAAACCTGAGTCCCTTTGGTATGATGTTTAGTTGAATACATTTAAGAAAATACTTATTTTCAATGTCAATACTGCGGTGGTGGTGCTACGGTAGCGTTGTTGCCTCACAGTAAGACGTTGTCCTGTTTGATTCTCAGCTAGAGCATCTTCTGTGTGGAGACATGCGTGAATGGGCGTACCTTCATTGAAGGTTGTGCGTCAGGGCCGGCAACTCGGCACGTAAAAATCTACTGCCAATCATTAGCAGACCGGCGTTCCGCTATGGCGACCCCTAACCGGGAAAAGCCGAAAGACACAACAACAGCAACTTATTTTCAATGTCAATGCTTTTGTATTTTTTTCAACAACTTGTTCAAAATGTCACACTGCTCTCTGTATTCAATTAAATCAACAGGATCACTCAGTCTCTTTGTATTAATGAAGGTATTCTCACCATTATTTAGAACTGCTGCAATGTTGGAATATATCTTATTTGGCTTTGCAGCCCTCTCTTCCACTGGCTGCTTACTTCATGGTGGAAAAATATGCTGTCCTCTGGTATTCACCTCAATGACAGTATCAGCATAATCTTCAGACCTGGAAGCAGTAGAGTCTACATGGGAATGTTCACTTAGCAGTAGATATAAAGTTTCCTGGATATCATCCATGGTCTTTAATAAGACTTGAGTCACATTATGTTCTGGAGTCCCTTGGATGGTGTAAGTACTGACATCCATTAAAGGGTCTCCCTGTGTATCAGCCATAGCAAAACACACAAAAAACTAATAATAAATGCAGGAACAAAATAAAACTAATAAAACTAATATAAATACTTGCTAGGCTGAAAACAAAAATAAACTAACGATATTAGAGTAAAATCTATTTATTCACCACTTTCGTCCAACCAGACCTCATCAGAAATAAAAATTAAATGAATTTCAAGCAATGTTTAAATACTTTAAACATAAATAGGTGCTCACATCTCAAATGAATGAAGTAATTATTCAATCAAATGCTTAAAAAGACAATGCATAAAATAAAACAAAACTAAAGTGCTTCTTTATTTAGCAGCTTTAACATATACTCTGTGTTCTTTTAAAAAGCCTAAGAGGGGGGAATTTCAAAAATTATCTGGAACAGAGAGAAACTAGATGGCAAATAAAGTTAAGGGCTGACATTTCCCCATGTTTAAATGATGCTATTAATATCAAATGTTTTTTTAAAAGAACTATTCTATTTCTGCTAACAATTCTATTTCTGCAGGTGACTTTCAAACTATCAGCAACCTGCACCCATTCTACTGTGCAGCCATGTACTTGGATACATTTGTAAACATGACATCTTTTCAGGTATGTTTTCATTGTACACTTGTATTCCTTCTCAGGTTAACTTATACCAACTGTTCCTTATGCACCTAAAAATTACATATATTATAACATGGACAATATTGTAATGACAGCAGATATCCTTTTAAAGAGTCTTCAAAACAGATGACCAAAATGAAGGAAATTTATGGGTCAAAGAATGCCTGTGAAATGGATCCTTTACCATTATTAGTACTTCAGGTCCAGGCAAACCAACAGTGATGCTTCTCAAGGGTCTGTACTGTCTTCTACTTTTTTACTTTTCATTAATGATCTAACATGGGTTCTCCCCCAAATTAAGTGTGTGTGTTATGCCAATGGCCTAGTTCTATATGACACAGGTATCTGCACCAATGATATTGTCAACTCTCTTCAAAAGCATTTCAACACACTCTGGAACTGGTTAATTTGTAATACACATGCAATAAAACATTCAAAACTAAAGTTATGCTGTTTGGAACATAACATAAACTCAAAGATGCTCGCAGCTTAGCTGTCAATAAGTTTAGTAGTAACTAATTAGTCTCCACAATGTTTTAATATATGTATATAAAGTGAATATCTTCTGTATTTTGTAACTGTAAAAACTGTACATCTTTTTTCCTTGTACAATGAAAAACTCCTACAATGTTAGTTTATTTATGCATTTTGTAATGTTCTGTGTACTTATATCTGTAATAGCTGTGAAGCTTTGTCTCCTCAGGCCACTGCTAACAATGGGATCAATCCCAGTCAGACTTTCCTAGTAGACAAAGATAGATAGATAGATAGATAGATAGATAGATAGATAGATAGATAGATAGATAGATGAATAGATAAATTGTCACTGACCCCATTGGCCATGCCCTGTATACAACTACTAATCATATCTTGGCTTTACCCTCAATCAGATACATACTACATAGGCATGCCACCTATATTGTATTTTTCCAGACTATCTGGAAGTTAGAATGATTCTCCAGTAGTCCAGAAAACACTGTAGAAACTATTCTGTTTAGTGGCATGAACAGAATGCTGGAGTTTGTAAAAAGGCAACCCTGGTCAGACTTTTTGACAGAAAGCACCACTAAAGCAATGCTGATGAGTCACAGACTGGGGTAAAAAAAGAAAAAAATAAACTAAATGAGATGTTCTGTCATAATGACATATATTTTACATCATAAAATGGGCATGGAAGTGAGCAGAAAGGGGGCGTGGTAGGGCAGGGTTTAGCTTTTCTGTGTAACAATACTATACTTCAAGTAGCCTGCCCTTCTTTCAAGATTATGCTCAAAGACAGGGGCATTTGTAAAAATTGCTCCAGCTAGCTGGAACAGTATCCCAGAACAAATCCAGCAAATCACCAACCTACAGACTTCAAGAAGAGCCTTAAAGAGCACTTCCATACATGAACTAAATATTCCTATTTTAGAGATAATGGCTGATCGTCATCACCCCTAGAGCAGCTACTTAATGCTATTAGCTGGATTCCATTTGATTACTAAATTTTGTTACATCACTGTTACTGTGATATCATCATACCATAGTTTGTTTATTGTACATGCTATATTGTTATTTTATTGTACATTTACTGAATATTTACAAATTTGATTCATTTTTATTTACTGTATGTAAGTTGATTCACACAATTTTGAATGTAGTACATTAGGTTTGTGATGTCTGTTTTGTACTGCTACATTGGCCTGTGTTATGGCTGAACCTGGACTAGTTCCCTTATCCAGTTAATAAATGCAAAATATATAAATAAATAAACACATCTGTTTCACCTGATTACATACTTTTCTTGTATTTCTTCCTTTGTAAATATTTTATTCATTATTGATTTTAATTTTCTCCATTATTCATCTTGTCTATATACTGTTTTCTAGGTCTCAGTTTTTCATTCACTTACTTTTGTTTATTCAAACTTTATTGTTTCTACCTTCCTTCTCTTTTCTCAACACCATTGACCGTTCTCACTGACAGTGAATATTTTATACATTTACATTCTTTAATGTGTACTTTATCATTTTCAGTTTTTGCCCACTCTGCAACATGATCTGAAAAAAAAGTTTTTTTTTTTGCTTTTTCTTTTATGTATTTGAAAAATTACATAATGTATCTGCATTTTAGTTAATCCTCTCACGTGTATTTCCCATACTTTCATATTTGACCAAAGTTCATTAATTCTCAAGCTATATAATTGGACTCTTTCCTTTTCATCTTTCTTACATCACTGTTTAAGTCTCCATTTCTAATTACTTGCAAATTAAACTTCATATAATGAAAATGTTTTCTCAAAGTACATTTCCTGCTTTTATTGTGATGTATGTATATATTACTATCAGCCTAAGCATGTTTTTCTGTTTTTAAATCTATAAGAATGACCCATCCTTCTCTTTGTATTATACATGTAAAACCCTTATTTTGCTTAGCAAATAATATTGCAATTTCTGAACATAAGTCTGGTCCAGAAGAACATCTTATTTTATTGATCCATAAATTCTCAGGTTGTATCCTCCATTTCACAGTTAACAAATGTACATCTAACAAACATATAACATCTGTACTTCACTATTTACAGCATCATAGTGCAATGAATCTACACACACAAATTGTTCATAGGTTCATAGCTGTGTACCAGGATAATGGCCCTGAAGCCTTTACAAGCCTAGCCCATAGAAGTGCCCTGGCATCACGCTGTCCGACGTTAGTTCCCAGTGCCTCTGTCAAGTAGAGCCACTGCAGTGATCCCCGGGGTGAACTTTCTATTTCCCATCCACTCATCAAGATTTCTCTTGAAGAAGGCCAGTGAGTTGTTCTGCTTGACATGCATTGGAAGTCTGTTCCATAGCATGGGCAGCCTCTGGGTTATGAACCTGTCACTCCAGCATGTTCTGTTGATTGTGATAATGAGGTTGAGGTCTCTGGAGCATGCGGTGCAGCAGAATTTGGATTTCTTTAGATGTAGCATTTCTAACAGAGCTGGGTCAGACATGGCTTTGTAAGTCAAGCAGAGATCGCCACTTAGTAGACAATATGAAACAGAGAGTAGCTGGTGTTTTCTGAGTCTCTCCATGTAGGACATGTGTTTAAGGCCTAGGATCCTCTTTGTAAGGTACTTTTGTGACCTTTCCAGCTGTTGCATGTGTCTAGTGAGGTACATGCCAAATGGGGCATTATACTCGATGATTGGCTTAATGAGGTAAGAGTAGAGAGAGATGATGACCTCTTTCTTCCTGGATGCAAAACCCTTGGTAATGAGATGTGCCACATAGAAGGACTTTCTAACCACAGTGGCAATGTGGAGGTCGAAGGAGAGGTTGCTGTCAACCTGCGTGCCCAGATCTCTTATAACACCTTCAGTGTTCAGTGGGCTCCCATCAATGTGATAATTAGTGGGAACTGAGTTTGTACCAAAGGGGATGACGATGCATGTTTTGGCGTTAAGCTTAAGGCCATGGTTTCGACACCAGTCATTGGTCTTAGTGAGGCCTTTCTGTAGGATGTCTACATCACTTGGAGAGTTAATAATGGTTCCCAACTTGAAGTCATCTGTGTACTTGGTCAGCCAAAGTCTGTCCTTGTTGGCCTGGAATTCTGAGAAGTAGATGCCAAACAGGAGAGGACTCAGGACAAATCCCTGTGGGACTCCACTCGTGACTGGTCATCAGTCTGACTTGGAGTCTGCTACTTTCACACTGTGGGTTCTATCTGTGAGCCAATTTGCAACCCACCTAGTGATATAGGGGTTGATGCTTAGTTGAGTTTATCAATAACTCCTGAGTGGGGAATGGTATTGAAGGCCTTGGCCACATTGAGGTAGGCTGTATGAACTGCCTTGCCCTCATCCACAGCTCTGGTGACTAACTCAAAGAAGTCAACCAGGTTGAGCAGGCATGATCTACCTTTCACAAAACCAAATTGCATGGGATCTAGAGTTTGGAGATTCCCTTATTATAGTTATAGTATTCACATTAGGTTATGTAATTGTAAAATTGCTATTTGTCTTTTTTCATATTACTATCTTTTCCTTTCATTTTCTTTCCTAATTTTTTTACTCTGTTACCTGTGGTAGCATCATTCTTTTCATTTCTTTCAGATTCCACACATCCCCTTCTCCTTTTCCTGTGTCCAACAGTGCATAACAATTTTCCATATTTATTTCATCACTGCTAGCGTTTGTCACAATTGTATCATTCATGATCATTTCAGAAGCTTCATTTTCTTGACTGCATTATAAATTATTTTTCATGTCAACTCCAACTCTGTTTATCACATTTGCCACACAGTGTGTTCTGTCTTCCTATTCATTTATTTCATTCCCATGATCATAAATATCACAGACTGTAAATGCCATTGATTTTAACACTTTATATGTTTCAAGGTACAATTTTATAAAGAACTCAAATTTCCTCACATAGTCGTGTTACACTGATTTACCAAGTAAGATACATGTTCCAAAAAAAGTAATGAACTATTCCACGTCTACATTTAATATTAATTAAACAGAGTATATGAATCACTGTTTGACTTGCAATATATAATGATACAAGCATTCCAATTCTCAATCCATAAACCTCTTTCATCTGTAATATTCTTTATTGAATGAACCATCTAATACACATTTTTAGGATACTCCTTAAAGTCTTTTTTGTGCAAGAATGTCTGACCTGAATTACAACAACACCATTCTTCATTTAATTTGTAAGTTTGTACTTGTAAAATATAGTCAGACCAGTGAGATTCCTGTGTCCCATTTTTCCAAGCCAAAATAAACTCTCAAATGTAATATCATAAACTTTTCTTTACACATGTGGATAAATAACCATACACCCCAGAGGGTTAGAGTCTTTACCATTTTGTCCCATACTGTATATCTATCCAAACACAATCTTTTTAAATAGAAGCCAAGCAACAATAACAATGTTCCCAGCAGTGCAAATACTTCTCGGTTAACAATAAACAGTAAAATACTTCCAAATAACCAAACCGAGAGGTAACCAAAGCTTGTTGAAAAATTCAACATATACTATGCACCATAACAATCTTTCAACGAAAAAAAAAAAAATCAGTTGGAAGAAAATTTGTCTTTATTGCATATGTACTCGGTAAGCGCTTTCGCATTTGCTTCATCAGACCGTTATGATTCAAATCGGCTCATTAAACCTTTATATATACATCACATGATAACTCTAAACAGGTAATTAAGTCATTTAAAAGAGTCAAATACATTTTCTACTACTATCTGCTGCTCATAGCAGCATTTTTACATATAAAATCGTACCTCTCTAAGCTAATATATAACTATATTGAAATACTTGCAGTCTAAATCACAGAAAAATAGTCCTAATAACAATGTTGTCTATAAAGTTTAGCATCGCAAAGCATAGCTCGCAAATCAATTATAGTTCAATTTGGAGGCGAGCTTCTGTACACAATGTCACCCCACGCATATTATTATAACTATACTCTCAGACTGCTTAAGGAATAAACCTAAGCAGTATTGATGGTAACGCTTCAAAATAAGATAAGTATAATAGGTGAAAATGCAAGCAAACGTCCACTGCTTCTTATAGCGCTATGCTGTCTTTTACCATTATTTTAATATGAAGCATGATTCAACTTGCATAAAGACTTTCTTCAAAAACTTCCTGCTAGTTATTAAAGCACCTACCCAAGTAAATTAAACATTGTGTAATATTATATGTACCATCCATAATACGGAGGTACATGAGTTTTCATCCTGTTGCTTTCAGACTGGAAAATATGCTGGAGAGCAATACATGCCAACATCACTGTACAACTGGCCTACTCAAATAATAAATAAATAATTAAGACATATATAAAAAATATATATAACGATTGACTAAAAATATAAAAAATACTTAAGAAGCCAGTCATTACTTATCCTTACTCCATACTTAATCCACCTATGCATCAAGATCGAGTCGCATGATGTCTATACCGATAAACCCAAGAACCCATAAAATAAACAACAACCATAACTTATTTGTGGTCATCTGATATATGAATTATAAATTAATAAAAATTAAAGATTAAAAATTAATATGAAATAGTGCTGCTATCACCATTGAATTGAAACAAGTAAAGAGATGTGTTTGCGTTATACTTTAACTCCTTTGGGCACCTGTTACCAGATAACAATAACGTGCATTACTGCCTCATTGTTATCATTAGCTCCTAATAGCTCCCGTTAATCATAACAGTAATTGTCAATAGCGAAATAATACTTCTTCAGTTATGTTTAACAAATTAAGAATAATATTATTATAATGAATAAACTCATTATTGTTAATTGTGAGGCTATGGCACTATCACACTGGGGTATATTATATGTACCCATTGCAAGGCGTAAGACAAATGTCAATAAGAACTGCTTGTAACAATAAGACGAAAAACAGTTTAGACATTGATATCTCTATTCATTAACCAGTAAACTAAAAGTAACATCATCCAAGGCATATGCACATTCCATAAGATGTCTCATTCATGCACATATTTAAGTCTGGATATATATGATAAGGACATACCTTACTGGTACACTTATTTAAATCAAGACAACTATCCCTGATCTAAATAAGAATCTTCACATAACATATTAAAGTAAACAATAACAGCATATTAATTGAAAAGCTGTTGCATTCTACTATCTACTGTTAAAGTGTAATACATCTGATGATATTGCTTATTGTAATGAGCCTTGAACTATTTGGCTCCATATTAAAGCAAAAGGGGACAGGATCTACATTTATAGAGTCATATACATGATAATAAAACTAGCTCTCCCATATTTAAAATTTTACATTTGGAATATTATTATTTCACTAGGAGGATAAGATCATGTAGCTTTCAATCGTCTGGCTCTAAGTATCGGTTTAATAGAGGCCCTCTCATTGAGGCCCTTACCTTTATCTGAACGTAATCTCATTATCCAATTAATTTCTCTCTGTTCAGTGGTATTGCGTATGTTACCATGTCTAATTGATGGAGTTATATGATCTATTGCCATAAATTTAAAGGTATGGTCAGGCCCCTCATTGTTTAGATGTTTCGCTAGAGCATTTGTCATATGTCCCATTCTTATGGCATATAAATGCTCCCTTATCCTAGTTCGGAGCTTCCTATTGGTTTTTCAAACATAGTAAGCTCCACATTTTTGACAGATCGCAAGGTACATTACATTCTCAGTGTTACAGGAAGCTGAAACATGAAAGTAAAAATTTTTTTCAATATCTGGATGGATAAAAGAACTGCCAGTATATATATATATATATATATATATATTGGCAGTATCCACATTTCCCACATGGGCTTGTACCTGAATAATTCTGATGGTCAACATTCTTATTTGGATAACATAGAAGTTTTTTTCAGATTAGATTTGTTCTTGTACTGAAAACTAGGTTTTTCACCTACTATAATTTTTATATCTTCGTTACTAGTGAGAATGCGCCAATGTTTGTTTATAATATCCATCACCACTTTCCTGTCATTGGTATAATACAAAGGTATTCTCATGTGTTTATAGTTGTTCACCCTCTGAAGCTGATTACAGGTATGCTCTGAAAAGTAGGGTGTTGCCTTACTCTGTCTTAAATCTCCTATATTCTCCAAGCCTTTATTAATCTCTTGCTCTGTATATCCCCGCTGAGTGAGTCTAAGTTTAAATTTATTAATTTCCTGTTGGAATCCCTGTTCTTGGACATTTAGACATGAGATTCTCATGCTCTGTCCTTTTATAATATTCTCAAATATGTGTCAAGGGTGCATACTTGATCTATATAAAAATGTGTTTCTATAACAAGTTTTCCTATGAACACCAGTGTTAACATAATTATTCATCACCCTCTCCACAAATACATCTAGGTAATCAATTCTGCTGTCTGAAAATTCAGAGGTAAATCTTAAATAGGGAGTCATACTATTAATCATCGTAATGTATGACAACAAATCCTCTCGGTTACCTTCCCACACAAGGAATACATCATCAACAAATTGTCTGTAGAAACGTACATACTAAGTGTGTAGAACACACTTAAATAAGCTTGCCTCTTCCCACTCGGGCAAGAACATGTTGGCGTAGCTATTGGCACAGGACATGCCCATAGCCATGCCATCATGCTGGATGTATATTTCATCTTCACAGAAAAAGATGTGGTATCAGAAGAAAACAACTTAGTCTGGAATATATCAAGCAAAGTTCTGGATTATCACGAAGCTAAAATCTTGAATAAAGGCTTGACTTTTATTCCAACAGTGAATAGTAAACTAACAGATGAGCTAACAGACCTTAAATTGTTTGTTAGGAACGTTATGTTGAGATACCAATTTGGTATAGATAGAAATGCTAACCGACATGAATTGAAGAAATTAAGTGATTACATTCCACAGAACCACCCATTATTAGAAACATTTTACAAAATAGTGGAAGAGGATATCTACCAACAGTACTCCACCAATGCAAAACCATACAAATACACGTACAATAATCTAACACACAACGAAAGAAAAGCATTAAAAAGATTAAAATCTGATGATAGTATAGTCTTTAGACCAGCGGATAAGGGTGGACCCCTGGTAATGGATAAGACTCACTATCAAAATATTATGAAAGAAATGCTTGGAGATGATAAGTTTTATTATAAGATTACTAAACAACAGTTAGAGCAGATTAAACAAAGGCTCAATAATATGATAACTGAATTAGTACATATACACAGTATAGATAACAAATTGGCTGGATTCCTACAGGTAGACTATCCAATGATACCTAGTATTCAGGGCATACCCAAAATTCATAAACACTGTACAAATCCCTCTATGAGACCAATCATCTCAGGAGGTGGATGGAGTACTGAACCACTATCTTTGTACATTGAGAAATATCTAAGACCCTTAATAGACAGTAACAAATATATTCTAAAAGATACCAAACAATTTCTTTTGGATTTATATCAGCACTTTGATCAAAACCCTATGACTCTAAATACCTTGTTGGTGACATTAGACATACAATCCCTATTTACTATCTTTCCCAACAACATAGGGATTGAAGCCATCAAACATTATCTAAAGAAACACAGTCAGTACACAGATCAAAAAATAGATTTAATAACAATGTTTGCAGAAGCCATTTTGGAAAATAACGTGTTCATCTATGAAGATGAAATATACATCCAGCATGATGGCGTGGCTATGGGCATGTCCTGTGCCAATAGTTACGCCAACATGTTCTTGGCCGAGTGGGAAGAGGAAAGCTTATTTAAGTGTGTTCTACACACTCAATATGTACGTTTCTACAAACGATTTGTTGATGACGTATTCCTTGTGTGGGAAGGTAACCGAGAGGATTTGTTGTCATACATTACGATGATTAATAGTATGACTCCCTATTTAAGATTTACCTCTGAATTTTCAGACAGCAGAATTGATTACCTAGATGTATTTGTGGAGAGGGTGATGAATAATCGTGTTAGCACTGGTGTTCATAGGAAACTTGTTACAGAAACACATTTTTATATAGATCAAGTATGCACCCTCGACACATATTTGAGAATATTATAAAAGGACAGAGCATGAGAATCTCACATCTAAATTTCCAAGAACAGGGATTCCAACAGGAAATTAATAAATTTAAACTTAGACTCACTCAGTGGGGATATACAGAGCAAGAGATTAATAAAGGCTTGGAGAATATAGGAGATTTAAGACGAGTAAGGCAACACCCTATTTTTCAGAGCATAGCTGTAACCAACTTCAGAGGGTGAACAACTACAAACACATGAGAATACTTTTGTATTATACCAATGACAGGAAAGTGGTGATGGATATTATAAACAAACATTGGAGCATTCTCACTAGTAACGAAGATATAAAAATGATAGTAGGTGAAAAACCTAGTTTTCAGTAAAAGAACAAATCTAATCTGAAAAAACTTCTATGTTATCCAAATAAGAATGTTGACCATCAGAATTATTCCGGTACAAGCCCATGTGGGAAATGTGGATACTGCCAATATATATATACTGGCAGTTCTTTTATCCATCCAGATATTGAAAAAAAAGTTTACTTTCATGTTTCAGCTTCCTGTGACACTGAGAATGTAATGTACCTTGCGATCTGTCAAAAATGTGGAGCTTACTATGTTGGAATAACCAATAGGAAGCTCCGAACTAGGATAAGGGAGCATTTATATGCCATAAGAATAGGACATATGACAAATGCTCTAGTGAAACATGTAAACAATGAGGGACCTGACCATACCTTTAAATTTATGGCAATAGATTATATAACTCCATCAATTAGACAAGGTAACATACGCAATACCACTGAACAGAGAGAAATTAATTGGATAATGAGATTACGTTCAGATAAAGGTAAGGGCCTCAATGAGAGTGCCTCTATTAAACCGATACTTAGAGCCAGATGATTGAAAGCTACATGATCTTATCTTCCTAGTGAAATAATAATATTCCAAATGTAAAATTTTAAATATAGGAGAGCTAGTTTTATTATCATGTATAGGACTCTATAAATGTAGATCCTGTCCCCTTTTGCTTTAATATGGAGCCAAATAGTTCAAGGCTCATTACAATAAGCAATATCATCAGATGTATTACACTTTAACAGTAGATAGTAGAATGCAACAGCTTTTCAATCAATATGCTGTTATTGTTTACTTTAATATGTTATGTGAAGATTCTTGTTTAGATCAGGGATAGTTGTCTTGATTTAAATAAGTGTACCAGTAAGGTATGTCCTTATCATATATATCCAGACTTAAATATGTGCATGAATGAGACATCTTATGGAATGTGCATATGCCTTGGATGATGTTACTTTTAGTTTACTGGTTAATGAATAGAGATATCAATGTCTAAACTGTTTTTCATCTTAATGTTACAAGCGGTTCTTATTGACATTTGTCTTACGCCTTGCAATGGGTACATATAATATACCCCAGTGTGATAGTGCCATAGCCTCACAATTAACAATAATGAGTTTATTCATTATAATAATATTATTCTTAATTTGTTAAACATAACTGAAGAAGTATTATTTCGTTATTGACAATTACTGCTATGATTAACGGGAGCTATTAGGAGCTAATGATAACAATGAGGCAGTAATGCACGTTATTGTTATCTGGTAACAGGTGCCCAAAGGAGTTAACGTATAACGCAAACACATCTCTTTACTTGTTTAATTCAATGGTGTTAGCAGCACTATTTCATATTAATTTTTAATCTTTAATTTTTATTAATTTATAATTCATATGTCAGATGACCACAAATAAGTTATGGTTGTTGTTTATTTTATGGGTTCTTGGGTTTATCGGTATAGACACCATGCGACTCAATCTTGATGCATAGGTGGATTAAGTATGGAGTAAGGATAAGTAATGACTGGCTTCTTAAGTATTTTTTATATTTTTAGTCAATCGTTATATATATTTTTATATATGTCTTAATTATTTATTTATTATTTGAGTAGGGCAGTTGTACAGTGATGTTGGCATGTATTGCTCTCCAGTATATTTTCCAGTCTGAAAGAAACAGGATGAAAACTCATGTACCTCTGTATTATGGATGGTACATATAATATTACCCAATGTTTAATTTACTTGGGTAGATGCTTTAATAACTGTTAGGAATTTTTTGTAGAAAGTCTTTATGCAAGTCGAATCATGCT
Organism: Protopterus annectens; assembly: GCF_019279795.1. Classification (NCBI taxonomy): domain Eukaryota; kingdom Metazoa; phylum Chordata; order Ceratodontiformes; family Protopteridae; genus Protopterus; species Protopterus annectens. Next base: position 762,456,188 of record NC_056745.1, read on the forward strand.
TCATATTAAAATAATGGTAAAAGACAGCATAGCACTATAAGAAGCAGTGGACGTTTGCTTGCATTTTCACCTATTATACTTATCTTATTTTGAAGCGTTACCATCAATACTGCTTAGGTTTATTCCTTAAGCAGTCTGAGAGTATAGTTATATTAATATGCGTGGGGTGACATTGTGTACAGAAGCTCACCTCCAAATTGAACTATAATTGATTTGCGAGCTATGCTTTGCGATGCTAAACTTTATAGACAACATTGTTGTTAGGACTATTTTTCTGTGATTTAGACTGCAAGTATTTTAATATAGTTATATATTAGCTTAGAGAGGTACGATTTTATATGTAAAAATGCTGCTATGAGCAGCAGATAGTAGTAGAAAATGTATTTGACTCTTTTAAATGACTTAATTACCTGTTTAGAGTTATCATGTGATGTATATATAAAGGTTTAATGAGCCGATTTGAATCATAACGGTCTGATGAAGCAAATGCGAAAGCACTTACCGAGTACATATGCAATAAAGACATATTTTATTCCAACTGATTTTTTATTTTTTCGTTGAACGATTGTTATGGTGCATAGTATATGTTGAATTTTCCAACAAGCTTTGGTTACCTCTCGGTTTGGTTATTTGGAAGTACAATCTTTTTAAATCTTAACTCACTTAACATCTATTTTTAACTTTAAAGCAGAGTATTTACCATTGGTGCTACTGTTACAACTGCTGCATATGATCTTTGTAGGATGTTTGATTCCTGGTGTTCTCCTTTGTGGTATGACTCCATCTAGGACTCATGTTGCCCTGCTGCTCCTGCTATACTCAGCAACTGGAATAAGAAGATCCTTGTTGTTTATCTATATTTATCATCATTGGATGCACTGTCTTGACTCTGAAACTTAATATATCCATGGCCTCACTCCAGGAATATACTTGGTTCATCTTCTGTTTCCACCTTGCCTAATAAAGCCACCAACATTTACATATCTAATGCACCTTCAGACAACTTATTCAATAAAATTTCATTATCATTTCCACCACTGAAATCCTGCACTTCTTGAATTTTAACCAATTTCATCTCCTTCATATTGCTTCACAAATAACTGCTTTTCCTAGTATTAGTACTATTTTATCAAAAATGTTTTTCTAGTCAACATGCAGATTTCCAAATATCAAAACTAGCCATGTTATCTCCTCTGTGTAGGAGGAATTTTCCCAAAGACTTAGCCAAATTTACTCTAGTCAGTCTTAATTACCACCTCAGATATCCCTTAAAAATAGGCCACAGGCCTAATGAGTATAACCTGTTCACCAAAATATAAGTAAATAAATGAATAAGAAATGTGGAGACTTAAGGGACAGAATATAGACTTTGAAGTATGCATGAGTGCGATGTATATTGTTTGTATGAAAATACTTTTAAACAACTGGAATTAAAGGTACCAATGAGAGAGCGATGTGAACCTTTTCTGGCCACTGGGTATCACCATTAAGTCAGAGTGATGATGTGCAAATTTAAAAAATAAGTACAAAATTATTCTTCAAAGAGTAGCATTTGAGGTATATTAGACTATTTTTTGATTATATGGTTTGTGAGAAGCATGGAATGAGAAACTGAATCCACAGTATAAAACCAAAGACTAAATCCACACAAAATCGTTTCTACAGTCAGATGCATTTCAGGTATTGTGCAGCACCATAATAATGATATCATTCATGACTATGCGGACTTATTCACAGGCTGAGGAAGTTTGCCAGGAGAATGTAAAACATAACAACTAGTGTTATGCCAGTGACGCATGCTGCTAAGAAAGGACCAGTAGCCTGCAGGGCTAGAGTACAGCAGGAACCAAAATAAATAGGAAGCTTAGAGACCATCATAAAGCAATACATTTCACCACAATGACAAATACTAAAGGTCACTGTTACAAAGAATGGTGTGTCACATTTTTACTGATGTCCAAGATGTGAATATAAAAAGATTAAAAGATAACATTATCAGCTGCTTATAGTTGAAGATGTAGGTACAGGAATACCAGCTGCTAAGTTTTTCTTCAGTACTGGATGATAACTGTGGTTTCTGGCAGATAAAAATAGGTGAAGATGACTCCACATTGTTATTAGTTTGTACACCATTAAGATTATAGGGATTCATTATTATTTATTTTGTATTTTATCAATGCCTGAAATATCCAATGGGCTGTTGCCTAGGCAATTGATGGCTTGCTAGGTGTTGTAAACACAATTGTTGATGGTGTGGGTTCGGACGTAAGAAGAGTATGAAAAAAAAAAGACAGCTGGTGAAAATACTACTGCCAGAGTTTTAAATAAAATAAAAGTACATGTAAAATAGGTATGATAAGCCTGAACTGCATTAGTCACAATCTAACATCAGAAGTTTTAAGTTTGATGGAGAAAGCATGCGAGAACTGTGCAAATATCAAGGCCAGAAACAAGCAAGCCTTATAGAGGTGTCTAGGTACAATGCAGCATCTTGTAAAGTTTGTTCATTATACATCTGAGATAACTATGCCTTTGAGAAAGCTGTTAGAGCAGGACACAGTCTCTGAAAGAAGTTTGAAATGCGCAAAAATAGTGACAAATGCACCAGCATTAAATTATTATGACTGATTATGCTTAATGGATTGTAAGAAAATAGCAGTCAGAATGGTGCAGGAGCTGTGGTATTTCAAGATTACAGCTAAGGTGCCTAAGAACATTTACAGGTACAATAAAGAGATATGTTTAGATTGAAAAGGAACTGTTGATGTGAAAGTCTCAAGGAACATGTCTATGATAAAGAACCACAGCTGAGTACAGATTGCAGTGTTGCAGAGCAAAATTGGCTAGTCACTGAGCAGGGTAATGCATAGATTGCAGAGGATGTTATTTAATCTGCAGGCACATGATCTGAAATAGACATACTGACTTAACAGACACTACACATGTCAGATGTTCAGTATTATATATTTACCATAGAAAAAACTTCAAAGAACTGATGAAGAAGAAGACCTAAAGATTATTTACATAATACAGCAATTATCAGTGACAGAGGAAAAACAAAAGAATTTCAGAGATGTGTTCTTATCCCCACTTATCAATGCAACTATTGGAAGATAACAGACTGCAATAATGGCCAAAACTAAAACCACCACCAAGGATATTTAGCCTAATTGCTCAAAATGAAGTACGTTGTATTCAGAGGCTTACTTTTCAAACCAATAAAACAATAGTTCTTATTTAACAGAGAAGATAATTGTTTGAGATATTATATTAATCATGACTGAAAATATTAACATGCAAAATAAAATGAGAAAAAAAATACTGTATTGGCTTAGAGCATCAACTCAGCTAGAGAAGATATATTGAAATTTGCAACCAGCAATACATAAAACATCAATCTAAAGGGAATGATACGGGTTTATAGGTTTTGTGAATGAGCTCAAGGCTTATTGGCCATCAAGGAGGTTTATGCTCTGACTCCCATGTTGGAACATATGGGTGCCAACGTAGATATCAATTTTTTTTCTTGCAGGTATGAATCAATGGGCTGAGTTTAAATGGGGGAGGGCTGCAGTCCATAGGCATGAAAGTCTTACTTTTCTTGCCGTGGTTGATACTGTGTTTTTCACTCTTGTGGTCAGGTCACTAGGACAGTGTTCTAAGCAAACACTTTTCTATAGTAAGAGCTCCTTTAACATTCTGTATGCCAAACACAAGTCACCTCTTAGAGGGTGAGAAAATACAGAGGAAAGATTGAAAAAAGACATTTTGAAAATAAATATTCCAGCCACAGGAAGCAAACAAATACTAAAAACTTGTTTAATAGCACAACAGACTTAGCGCTTTCACCTTACATATAAAAGGCTTTTTCAGAGTCAATTACAATACATCTAGCACTCTCCTTAAGTAACCCAATGTAAAGTATGCATCCAATTAAATATTTCATCTCATTTAAAGACATACAACACAATTCAATACATTTAAATGTTCATTTGTATGTAACAAACCAAAAATATTTTTACAAAAAATTCATATATAAAACATGTTTTTTTAATTGTTGCTGTACATATTCAACATGTGCAAATAAGCAAACTAGGCAATACTTGTTTTCTTTTTTTCTATACAACCAAAGCCTTTTGTTTTACTATTCGTATCAGTGAAATAGCATCATTAAGTCCTGGAACTACTGTGGCATTTAGTCTAAGTTGCCATTTTACCTGTCTTGCCTCAACCTCCAATTTTTATCTCCCCCATTTTCTTTCTGCACCACTCTATCACAAAAAGAATGATTTTTTTAAACTCATTGCATGTAACACTGTGAAGATAGAAGACATTATGCACATCTTTGTTTTTAATGGCTCTAAGGTGCTCACTTATTCTATCCCTGAGCCTACGTGTGGTTTTACCTATGTAAAATCCAGGGCAGGAGGTACAGGTTGCTAGATAAACCACATTGGTAGAGCTGCAATCACATTTACTTGGACATTTTAAAGTCAAGTTTGAACTAGTTACTGATACATACGGGTCATCATTAATGAACTTGCAGAACCTACAAGTCCCACATTTAAACATTAGTGACCTATATTGCTTATCTTGGTTTCTGTGCCCTTCCAAGATATTCTTTAAATTTCTACCCCTGCTATAAGCCACTAAGGGCTTGTTCCCAAGTGTCAACCTTGTTTGTTGTTCGAAAGACAAATCCCAACTTTTGTAAATGATGTTAACTATATTTGGGGTGAAGTTGTTGTACCACAGCACAATGGGATCCCCTTCCCCACTTTTGTGAGTAACTTCTTTTGGCCCCCCACCCTTTTGTAATATCGGTGGGTATAATGCATGCCTCTTTTCTTTTATTTCACATTTCACTTTAGTCAAAATCTTTAGTGGGTACCCCCTCTCCAAAAACAAATCTATCAAAATGTATAGTTCATTGTCGAAAGTTCTGCCATCACTGATGAGTCGAGAATACCTCACCATCTGTCCCTTTATTATACTTCTTCTTTAGTGCTGGATAACAGCTGTTGTAATGAAGTAAAGTATTAGAAAATGTTTCTTTCCTAAAAATAGTGCTATGAAGCTTGTAATCTTCCTAACTCACCCAAAGATGTATATCCAGGAAGTCTATTTCTTTAGGACCCCATCTACTAGTAAACTTCAAAAATTGAAGTTGTGGAATTCAAGTACTCCACAAATGTATGGCTTCCTTTTCATTCCCTAGTCATAAAATTAGGAATCTGTTATAGATTTTGATTTTCCCCATGTAGGTGGAGTCAAAAATATGTTTTTTCTCCCATTCCAGTAATAAACCACTGAACTGCTCCCAACAGAAATGTGTATAAACACGGTGTCACCAATAAGTGCACGATACTTCTTCTTCTTCTTTTTAAAAAATGGATTTGTTGCAAGAGAACTGAGACATAAAAACAATTTCCAGTAATACCAGGTTGGCAAATACAGGGGCACATTTCACCCCCATAGCCACACCTGATATCTGGTGGAATAACTCCCCCCTCAAAGGCAAGGAAATTATTTTTCAGAACAATTTCCATGATTTCCACAAAAAAATTGACTTTGGTCTTGTCAATCTTCTCACTTTTCAATAAACTCTCCTGAAACATGTCAAGCCCACTATCATGTGGAATAACAGAGAATAGGTTTATGACATCTATTGTCAAAAATGAATAGTCTACTTCCCTGCTTGATGTCCTCTATCTTCTTTCAAGACAATGCCAGGAGTCTTTGACAATATGTTTGGCATTCTTAACCACTGGCCCTACTGCCCTATCCACCCAAGCCACCAAAGGTTCAGTTTTTGAACCCTTTGCTGATACTATAGGTCTAAAGGGTGGCTTTTGTAGGTTTTTGTGGATTTTATGGATGCCAAAAATCTTAGGTGTTATAGGTTTCTCCACTGTGAGAAATTTCAAGTTATTCTGATCAATAACCCTTTGAAAAAATGCATCGGAGAGGAAAAAAGTCAATTCTCATTTAAGCCCTGTTAACTTAATTTCTAGAGGTCCTTGCATATATGGTGGAGTCATTAAGTATCTCAAACATCTTAGATACATAATCTATTTGGATCATAATAACTAACCCCCCACCTTTGCCCAGTCTCATAATCCGGAGGTTATCATACCTAGCTAGGGCTGTGAGAACTTCTTTTTTGTTTTCCGATAAATTTCCCCGTCTTTCATTTCTTACTTTTGTCACTTTCCTCATCTCCTTTTCAACCATTGTTTCAAACAAGGCTGTTTCAAAGTTTTGGGGTGGGGTAAACACACTTTTCCTTCTCAAATTCCTGGGTCCCCCCTCTATAGTAGAAGTAGGCTGCCCCTGAAAAAACAGTCTCAGATTTAGCTGTCTTACATATAATTTCAAATTAATTAAATTATCAACTATATCTGACTTAAATTAAGGGACCAAGGAAAGGCCCTTTATCAGTAATTCAAAGTGTGTTTTATCCATTTTTAAATCACTAAGGTTATAAATCGTGAAACCTTGATTTTTAATAATTTCACATTCCAACAAAGCATCAGAATTTGTTACTTCACTAGTCTTAAGGTCATTGCTGTTGTCACAATTATTAAACAAATCGACCATGTCTTTCAAAACATCACCAATTTCCCAGTCATCACAATTGTCACAGTTGTAAAACTCAGCCATATGTTTTATGACTTCATGTCTTTCAAAGTCGTGTCCTGTTACAAAAGGGATTAGTTCCATCTCCTTCTCCCCCCAGCCCTCCTCTTCCTGTTGTATGGGTAGTTCTGCTGATTCCTGGAATTCATATTTGCTTGGTTTTTCAAGCGTTCTGATCTCCTTGGTTGTACTTCTTGTTCTAATAAAACTTCCTCCTCATCACATTCTTCACGAAACATTTCACCTTCATTCCTTGAACAATTTTGTAAGTTATAATCATTCCCTTTCTCATTATAATGCCCCGGTTTGTTAACAATTCTAGTTGCTCCATCAGTGGGATATGCTCTATTGTTTTCATAGTCAGCTTTGTCTCTAGCTAGTTTAAGCTGTTTAGTATTTATATTGCCTTTAACAAACATTTCTACATCATTTAAAACTTTACAGTATTTATGTTGATATTGCTCAAATAACAAATCATTCATAATACTTTGATTTAATGTAGTAATTTCTGTCTGTAAAACAGACAACTTACTTTCATTATTCTTTGTTATAATGTCCAGCATCTCTAGTCCAGCTTTATCAAACAAACCTATACGTTCTCTGTATGCCGTTGTTCCTGTCTCAATCCCCATAGGGAGTTTCCAAAGTCTTAGCCGCTTCGGGATTTGTTTGAGAAATAATGATTTCTTTAAAAAGGCATTGCCCAGCTGTAAAGACTTGTACCTTTTACAAAGTTTCTCAAAATCACTGATTTGTGTTTTTAAGTTATGCATGCTCGTTTTTTCTGCTTCTACTTCTCCGAATTCTACTTCCGGTGCCACCAACCAGCTCGAGAAGTCCCTTCCTCTTGGTGCGTTCCTTTTCGTCCCTGTAGCAACATTTCCATTCTCAGTTAGTACTGGTGTGTGCAGGGTAAATAGTTCCACTTGAGAACTAGTCAGGGAAGTCTCTCCTTCTTCTCTCACTCGATCCTTTATAAGTAGTGCAGACAACTTCTGTACAGAAGTAATAAGTTCTCCCAAGAGTGCGTCCATTGAAACCAAGTAAAGAATCAGTTCTCTCCCAGGCCAGAAAAAAACAGTTAAATAAAAACAAAGGTGTCAACTGACACACAAACTAAAATAAAATGAAAATAAATATTGCAGCCACAAGGAGCAAATGAATATTAAAAACTTGTTTAATAGCACAACAGACTTAACGTTTTCACCTTACATATAACAGGCTTCTTCAGAGTCAATTACAATACATCTAGCACTCTCCTTAAGTAATCTAGTGTAAAGTATGCATCCAATTAAATACTTCATCTCAAGACATACAATACAATTCAATACATTTAAATGTTCATTTGTATATAACAAACCACAAATATTTTTACAAAAAATTCATATATAAAACATGTTTTTTTGTAATTGTTGCTGTACATATTCAACATGTGCAAATAAGCAAACTAGGCAATATTTATTTTAGTTTGTGTGTCAGTTGACACCTTTGTTTTTGTTTAACAGACATTACTATAAAGTTTTCCATAAGGCAAGCATTATCAGTCTTTGTACCTTCTCCATCTGGAACTTCCTAAAAATTCTCTCCTTAGATGATGCTGTAATTTAATTCAATACAACTTTTCTAAATATCTTAAATAGTCTTGCACCTCCTAGAAGAAAGAGACTGAAAACAAATAATTTAAATTGGCTCTCCAAAAAGAGTGGAATGCTAATGCAGGATAGAGAAAAAGCATGGAAAGAATGGAAAAATATAAAAAACCTCAGCAGCTTGAAACATTTAGAATGCTTTGCAATCAAACTAAAAAGCAAATAAATGAAGGCAAAAAAAAACTATACTATATTAACTTTTAGAATAATACTAAACACAACCCTAAAATATTTTGGACTCTCATTAAAGAAATCCTATATCCTGGCCAAAAATTCAACCTCCCCCCCAATAACGCACCACTCAAAACTGCCATACAGTTCAGTTCTTATTTTATAGATAGTATAGCATCCCGAACCAAGGATTCCTCAACATCTAATCCCAACCCTGCCCAACAGCCACATATAACCACATTCACTTTCACCTTCGAACCTGTGCCCACATCCTATATAAAACTACTGTTAATCAAACTTAAACCATGCTCTTCTTCAGCTGATTACTTTCTAAGCAAATACCTAAAAATAGCAGCCAATAGCATTGCCTATTCTACTTCAATCCTTATAAATAGGTCAGTCTAGGAATCCCACATTCTATCTCTGTGGAAAAAGTCATACACTATCCTCTGCATAGAGGAAATTCAACAGACATTAATAATTTTAGACCTAAAGCAATCTTGTCTCCTCTTGCCAAAATATTTGAAAAATGTATTCAAAAACAATTGCTAGACTATCTCCTGCAGGAAGAAATCCTATCCCCTACACAATATGGCTTCCATCCTTCCCATAGTACTAGCACTGCCCTTCTAACCTATATACTGTCAATAAAGCTAGAGATAATGGCAAACTAGTCTCTTCATTATTTCTACACTTGGCTAAAGCCCTCGACACAGTTTGTCACAGCAAACTGCTACTTCAGATGTCCTCACTAGTTCTCTCTCTCTCAGCCCACCCTTCTGTGGTTTCATGTTACCTATCCAATAAGTATCAGTCAGTAAAATGATATTCCACACTGTCTTCTTACCTCCCAGTCACCACCTGTGTGCCACAAGGCTCTGTCCTTGTTCCCCTCCTCTTTAACATTTTCACCAACACCGTCTATATTTCCAGACAACAGGCCACCCTAATACAATACACAGATGATTCCACATTCATTTGCACATCTGACAATATGACACATCTCCAAGAAATTATTCTGGAAGCTTTAACAGCTACTGAAACATGACTTCATAACTCACAGCTCATGCTCAACCTAAAAAAAAAAAAAAAAACACTACTTTTTTCCCCAAATCCCTCTCATGAAAAAAAAAAAACAAAATGTAAAATCCTCTCTCTTGATAATACAGCCACTAAGATCATTTCTCATAGAAAACTATTAGGGGTGATAATCTTACATTTGATCTGCATATACAAAACTGAGTAAGAAAAATACATCAAAAACTAAGGATGGTTTACACAATGAAAAACTTTCTCATCGATGCAACTAAAACTACACTTGCCACTACTTATCTCCTCCCCACACTCTTATATGGCACTCCCATCTGTACTAACCTCCAGGTTAACCAAAAATTAAAACTTGAAAAATGTTATGACAAAGTTGCTAAATTTGCAGCACATACCCCTTTCAGAACCCACTACTGTATAGCACAGAAAAGCCTTAATTTGTTAGAAATGCCATGTCAACCCACATATACACAACGTCTTACCACCTATAAAATTATCCAGTATCCATCTCCTTGTCCAGCAGTACAAAACATTCTACACAACTATGTTCCCAGCCAGGCATTGTAATCCAGTGACCAAAAACTCCTGTCTGTCTACAAACCTAACAAATCTGCTGGGCATTTTCTGTACTTGTGCAAGGTTGCTAAGGCCTGGAACTCCTTACCTGTATACATCAGATCCATAACCTCCCTCCCATCTTTCAAAACCACTCTGAAAGACTTTCTAGCTAAAATCTGTCTCATTTCTTGCTCAAGACCAGGATAAACTATATCCCTAAATGTGAACCTCCTTGCTCTCCCTTCTTCACTTACCGCTATCTAATTTTCTTCCCTGATTTTCTCTGTAAATATACTATAAGTCTGTTTTTTTGATATTGCAATTCCTATTCGTATTAGACTAACTTACCTTTAATTTTTCTACAAACTGTCTGAAATTTCTCTCTATACTAAATGATTGTTAATACCTTGTATTGATTCTTAACCAGCTTTTATTGTTGTTGCCTTTCGGCTTTTCCCGGTTAGGGGTCGCCACAGTGGTACTCCGGTCCGCTAATGATTGGCAGTAGATTTTGACGAACGCCGAGGTGCCAGCTCGACGTTCAACCGTCAATGAAGGCACGCCCTTTTGTCTAATTATTTTATAATTATTTATACTGTAGATGTTTTTGTTTTATTTTTGAAGATTGTAAAATTGTTTTAAAATGTTTTGTAGTAATTTGGAGCTTTTTTCCCTGGGCCTCCGCTGAAATGGGCTTCTACCCAGTTGGACTTTCCAGGTAATAAACTGTTAATAAATGTATAAATAAGTAAAATAAATAAACTGCACCAGATGGCTTGTGAGTACATTACAGAACAGGTTACAGCATTCTAAAATTTGTGTGGTATGAGTTGTATAATTGGAAACAATTACTTCTCTGGCACTAAACGGAACCTCTTGGAGGGTTGGTGAGCAACTCTGCATACTCTATGGATAGTAATGGCAATATAAGTATAGAATGAAACATCATCGGCAGCAAGGATTCCATGTTCTTTTAATATGTTACTATTATCTGTTGCCTATCATTAGTGTATAAAGCTCGTGGGACTCCTATATTTTTTGTATTTTTGACATTGCAGGCAAAGTCATTTTTACTGCTCCATTTATATGTAGTTTTAAGTGCTTACTGATGGAGGTGTTGTCAGCAGAGGATAAGCACAATGCTTCCAAGTTTGCAGTCAATTATATATTTGATGAGCAGACACTGTTTTCAGTTTTGACTTCTGAGGAAAATATACTAAAAGGAGTTGCACAATGACAGAGCCTTGGAGATATTGAGAATAGCAGTCATCCTACTCTTACCTGCTGTGTGCAGCTTTGAGGTGAGTTGATGACCAAAGAAATTAAGGAATCATTTACCTATAGATCTAGGAGTCTGTGCATAACATCAGGCAGTTTGGCAAATCTAGGTAAATTGCATGGGCAGAAAAACCTGCATCCAGAGTGGCAGTCACATTCTCAAAAAAAAAAAAAAATGAGGTTAAGCATAAAAGATTTACTAGTGACAAAACCAGACTGGATTAGGTCATGGAGATGGAGGCTTCCCATAACTATCTACATTAGTTTCATGAAGACTGTCTCCACAACCTTCCACAATGTGTTTGTGAAGTTGTTCTGTTTGTAAATACTGAGCTCTGTGGAAGGGCCTCCCCTGTAATTTGGGACCACAAGAAACTGCTTCTAAATATCAGGACAAAGCCAGCTTTAATTATTTTATTAAAAATCTATGTAAGGGGTATTGTAGGCTATTTCTGAATACATAAATCAGGCTTCTTTGCATGTTGTCTGGTTTTATTGTACTGTTTCTGACTTTATGGAGAACAGAGGTGACTATTTCTGATACACTTTTTAGGTATTTTGTTTTTGTAGGGAAGAGGAACTGATGTGTCCTCCCTAGTGGCTTGAAATCAGCCTGCTCCAAATCTCTACACCACAGTGTTAGTTAAATCTCTTGGTTATGCTTTGGTGATACCATTTTGCTCCAGTGTGCATTTTTTATTCCCTCATTTCTGAGATGTGGCTATAGAAGGCCTTATTGTTGTCACCCATTTTGATGATAAGTTTTTCCTTGAATGATAGTGTATGCAGTTCCAAATTATCTGTGGAGTTGAGTGGGTACAGATTTGCTCCATTTCAAAGAAAACATGCATCTTTATTTTTATAGACTATTACTTCAAATTCCATGAAATAATCAAACTGACAGTTTGAACAAGTGCATGTATGATTAATACATTAAAGTCTGTTTCTCAAAAAGTAGATATATAATTTTGTCATATGAGATGATTGTTTGTAAAATGAAAACCATGATTTGGAATTCAAATTTATATAATCCAGTTCACACTCCAATGGAAAAGTGGCAAAGTATATCCAAATAGTGAAGACTCTCAAGGAAAGATAGAAAGTTGAGTAGAAAGAATCACAGAAGTCTAACTCTTGTATAAGACAAATACATAACTGGTCAAAGTTCCAAGAGGAAGATCAGCTGGAAGAATTATGGTAAGCAAAAGCTGCAGAGATAGAGAGAGACATAGACAGACAGACAGAGAGAGGAGAGAAAGAGTGAGAATGAAACAGGGACAGAGACAGAGAGAGCAACAAAGACAGAGACAGAGAGAAAGAGAGGCACTGAGAGAGAGAGGTAGAAAGAAAGAGTGATACAGAAACAGAGAGAGAGACAGAAAATGTGAGAGAGAGTGAGAGAGAGAGAGAGAGAGAGAGAGAGAGAGAGGGAGGCAGAGAGAGAGAGAGAGGGAGGCAGAGAGAGAGAGAGAGAGAGAGAGAGAGAGAGAGAGGGAGGCAGAGAGAGAGAGGGAGGCAGAGAGAGAGAGAGAGAGAGAGAGAGGGAGGCAGAGAGAGAGAGGGAGGCAGAGAGAAACAGAGAGAGAGAGAGAGAGATGGAGGCAGAGAGAGAGAGATGGAGGCAGAGAGATAGAGGGAGGCAGAGAGAAACAGAGAGAGACAGAGATAGAGAGAGAGAGAGAGAGAGAGAGAGAGGGTGGTAGAAAGAGAGAGATACAGATACAGAGGGACCGAGGAGAGAGACAGAGAAAGGGCGAGAAAGACAGAGAGAAAATGAAACAGAGACAGAGAGCGAGAGAAATGGAGCCAGAGAGAGGGAGGCAGAGAGAAACAGAGAGAGAGAGAGATGGAGAAAGACAGAGAGACATTTAAAGAGAGAGAGAGAGAGAGATTAACAGAGAGGGGAGGGAGAAAGACAGAGAGAGAGGAGAAAACGAGAGAGAAAATGAGACAGAGAGAGAGAGAGAGATGGAGGTAGAGAGAAACAGAGAGAGACAGAGATGGAGAGAGAGAGAGACAGACAGAGAGAGACAAAGATGGAGAGAGCGAAAGAGACAGAGAGAGGGAGGTAGAAAGAGGTAGTGATACAGATACAGCGAGAGAGGAGAGAGACAGAGAAAGGAAGAGAAAGACAGAGAGAAAACAAGACAGACAGAGAGAGATAGAGAGAGCGAGAGAGATGGAGGCAGAGAAAGAGATGGAGGCAGAGGGAAACAGAGAGAGAGAGAGATGGAGAGAGAGAGCGAGAGACAGAGAGAGACAGAGGTGGAGAGAGAGACAGACAGAGAGACAGAGAAAGAGAGAGAGTAACAGAGAGAGGAGGGAGACAGACAGAGAGAGACAGAGAGAGAGAGAGAGAGAGGAGAGAGACTCCTGAAGTCAAGCATGCACGTGTAAATATAGTGCAACAATGGATGTCTCAAAAGGAAGAGCAGATGTCCAGTTTAAATATTCCTGCTAAATTTTCTAGAAATGGAAGACCTCTGAAGAAAGCAGACAAATATATGGACTGTTCCAGAGTTGAGAAAGTACTACAGACTGAAATGTTTCAGTTATAATAATATTTCTTTAGGGTTTCAGATTTAAATGTGAGCCATTGGTGATTAACAGTCTATTGTGAAAACATAAATGTCAGATGCATTTCTTTTTTTTTTTTTTTTGAAAGCTTGAAATTAAGGTCTATCAGGGGAATTCATGTTTTGTTCCTAAATACAGAGACACCAAATTCTATATATTTAAGGAGAGCCTGTAATGGCTTACCACTTTTATCATATAAGAATGTTGTGTTTTAAATCTTATCTCAAAGCTTTGTAAAATTTTTACAATTTCCTTCTTCATCACTATCTCTTCTCAATTTCTGTCATGTTTGCTCATGTTTGTTAAAAGGTAAAGTCATAGTATTAGAACTTGTATTTAATTTATAGTCCAACTCAAATACACATTATTGTAAAGTGAAGTAGTCCTGGGTGAGCAGAAATATAAAATAGCTTAAATCTCTTGAAAATTTATCTTTGTAATTGCAGAAGCATAAATAACACAATTGAAGACTTAAAATGTATAATAGCAGGTGAAAAGTATGATTCAATGTGCTTCAATGAAACTTGGTTTAATGGTTGCAACAAACCTCTTATTGTTCAAGGGTTAAAGGGAGATCATGTGGTTCATTACAACCACAAGGGTGGTGGTACATCTAAACAGTGTGTACTAAGTTTGTCTCCACTACTATTCATTCTAATGAGTTGATGGAACCTTTGATGGCAAAACAGGAAAACTTGTAATCTTCTGTAGACCCCAGCTCAGGAAAGAGCATAACAGGTTATGCAGTAATATATGTGAATTATTTCATCAAGGATATGATATAATCGTAGTGACATTTGTCTTCCAGGAAGTGAATGGAGTGTCCGTTCTACCAAATTTATTGTTGCAAACAAAATTATTAAAATGTGTATTTTATACAACTGTGAACTGATTATTAAGCAACCAATCGGGGATGACAACATACTGGATTTTATTTGGTTAAACTACAGGACTAATTTGCTTTTAAGTTGTAACCTCACTGTGCCATTTCATTTGGAAAATCAGACCACAACTGCATTCAATGTGAAATTGTGAGTAATAGTGAAAAATGTCTAGACCAAGTATACCCCTTATGAAGTTTAATAGAACCAGCTCTGAGTCTATAATTAAGGAGTTTAGCTGCTGGTAGTGGATAAAACAACTGGAAGGAAAGTCGGAAAGTAGATTAAAGAAAAGTGGGATACTATGGCAAATTAAACCCCTTAATAAACAGGTTTGTACCTGTTGATGTGGCCAGTCATCACAAAAATGTTTCCCTCCATGGTGGACAAAAATGTTATCACAACTGCTCTCTGGAAGTAATATAAATGTACTCTACGTGCTTCCAGCAAATATAGATATGGTATTGAAAAAAATCATTGAGGAGTTTATCTCTGAAAATTAGAAGTGACTATGAGAACCGGCTAACTAAGAATAATATGATGAATAAAAAGGCCCTCTTCAATCACTTAGATACTTTAGGAAAGAAAATCCCCCCCCCACATTAGTGTTAAGTATGGGGACTCAGCTGTTACAGACCCAGTCGAACTAGCAGTTTTATTTGCTGAGAAAATCTCACTTTTAAATGAGCATAAGTCTTTTAGCTATAAGACTGGAAGTAGATCTGATGATTTCCTGAATAGCCATTATAGTTAGTTTCAAAGGTGCTGGGGGCATTAAAGAAAAGTGCAGCCACAGGTCCTGATGGTTTAAATAGATTCTTTCTGGCATAGCAAGTGGCTTGGTATCATCCCTTCAAGTACTCTTTCAACAATCACTGGAGGAGGAATATGTTCCCAACATATGGACGGAAACAGTTGTCGCAATATCCCAAAGGATATGTACTAAAATCACTGGACAACTGTAGACCTATCAGTTTGACCTCATTACTGGGTACATGGTTTGAGTGAGCAATTTATAGTCCATTCCAGGGAGTTATTGGGAAAAGGACAGCTATATATCAGTAGGGGAGATCATGTTTGACTAATCTTATCCAGTTTTATAATAACATCTGTTGCTCAATGGTCTTAAGTTTTGCTAGTGATGGTGTTTACCTGGAGCTGATGAAGGCCTTCGATTCAGTCCTCCATGACAGAACAGTTTATGTTATGTTAAAATGTAATATGAATGTCTACAGTGTACACTGTGTAGTCATTTGGCTATCAGGAAAGAAATTAAGACTGAAAAAGAAAACTAAATGTTAATATGGGGGTCCCCTAGGGAACTATTCTTAGTCCCATGTTGTCTGGGCTATTCTATTAATGTCTGAGCTCTCGTTATGTGATAGCACCTGGCTAAGTAAATTTGCCGATGACACTAAAGTGGAGTTATAGTTACAAGTAAGCATAAGCGTAATAAATTGTAAAATATCTAGACATTTTAGTCAGGTGGGTCACTGAAAGTGGGATGCAATTTAATTCCAAGAAATGCAATGTGATGCATTTTAGTTCTGGAAATAACCCTTATCCTTATGTTAGGAATTATGAAATTTTGACCGCAGTACATTCTGTGAGAAGTTTAGGATACTTGGTGGATAATGTTTTAAAATTGATGATCATTTCAAGGTAGTGGTGAGGAAGTGTTATGGTCTTTTAAAAGACATCTTGAGGAGTGTTAGTAATAAATAGAAATAAGTCTTGACTGTTATTTTCCTCTAATGTAAGTTCTGTTATGGAATACTGTGGATCTTTCAGTTGTTAGAACTTTTGACAAATAAATAGACTTGAGAGAATCCAGAAGATGGTCACTAGGCAAGTAAGGGTATTGAAAAACCTTGGTTATAAACTGAGACTGGAGACTCTTTTCCAGTACTCATCTGGCTATAGGTGTTTAAGAGGTGTCTTGACTCGTGTGTACAGACCACTAAGAAATGATACATTAGCAGCCTCTCTTGGAGTTATATTTTTGGGGCATCATATCAATACCAGAAATAACAATCTATATGTGAGACTGCCAGATGTTAAAACACCACTTAAGAGCAGGTATTTTCATCACAGAGCACAAATGTTCTGGAACTCTGCCCCTAAATATATAAAGGAACTTGGTAGTGCTGAACTTTTCAAGTTCCCAATACATAAATGGTGCAGAAAATTTGTTTATATTCCTGCTCTAACTGTTGGAAAACTCTTAAATGGCTTATAAGAACCCTGAGTTTGAATTTCTTCTACAATGAACATTAAACATTAAAGGTCTTCTCTCCTTCCCACAGAATTCTTTAGTATATGAAAATAGTAGCTTTCAATGCATATCATTTGCATTTACAAGGAAAATTCTGTTTTTTTAACTGTTCCCGAAATTCTTTATCTAGAAGCTCCTTTATAGCTAAATACTTTCTGTTTCTACTTTTTATTTTGTAGGCATATATAATTTGAGTAGGGGGCATAAAATAAAATGAATATCATATTCAGACTTTATGTTACTGCTACTTTATTGAGCATAGAAACATATGAATTGGACACACACTTGAATATACGGACCTACTTCAAAATATTTGAACTTTCACAAGTTTGAATTTCTTATGGTCGAGACCATAAGACCGAACTTGTGAAAGTTTAAACCGTTTAAATGGAGATCGCCATACAGCATGGAATAGTATATTTACCATTTTCTTCACTGTACTGCGATCTCAGAGTTGTTATATTTAATTAGGGGTGCAGGAGGGCTTGTCCACCTGAAAAAAAAAAACATACATTTTTTTGTTGTTTTTATTTTTTTTATTTAAATTTTGAACTTTCACAAGTTCGATCTTATGGTCTCGAACATAAGAAATTCGAACTTCCGAAAGTTTGAAATTTAGAAGCAGACCCGTATATACATGCAACATATCGTTATAAATCTTATATGTTTGTTAGATTCATACATGAAACCATAATCTTTCTATGTTTAGTATGACAGGCAGCATCTTATTCTTATTTCTGTACAGGGTGACTGCTAAAACTGTATTGTCCCGATCGCCTTCAATAAACACACATCACATCAAATGACATTTGACGACCTTTATTAAATTTCATAACATAGCTTTGTTCACCCAATTCATTAATTACAACTATTCATAATATAATTGATTCTAAACACAGCAAAACATCCTTGTAATGTTAATCAGGGCAGTGTCCTACTCACCTTGCCCGAGTAAGCAGCGTCCATACCTCTGCTCGCTTACTTTACTTATGAAGCACCATCCTTGTAATGTTAATCAGGGCAGCGTACCTACTCACCCTGTCCAACAAGCAGGACCCATACCTCTACTCACTTACTTTACTTATGAAGCAGCATCCCATCTCACTTCATACAACATTCATTGAATTACCTTCTGTCAAATAAGCCGCATCCTTACCTCAGCTTGCTTATCTATTCAGCAAGCTTCCTCCAAATACTCATTTTCCTTTCCCCCAGATCCTTGAAATGAACATCCAGACACCAGAGGGGGAACAGAAGAGGGCAAGCCTATCCATCTTCTCTGCCAACCAGCCTAACCAGGCTGTTCCCCCTCCCTTCTACCCAAAATTGTACAAACCACTACCTCCCATAAAAGTAAGGGTTAAGCCAAACATCATTCGGTGTACCCATCATCTGTAAATCACCTTAGAATCCTGTCATAAACCCACCTTACCATACCATCACTGAAGCACACCCTAATGAAACTCAATAAAGTAGGATTACCGTGACCCCACTGTACCACCGGAACATCCACTCCAAGAGAATACATACCCTTTTTCCGCTTCCTTCAAAGCTGAATGGATTTACAACCTATAACCACAAACTATAACCCCTTGAACTCAAATCGACACCCAGTCAACACAACTAGCATCAAGTCTTACAACCAGGACCCTGTCAACTGTAGCCTGTCACTTTAGCCTACCACCTACCCTGTTCTGGATGTGCAACAACTCAATTATCATAGGGGATAGTCTAACTCCAAAACTTTAATGTCCTAACCTTAGATGGTAGACATCCAGCACCCCTTGACCTAGTTCCTCAAAACTCCCTATGCTCAGCAATAACATGCTCTATGTGCCCAGCCATAAACACCCCCAATTCACTCATTACCAAGCCATTCTTAACCCTTGTTTGTCCCTAGCCTTTCCCCTCAAAAGCTCTCTTTCCTTATGTTACTTATACCACTAGTAGGTAATTAAGACCTATCCTACAGCTGACCTATCCTGCCACCAGGCTTTCTTAAACCTTCTAACTCCCCTGTAACCACCCACCCAGTTTCTAAAACCACCCCAACACAGTCATCTACCTGCCATTCTTCCTAAAACCCTATCTACAAAATTCACCCAAACCCCAAGTGAAATGATCCTTGTGCTATTCTGTAAAACCTTAACCTGGTATGTAACATTAACACTACCTACTCAAGGGACAAATTTGTCACCCCAAGATACCACCCATTAGGAACAGACTCCAGCATCCTGTCAAATACGTCATCATCGCCAAATCTTCCCACACATATGGTTCAAACAACTGGATGAGTGAATACGACCACCTAAGGTTCCAAGAAAGCAAGGATTGAATGTCACTGGCTTACAGGAGCAGTAGGGCTGTAGCCTACTAAGTTCCTGTGCTCCTATGAACCTTGTGACTCTACTCATCCTGTGGGATCCCCACACTCCCATAAACTATCCCCAATTGTTTTCCCCTTGGCTCCCTTACCTACCTCTTCCTTACTTGCCCCCTATACCAATACAATAATCAGCTCCCACTAATTAAACACAGAGCTCTAACATGCCTTACTAAGATGATTACTCAGACCCTCATTATGCCCCATTCAAGTGGCAAGAACGTCCATCCTATCAAAACATCACCTTTCAAATCCCCTTTTCAAGACACCACATGATGTCTTCTGCACTTCGGCAATCTGCAAGGAAAAGAAAAAAACGATAAATTCTATGTGCACACATACCATAATTACTTAACATGGAGGCACTGACCAGGACCCCTGCCACCCCATCAAACCTTTACCTATGGCCAATGGCTGTGCTCCCTTTTACTATTGAATGCAAATGCCCAAAAGCAGGAACAACTTTCAACGTTAATCTAACATACTAAATGGTTAATAGAACAAATTGTACAACCCATTAACCCTGATATCACAAACTCAGATGCCTGTCCTTCTCTGACTAGCAGTGTAAAATCCTCTACCAAAACTCAACAACTTTGAAATCCACTTACTTCCGTCAGTAACTGTTGCCCATTTGTGCTCCCTGTGTGTAACCTCCTCACTAGCCACTGCTTCCATCATCTGCAAATTCACTGTATCACCAGAGCTGGTACTCGGCACACCACTATCTACAAAGAAAAGGACAAAGTGAAACCCTCTGATAGTAATGAGAAGGCTCCACCTTATACCCACCTATTCCAAATTACAGCCGCAGCATTCCAAGCCCCATCTGCAAGAAAAGCAAACTTAAAAGGTTGATAAAACAGGTTGTGACAGCAAGGATATTCAGAATGGTCTGAAGTCCACAGAGCAAATGCCTGTCATTATTTCTGACTACAATCTTAAGACTTTACCATAACTTGTCAGAAGACGCCCTTTTAAGGAAATATTTTTTATTTATATTTGATGTTTGTTTAGCTCATAACACAATTTAAAAGTGATACCCCAAATGAAATTCTTAAACTTAATTATAACATTCTTTAAGAAGTTCAAGTGTGGTGTCCATCTCGTGAATCAAATGTATGGAGCCTATTGCGCCTGCACTGTGCATAACATTACTCCTGACACCCTAAGCCCACCAAAGGAAAGCTGCAGTGGCTCCTTTACAGTGCACAGCCACCACAGCCACCCAAAAGCCAAAAACAACCCAACTCAAAACAGACTCCAACTGCAGCCAACAGCCAAAGTGAAACCGAAAAGTTCCACAGGGAATCCATCTCCAATTGTATAGCCCCAATGTACATCCTCCTGGCCAGGACCACTCACAAAACCTACAAATACATTTTTACATCTACACTCACTGTTAGTTGCAGACTCTCTACACCAATATGTATGTGCTATACTTCAGTCTACACAAATCAGAACCACAGAAGACATATCTGTTGTTCCTTTTTCCCTGACAACTTTTCTGTATTATGCATTTGGCTAATGAAGGTCAGAAGGCTTGAAATCAAACCCCAAAGCCTTACCATTCATAAATACAAATGTATTAAAATCATACAATATAATAGAACCCCTGAAACACTCCATATCAATAACACAAAAACTCTTTAAATATTTAAATCTTGCACAAACTGTGATGATATTACAACTTTTGCACAAAAATCCCAACCTTAAAATAAACAATCAAACCCTAAACCTGAATTCCTTTCCTCGATTAATTAATACAACCATCCAAGACATATACCCATATCTAAAGTGTTCACTACAAGAAATGAGGAACCAATTGAACCTCCCCAAATCTTATCTAGTAATTTTAAGGCAAATTAAAGAATTATGTACCAGTTATCTCCAAAACTACAATATAACCAACAATGATATATTAACCTGTAATTACTATGGAAAACCATCCTCTCATCTAAGAAATATATCACTAATACATATAAATTAATAAAAGACATTAAATTCCACAAAGATATACTTGTCTCAGACTATTGGAGAAAGATTAGTTCTTCCATTGATAACCAACAACTAAACCAAGCAATTAACCTAACAATTAAATCTATACCCCTTAAAAAACTAGCATTTACACAACTTATGATTTATAATAACGCATATTTCACACCCGCCATTTTACATACATTTAACCCTAAGAAATCCCCATTCTGTCCTCACTGTAAAGACCAAATGGCTGATATACTACATCTATTCTGGAGCTGTAAGTGTGTATTTGAACTTTGGAACTCCCTTAAACTTCAACTGCAAAAAATGGGCTATGAGACATCTACTCTCACCTGGGAATTTACTCTTTTACATATCTTACCAAACAACATTCCTAAAGCACAAGCAGTTACAACGATCAACATTTTCCTCTTTATGAAACTTTATATAGCAACCAATTGGCTTAACTCAATTAACATCTCTTGGGAGAATTTTAGAATAATGGCGACTAAACACCTATTAGCCCTTAAAATTCTAATCGACAAAGAGAATAAAAACAATAAGCTTAGGAAATTATGGGAACAAGTCTTTAATATTATTCTTGCTTAACTCATCACAAATAACCAGACTTAACCATGATTAAGAGGTCCCATATTAATTCATATCCATGATACACGGAAGTTTTCATTTTTTGCTTTCCCTTCTCTAATTTAGATTTCTACTCACAACAACTCTTACTGAATTTTAACACCTTTTCTTCTGAATATTGAAAGCATCTTTGTATATAGTGTAAATATTATTGTTTGTTTACTTTATCTCTTTTTGTATTAACTTCAGTGTATAACTGTTTATTGTGAATATGTGTTACCTCTTTTTGTTGTATTTTGATTGATGTTCTGTAGTGATGTAAAGAATAAATAAAAATTATTGACAAAAAAAAGAAGGCTTGAAATCAACTCTTTCATGTAATGCACACAGAGCACCGGTCAGTGGCCAGAATTAGTGCCCAATCAATTACAATGGCATTACTCAGCATAAGCAACAAGGATTTGTCTTTTATACTAAAAAGGCTTAGGGTCAAAAAACCTTTTCTGTGTTCAGCAATAATTGAAAGTAAATAAATAAACACACCTATACATACACCAAAAAACATGGTGCCACATACTATTATAACTTGCTTCAATGACCTCACCGCCCATGAACAGGCAAGCAGTACAGGCCTGAAACCCATATGACCCACCTCCAAATTAAGATCCGTTTTTTTTTTCTCCTGGCACTTGACATTAAACAGTCATGGCTGTTCAAGCTGCAGACTGGCAGCCATTGGACACCCCCCCCCCCCCACATTACTACTCCCATCCGCGAGCCGAAGCCCGCCAACACAAACGCTCAACTGATATGACAAATGCACAAAATGCAGAACATGCATAGTCTGCCTACAGCTTCATAAGAAGCAGCAAAAGTGTTCAAGCCTCCTTAAAAACAGCTGGCCAGATGGGTCTACAGCCATTTGTGTCCCTGGCCTTGAACTCCCAGAATTCAAGCAGCAGGGGATCGAGCAGATGCAGAACACCCACGCAGAAGGAGCCACAGCCCTGCACTGACAGCGTCTCTCACAAAGGCTCCCACCACAGAACATGCCGTATTTCTACACTCTGGACAAAAACCTGCCCTTCCGTGGCTCAATCGCAAAGCAACCTGCAACTTTTTCACAAGCAGTCTCCATACAATTTACAAATGTGTGATGACTCTTGTACATACAATCTAGCAATATGGAACACATCAAATGCCTTCCTGCAGTCCATCAGTGTCCCATCAAAACTCCTGTTCCTCAGTGGCAACCACTCACGGGCATCTCACAGCCCCAGAAACCAGCCTCTGCCAACCAACATGCTGAGCGAAACAAACTCTGCCCACAAACCAGGCAAACTGCAACAAACACGCCAAAAGAGAAAACAAACCCAAACAAACATCCAATGCCCCACAACCACCACCGACTCCCTACCAATGACTCGCCAGCCAAAACGTTTACACCAACATCAATAAACGAAGACCCCTGCCTGCCCCCACAAGAGACGCCTCCAAAAACCCCGTACCAACAAAAACAACTCAACAAAAAAAAAACAATTCATTCAATAGTAAAATAGAATACAATTCATTCAATAGTAAAATAGAATACAATAACAATTATTGTTTCCTTACTCATCCAATCTCAATCAGAAACTATTAAAGCCACTTCAAGCTGTCAACAGAAAGATGCTCACCATGTCTAAATCCCACACCCACTTCATTCCCATACCTCATGCCACATTGAATTCATTTCCACTTCAAGAGGGACAAGTCTAGAGAAGTGAATCCATTGCCACTAAAAGACGGACAAGTCTAGAGAAAGTTTCCCACAGTGTGCTAGTGAACCTCAGCCCTCTGTCTTTATCTATCTGTAACCTTCTGGCAGGACATAGAAGGAAGAGATGTTTGATACATCACTCCCTCACGAGACAGATGGCAGCCATTTTCTCACGATTATGTCATGACTGAATCCACTGAAGAGAGACACGCAAACAGCTCTACAATCACTGCCTTCATCAAGTTTCTCTCTCTCTCTCTCTCTCGCTCTCTTTTTTTTTTAATATTGTCAATGCTACTCATGCATGTGCAGCAGCGACCCCTTCCCACCACCGAACTTGCAACCCACGAAAAGACCATAACGGCTCACTCAAGCTAACAAACTCTCCATAAACAAGGGTAAGGAGCTCAAAACCAAACACCTCCTAAAGAAAGCTTAGCTCCCAATTCCTGCTAACCAGAGGCACTACCCGAAACACTAAACCACCAATGAATGTAAAACCTCACAGACACCCAAACCCTCTACAGCCTGCCACCAACTGCCTCACCAGAGAACCGGCAATAAAACAACAAAACATACCGACCATCACCTATTCTTGAGTCCACCCCAAGGGAAATAAATCCAGAAATACCTACCGACAGCCCACCTGCCACCAACCAAGACCCAGAGACCTACCTTTCTCCTGACATATCTACAGGTTGTCATGGGTGCAGCCTGCCCTTAGCAAGTTCACGCAAAAATGCGATTGCTTAGCTCAGCTACACCAGACTAAACCCCTTAAGCCCCTCCCCATCCTTATCTCATTTCCTCCCAACCATCCCTGGCTCCACTTAACCCTTTCACCTCTCCAAACCACTTAACTCCTAATATCCACCTAACTTCCCCGCATGAAGATGTCCTGGGACAACTTAGTTTGTTGCCAAACTTCATTTCTAATTGGTAGCTAATATAATTGATAGATGACAGTTTTAATGATGTAGGTTTTGTTATGGCATACAAATTAAATGGCAGTTTCAACAAGTTTAGTTTTTTTGCATTTTTATCAAAATGGTTATTAAGTTTATCATTTAATTTTGTAATGGTTTAATTTTCAAGGTTTTTTACTTGTTTTGGATTTCCTTGAACCGCATTTTTAGTTCTGTTTTTGTATTTTATGGATCATAACTCTGCAGATAAGAGGAATTGAGGAGTTTCAGTCTGGATGTCTTTTGTCCTTTCTCCACGGCTGTGTGACCAAAGAGTTAGTATATTTAACAAAGGTGGATAGGGGTTCATGTAAGGTTTTGGCTTTCAAAAATGTTGTTTTTAAAGATCTGTTGCATATTTTCATTGAACACATATTTTCTCACAGGTATGCATAATGTTTGTGACTTGTGATCTCATTTTAAGGGATATAAAAGGCTTCCATACCATGCTATGAATTTTAGCTTTCCCACATTCAATTTCATTATCATAGATGATTATGATTGGGTCATTCACTTATTATGTGTTTGAGACATGGATGCCCGGAAATTCACTTCATGAGTGAAGCTTGAAAAATGAATATTGGCATCCATGTTGAGAACACATAATATGTAGTTTCAGTCTGGCATCCAGCCATAATTCTTTGCAGTGCATGGAGATTTGTCTTCTCCATGCAATACAAATTAGTCAAAAATTAAATTAATATATATAATGCATTGTGATGCTTTGAAAGCCATAGTAGTAAGGGAGAGGTTGACATCCTTACATATTCCATGTGTAAGAGAAGCTGTTTAATTCAAAATGCCCTGTGTCGTTTAGCGGACAGCTGGTAGAAATGGGAGCTGAAATGAAGATGGCTTCTTACTGGTCAATACTGTCTGCTTTTAGAGCAGACCCACCCTTAATAGCATACAAGGATGCTTAACAATCGTCTAAGCATAGTAGCACATAACTAGGATATTATTTAACCATTTTTTGAATGTAATCACAGCACTCCATGCACTACAAATATTTTATGCATACTAAAATGGTGCATGCAATAAACTGCCTACAGTTTCTTTTCCTGATTGCACAATATCATTTATAGTACCCTCCTATCACCATCACAGTACTTTTGCACAATGTCTTTTTTATCGCACTGTATACATAAACTCTTTACACCATATCTTCTTGAAAATACATTACTGACTGCATTAAAAGTGAGTCAATTATATATTTCCTTTATCATGCAGTCTATTTCTCTAAACGCATCACTGTTAAACAGAAAGCAATCACTGCATATAATTTATTATATGTAAGGATTGTATTTTTCTTTTGTAATGAGTGCATCCCACTGACGTTGAGTGATGCAGTGGCTGGCTGACTTATTTTTCCATGGTTACATCCCTAACATTCCTTATTAATTCCATTTTCTTTTAGTTTTTTTCTTGTTGAATCGTACATTTCACTTAAGACAGAAAAAAACAGAAATAAGAATCCATGTAGAAAATAACACATCAGAAAATAAGACCAAAACAAAGGAAACAGAAAATAACACATATTTAAGGCTTTTAAGAATATGACATAAAAAAGCATACTTCTGGAATCTGTAATTTGCTTACATAATAGGTGGTAACATGTTCCATGTTGTGTGTTGGATGTTTCATTCTAACAAATGGTGTCATCTCTACATTTATAGACCAGATAAAATATTTATATAGACTTTCTGAGTCTCTCAGTCTACAATTTCAGTATCATTGTAACCTCTCACTATTTACTCATCTATTGTAAAATCAGACGGTGACCAAGACTGTTACACTGCTTTCTCTAAATATGTGTAATTTGTTGTACTTTTCCTATTTATTATATACATTGAATACATTCTAACGTGTACTTTGTATGTTTTTAAAGTCCAGGCTTAATGCAACTTAGTAAAGATTCTCTATTGTAACATTGTAATTTATTATCTAAACATCAATTGATTGCCTTATCTCCTGGTGGCAGTTTGTTCTACTTGCAGATGTACTTTACACTTCACTAAAAAGGAATTTGTGCATGTTTTCATGGAATGGTAGACATCACTTATTACCCTAAAAGTAACTTTCTTATATCCAGATGGTACTCTTCTTCTAAGCAACTAATCATTCCTCTATTACATCTAGTATATACTTAGTGTGTTTATCCTAATCTCTGTATATTTAGTACATTTAAAATATTAAGATGCTTATGGTCTACTACCAAAGTCAAAAAAGAGCAAAGAAATGTAGATAGCTCACTTTATGGTAAAACACAAAATGAAAAGAAATATATTATGACCATATAATGACATCCTTTGCAGATATTTTCTTGCTTTATATTGTATTAGACTCATGTTCTAAATGCCTAATTGGTATATGTATCTCGAATCCGCGCTTATGCATTTACGTTATATTACATGAAGTGTTTGGCTGGGATGGTGTCTGGAATTTAAGGTGAGTGAGTGTATGTGAGTGTTTTTGTAAATTGTACGTGTGGGTTAGGGTAGGGAGGTGGAAGTATTAGTGTGAGTGTTGGATGTGTTGATGTTTGTGTATGAGGGACTGTAGAATGTCTGGGTATGAGCTTGTTTTTTTTTCTGTTTGTGCAATCTCAGAGTTGGTATATATAAGTGTGTGTGTGAGGGGGTGCAGGGGGGCTTGCTTCCCTGTTTACATGTAATGTAGGGTTTTATAGCTTGTGTGCTGTAGGTAGAATGGTGTGTGTGTTGTGTGGTGTATGGTGTATGTATGTTTGTACTTGTGTGTTTCGTGATTTTGGGTTTTGGGATTGTGAGTCGTTCGCCTTTATAGTTTCGAGATATTGAAATTCGAGATTTCAGTATTTCAAGATTATAAAGGGGAATATATATATATATATATATATATATAAGTCTTTCGGGTTTTCCCGGTTAGGGGTCGCCACAGCAGAACTCCAGTCTGCTAATAATTGGCAGTAGATTTTTACAGTGCTGAGTTACCAGCCTGATGCCCAACTTTCAAGTAAGGCACACACATTCACGTATGCACCTACCTGCATGTTTTTAGATGTCACTTGACCATGGGAAGGACATGCAGACTCTACACAGAAGGTGCTCCAGCCAAGAATCGAACGGGAGTACCTCTTGCTGTGAGGCGACAACGCTAACCACTGCACTATCAAGAGTTTTATATATATATATATATATATATATATATATATATATATATATATATATATATATATATATATGTATACACACACACACACACACACACATATATATATATATATATATATATATATATATATATATATATATATATATATATATATATGTATATATATATTATGCATACCTACATAAGTATTTCTCTCTCTCTCTTCATATATATATATATATATATATATATATATATATATATATATATATATATGTATATGGGTCTACTTCTTATCATTGAATTTACGTTTCAACGAATTGCAGATAACCGAACTTACTTACCTGAAATCTCACTATGCCAAAATGCCAGTTTGCTGAATTACAAATCCCTGATACAAAACTGCCTATCATATAGGGTATAATTTCATATCCTTACTGTAGTGCGTTCCCTAGCTGACAACTACAAGCAGTGTTATACAAGTGTTCCATATACTGCACACTACAGTCACATCCGTTACAGTTCACTACTGGTACGGTGTACATAAAAGCTATTTACTTACACTTCTCACACTACCAGTAACAGTGAACCTAAACTGAATAAACAGACTTCGGCAAACTGCCATTTATGCATAGTGAGATTTCAGGTAAGTTCGCTTATCTGTGATTCACTGAAACATAAATTTGATTATAAGCAGTAGACCCACACACACACACACACACACACACACACACACACACACACACACACACACACACACACACACACACACACACACACACACACACACACACACACACACACACACACACACACACACACACACACACACACACATATATATATATACACATACACACACACACACACACACACACATATATATATATATATATATATATATATATATATATATATATATATATATATAGTTTACTGTCAAAATTTCGAGAGAACATTGCCGTTCACTCATATTATCAAAAGAAATCTGTGAAAACCGGACTGCCGAAATTCCATATCTCTAAAAAAACACTGAATGTGAACATTCACTTCTGGTTTTGGACCTAGACACAAGAGCTACCCATGGGTCGAGAGAGGGTGAGATTTAGCAGTCAAAAACATCGGCGTTCGCAATTGCAATGTTTGGAGTTCGGACATTCCACATTCTGACTCGGTGAATGTTCACTCAAAATTAAAATTTTAAACTTATATATATATATATATATATATATATATATATATATATATATATGTGTGTGTGTGTGTGTGTGTGTGTGTGTACTACCTTTAGCCTATAGTGTATATACTGTGTGTGTACTACCTATAGCCTATAGCTGAAAAGACACAAATTGAACCTCAATTGATCAGTCTGAAATATCAAAAGTCAAAATGCTGCAAAGCACAAACTAAAAATAAGAAAAGTATCTTTGTGCCCCCACTACACATATATACCAAGTCTAACATTGCACAACAGAGAAGAGGCAAATTCCCAATCCCCACTGTACTGCAACCTCCCACTAGGTAATTGCAGCATTCTATGATTATATGACAATTCAATTACTTGTGCCAGCATTACAAATGTTCAGTATTCTGAATATTCAACCAAAGTGTTGGTTGCCATAGCTATATATAGATATTGGAAAGGCTCACCCAGACTCTGCTACACTTTGCTGTGAGGGAAAGGTTGGTTTGCTTTTTATTTGTTGTATTTTGTATTAGTTTACTGCCTTTTTATATTTTGAGTGCTGTGATTTGTTTTCTTTACCTTGTGTTTTGCTTGTGTTCTGCTTTTAACTGCATATTAAAACTTCAAAAGACACTACAGCTTTGTCTCTTGTGAGTCAGGCAGAAATCCCCCCCCCCAACCTTGTCACTGCCGTGTTCTTAAATATCACTGTCTTTTTAGTTGCCTGCCTCTTATGTTAATTTGACCATATATCTCATTTTCTCTCTGCTTTCACTGGCTTGTGTGAGTAAGCAGAAAAGTATCATTTTGTGAAATCACTCCCCTTCAACTATTTAATCTCATTGGCCATTCTACTGTATTCCGTAGTACTGGAATACAAAAGTGATCACACCCTTTCAATCTATCTTGCTGTTTTAAAAATAGTGACTCTCCACTAAAACTTTAACTTTTTAGACAGGTAAAACTTAAGTTACCTACTTTCACATCTAACTTCTCTAGTGCACACTGCAGTGTTTAGGATAAACCATTATATTTCATCTTACATTTAAGCATCCCTGTGACTAGCACTTGCTCTAATATCTGCTGGAAAGCACTAGGAAGCCTTAAACTGATACAAGCACTCAACTCTCCTTATTAATAAGAAAAAATTAATCATAGGCACTAAACAGCCTATAATTGCAAAGTACTTTGCTAAGGTAAGGGAAAACAGCTCCTGTACATTTAAAAAAGAAGCGCCAAACCAGGCATGTCCAAGGGTCAGCTTCCGTTGATTTCTCCTGTCCACTTGGTAAATCTGGGCATACTGGGGCAATGCAGCAATTGCCTCATGTACACAGACAACCCTCTCCTCCACCACCCAACACTACAACCTGTGAGAGATGCACTTACATAGCCAAACTGGAAGCAAAGCTCTCTCCACCCAAGATTATGCTAAACAGTCAAGAGGAGAAGGTTAACACCCGCACTACCAAGTGCGCCCGCAGGCAGGTGCAAGGGGGTGCACTTGCACCCCCCTGGAATCGGCTAGATAATTTCAAAAAAAGTTGTTTTTTTTTTTTTGTTTTTTTTACGTTAGTTCTTCTTTAAGAAGAAAGAAGTCCGTGCTAATAGTCCAGTCGCGGGCGTGCTGACATCATCGCTCTCATTTAGAAGTTGGTGAGCGGGAACTCACACAGATGGGTTTACGAACGGGACCTGAAACGCAATAGCAAACGGGAGTACAGATGGGTTTACAAGCGGGATCTGAAACGGAATAGCAAGCGAGAGTAAATGGACAGAACACTTTCAGGTAAGCGGGATCTGAAATGGAATAGCAAGTGGGGGTAAACGGACGGAACACTTTCAGGTGTGTGTGTGTGTGTGTGCGTGCATGTTTGTGTGTAGAAGTTTTTAACCCTTTTGTTTGAATCTTTAATGAAGAAATAGACTGTTTCACTTGTATGAGTCAGTCTCATAATTGTACGTTATGAAACTTCAATCCTCATACACACGCAGAAGTTGCAGATTAAAAAGGCATTCACAGTATACCTTAGTAGTTGAGTCTCCCATTTTTTTCTTTTGGTAAGCAGGTAGATCCCATGAGGCTTATGGCCTATCTTCAGATTACTCCCAAGACTGAATTTGTACTGACTAGGAAAATGTAGTCAAAATGCCAAAGTGATTTCCTCAGTGTTCCAGGAGAGGTATATATAACTACGCTTCCCTCTGAAGAGGAAATCTTGTGGAAATAGCAATGGCAGATGATTTTTGATGAGCAACATTCCTATGACTTAAGTTGTAACAGACAACACACTATTGACACTAGATGACCTGATGGACTCACTAGCAGATATCTAGGACTCAAAAAAGTTCATAGGAGAGCCAGAGAAATTGGAAAAGACACAGCTGGTGTTACAAATCAAACCTGTGGACTTATAGAGATAACCAAAGGGAAAAAAATGAGATACAAAAGGAACAGTTTTTTTTTTATTCAAACTGAAGATTGATGTGTGTGTGTGTGTGTGTGTGTGTGTGAAATGCCCAAGGTATACATGGTGGTGGATAGAGAATAAGGCTTGAACCCTGTACCTTGGGCTCAAGTGGCAAGAGCCTGAATTCCCTACCCACCACCATTTGTAAAAATGTTGCAGGATTTTCCCTCATACTTTTTCTGTTCCTCAAAATCTGTGGTTTCTGCATTTGTGTCCTTGTTGCCTGACAGCTACATGTTCTCTGGTTTTATTCTTGGCTGTCTGGAGTGTTTCTCCCTGGGCCTCTGCTAAAAATTAGCTTTTTTTTTCAAAGTCAGACTTTCCTGGTTAACATAAGTTAAAAAAAATGGACACACTTCAATATCAGACTTCATATTCTTCAGAAAGTGCATGGTAACAAAAGCTTTTATTCTAGCTTATTCTAGCAATGTTCTAAGTGTACAAGATGGATATTTGAAATGTATCCTTGTGTTTGGGACTGTATTCCCCCCATTATTGGCTTCGTCCAGGTTTTGTGCTAGGGTTGAGAGTTATGGTAAGAACTGAATTCACTGAATATGTTTGGGGGCTGTATTCACCCAGTATTGGCTTTGTTTAGGTAGTGTTTGGGACTGTATTCCCCCCATTATTGGCTTCATCCAGGTTTTGTGCTAGGGTTGAGAGTTATGGTAAGAACTGAATTCACTGAATATGTTTGGGGGCTGTATTCACCCAGTATTGGCTTTGTTCAGGTATTTATTGGCTTCATCCAGGTATTTTGCTAATGTTGAGAGCTATGGTAAGAACTGATTTCACTGAATATGTTTGGGGGCTATATTCTCCCATTACTGGCTTTGTCCAAGTGTTATTTGCTAAGAGGTTGAGAGCTATGGTGAGAACTGAATTCACTGAATGTTTGGTGGTTGTAGTCACCCATTATTGGCTTTGTTCAGGTATTTTGTGCTAAGAGGTTGACAGCTGTGCTATTGTGAGAACTGAATTCACTAAATGGTAGCTATTTAAGTTTCAGTCTTCCTCTTTCACAAAACAGTTGATTTGGCGTAGTGGTATGTTGCTCTGACTGTTTTGCACGGGGTCCCCTGGGTTCAAGACGTGGCAGTGAAATGTATGGTGGTAACGCAGCATTTTATTCTAGCAACTTTCAAACATTATACAAGCAATGTTTAAAATGTGTCCCTGGTTTTTGGCCTTTTGTATCCCCCCACCCAATAAATGTTGTCTTTTTCCAGATTTCTTGTGCTGAAAAGTTCAGAGATACAGCTGAGTGTCAAGTAGATTTTACAAGGAGCTGAGAGCTGCAGGGGAGCAAAAGTTTAGTGCTGCTTATGTTTAGTCTGCTTGCATTGTTAATAGCACAACAGATAGTGTACTTGCTTTAGATGCTGAAGGCTGTAGGTTCTACTCCCACAGTAGATAAATGCATTGCTGATGCTGTATTGTGTTGTAAAGGGGGTGGATGCTGCAGTCTCTTTGGCAAAGATACCTAGTAACTATGAACCTGTTAACAGTTTGCTATCCATTCCCTATTGCTGTATTACTAGCTTTTCATTTTTTTATTGCATGCAACAAAAGCAATTTATACTTCAAGGGTAACAGGCACTTTTTGTAGATTAAACAATGACATATAAAGTGTTTGCTAGCAGCAACCTCTTTATTAGTTACAAATTTTTTCAATGTGGAGTTTACTACTTCAGAGATTGTGTATATTTTTACTGATACTGGTGGACTTGAGTAGACTTTTTATGATGGAAATGTTCTGAATTGGGCAGTTTTGTCATTGGTGGATGCTTTTTGTTTCATTGTATACTGGAAAAATGTTCAAAACAATAAATTTAAAATGCCCTCTAACAACTGTACTGTATTGTACTAGGAATATAATGTAATACAGTCAGGAAGGTGTATCAAAGAGCACGTGTATGTTATGTTCGAGGGGCCTATGATTTTGAAGACAGCCCAGAGTTAATATTTGCCATTGGCAAAATGTATTTTCTCTGAAAGTGGGTTTCAGTGCTGTTTCAATGCATGTGAGTTTCAAGAGCAAAGAAGTTTTAATGTTAGTCTATTTTCATTGTGAGACTGCATTGCTTTAACAGATATGTATTAGGGTCTGTGCTGTAAAATGCAAAATAAAACTTTCAAATGAAATCCTAAATCATCATGAAGTAAAGCAGTATGCACATTAGTGTTTATGATAAATGGGGCAAAATAACCAAGGAATGGGACATTGGAATGGCTGCAGGGGGGAGGCTCCATTTGACCATGATTTTGTGAGGGGGGTAGCAAACTCAGACAGCCCTGGTTGAACTATACCTCTCAGTTGTCCATATCTTTGCAGAATGAATAGATATTTGCTGCTTATTTTTGGTTTGTTCCTCAAATTTGTGGTTTTCTAGCAAATCATTTAGGAATTAAGCCATTAAATGACAGACATTGAGTTTCAGATGTCATAACCTTCAGAAAAATGCATGCTAATGCAAGACTGTCTTTAAGTTTATACAAGAGCAATTTTTAGTAGTGTTTGTATGTTCCCCAATATATTTGGCCTTGTTCAGATTTCCTGCATTAAGAGGTTGAGAGGTACGTGCAAATCAGTTTGTAGATTAGGAATATCCAAACATCTCAATTGTCCCCAATTCTGGCTCAAAATGTTGCTCTCCCCTAATAATCCCTACTCCAAAATGGCAATTTTGGAAAAAAATGTGGAGGGTTTACAATTATATATAACTGTAATGATCACTTATAGATTACCTTTATTTCAGAAATGCATGTGGATGCTCTTTGTTAGCTGCTTCAAGTTAACTGTTAATATTAAAAAGGTGTCCCTTTTTTGGCAGGTATTTTTGCATCACATTTTGGTCCGTTTTTCATAAAATTGTGGTTTTCTGGCAAATTAGTGGCAAGTCATTAAAGACTGAAGTTAGAAAATAATGGCAGACATTTGAGTTTCAGATTTCATACCCTTCAGAAAATTTGTACTAATGCAAGATCTACCTGTTCTATTTAAGTTATAAGAGCAATATTTAAAAATTGGCCTTATTTTTGGGCTTGTGTCCCACTTCTAGTTCTATGTATGGCTTTGTCCAGATTTCTTGCTCTGAAGTTGAGAGGTATGAGTGTCAGATCCATCACTGTCAGCCAGAGACATTTCAAATTGTGACATATTTATTGCACCCCACTCCCCATTGTAGTGGCTCTGGATGTGTCCATGGAAGGCAAGGAGCAGTTATGCAGTGTAAGTGTGCAGAGTATTCCCCCATCCAAAGTAGATCACAAATACGACCGTGGCTTTTTATCTGTCCTTGATTTTGCAAAATGTTCTGGTTTTCTATCAGATTTTTGTACTGTTGATTTATGCTTCTTATTCAGGAACTGTATGCTGTCACAGTGCCATGTTGCTCTGTTTAAGTAGCCATGGTTTAATGAACATCAGGTAAGCTTGTCGGAGATTGTAAGATGCAAGTAAGCTTTAGTAAGCTTGTCGGACATTGTAAGATGCAAGTAAGCTTTAGTAAGTATATTGTTAAAGAATTACCAGCATTGAAAGCCTTTTCGTTGTTGCCATGCAGAGAATATTTACATGACTAGATAATGTATAAGCCTTGGGTATTGAAATGCATACGACAGTATTTTATTTATTTATTTTATTTGCAGTTGGTTTGCCAGGATAGTCCATTGGGCCAAATGAACCCATTTTCAATGGAGTCCTGGGGAGAAAAGCTCCAAAACCAAGTAGGTTATTAATAGATATACAAATTATACAATTACACAGAAGTTAATCATACAAGAAATAACAATTTTCAAATAATACAACAAAAACTAGAGTGAGTACAATCTAGTGATGAAATTAATAGGTAATACAGACTAAAGGGAAATTTAGCACAAAAGCACTGAGAAATAACATATTTGGAAGCATTTCATGACAATACTGAGGAATAATAACATATTAGGAAGCAATGCAAAAAAGTACTGAGAAGTAATAACGTATTAGGGAAGCAATACTTAGGAAGTGTGGCCTAGTATATTCTTTCCGATTATTGTAGGAATAATAATATGTATGAGTTAGGGTGGGTAATTAGGAAAGTTTCAGGAGGAAACAGAGGAAGAAAGAAGATGGAGTTTGCAAGTGTTAGTTATGTGGGGTGGGAGCAAGAGCATTCCCACTGGGATACTAGATGTGAGTGAAGAGATCTTTTAAATATAAAATGGTTGGGGGTGGTGCGAATGGAAGGTGGTAGGGAGTTCCAAAGGCATGCAAGGCCATAAGACAGAAGATTTTTGCCTGGGGGATGAGTTGGTTTATATACTTCTAATAGATTTTGATTGTTGGACCTTAATACTCTAGCAGGAAGGTGCATTTTAAAGGCTGATGAAAGGGAGGGACAAAGGGGGGGTTTGAAAATGAGCTTATGTGCAAGATTTAGTTGAGTATATGTGAGATAACTGGGTAGCTCTAGCCATTTTAGTTTTTGGAGAGAGGAACAGTGGTGGGTGGAGGACTTGTGGTTGGTAGCGAACTTGGCAAGTTTGTTGTAGCAAGAGGAAAGTTGTGTTTTTAGAGAGGTCTGTAGATTAGTTAGGAGTGGAGCTCCATAGAGAAGGGAGGGGATAAGAAATGAGGTAGAGAGAGTGATTTTGGTAGCAGGTGTAAGGTAATGATTTTGTCGTAGAGCATACCTAGTTTTTGTTGGGTTTTCTTGATATTTAACTGTAGGTGGGAGTTGAATTTGAGCTGGTTATCAATTTGGACCCCAAGTAACTTGGTCTTGGACACCAGTTCCAGGGGTAGATTATTTTGTCTAGAGATGTGGAATGTGTTTATATTGAAAGAAGTTGCCTTAGAGGGGGTGAATAACATTAATTTGGTTTTAGAGGCATTGAGTGCTAGGTGATTCCTTTTCATCCATTGCTCAGTTGTTGTAAAAGCATCTTGAGTCAGTTTTAGGAGTGAGGGGATAGAAGTGGCAGCAAGAGATAATAGCAGAATCATCGGCATATTGGATGATGTCTGAGAATGGGATAGAGTTGCGGAAATCAATTATAAATATATTGAAGAGAAGGGGACCCAGTATAGAGCCCTGGGGTACCCCAGTAGGAGTATTTAGAAATTAGGAGGTGGCCTTTTTCCATTTGACTGCTTGAGATCTGTTAGATAAGTAGCTGGAGAACCAGTTCAAGGAGGAGGGAGATAGGTAAAGTTTAGTTAGTAGCAGGCTGTGAGAGAGTGTCAAAGGCCTTAGAGAGGTCGAGTAGTAGGGTAGAAACAATTTGGCCAGAGTCGCAGGCTTTATTTACAGTTTCAAGGAAGGAGAGGAGGGCGGTCATAGTGCTATGATGTGGTCTGAATCCATGTTGTGTGGGAGTTAGTAGGTGATTATGTAAGAGATGTAGAAGGAGTTGTAGTTGGATACACTTTTCTAGGAGTTTAGAGATGGGGGACAGAATAGCGATGGGGCGGAAATTAGTAACATTGTTGTTGTTGCCACCTTTATGTAGAGGTATGATAAAGGCCCTTTTCCAGACTTGGGGTACTATACATTCTTGGATAGAGCGGTTGATTAAAATGCTAATAGGGTAAGCGATTGCTTCAGCAGCTTTGCTAAGAAAGTAAGAAGGGATGTTATCAGGAGCATTGGTGCATGGCTTCAGTTTCATAAGGAATTTCTTTATAGTAGAAGTGGGTATAGGTTTAAATGAGAAAAAAGGAATGTGAAGAGGGAGAATTAGGGGCAGATGAAGCTGATGAAGTAGTAGGAGGAGTGGAGGGATGGGAGTTAGTAGATGGGAATGAGGAAGTAGTAGCAGAGTGGGGTAGAGAGATGGTTGGGGATGGTAAGGAGTTTTGGAGAATGTAGTGGTGTTAGAGAAAGATGACGTTAATTTGGAAATGGATTCAATGAAGAGTTAAATTGGGTAGCCAAGTCTTGGTCAGGAGCGTTTGGGTCTGGGGTAGGGGCATCTGGTTTGCTGGGGTTAAGTAGAGTAGAGATACCTTTCCAAAATTTCGGAGGGTTTGATTTTATTATTGTTTTGAAGTGTGGAAAAGTAGTTTTGTCGGTCGAAGATTATGAGCTTTTTTACCTTATTTCAAAGTATTTTATATTCATTGTAATAAAAGGCAGGATTACAGTATTTTCAGAAGCTCATTACATTTTATTGCAGACCAGTGTCTTATAGCAGTGTCTGTGTGTTAGTACACTTGCAGTTGGGTGGCTTTAATGGTATATGGTAAATAAGCATTGCTACCTTACTTAAAAGCCAAGCCCTGCAACAACTAGCTCCACACTGAAGTCAAAACACAATAGCTCTGGTGGGTAAATGTACTCTGTAGTAATCAAAAAAGGCAAGTGTTTAAAATAACTACAGCTTATGTGCAAACACAATAGGTAGTGATGAAACAATGCTCTGCTAAAAATGCTTTAATGCTCCACATTGCTGAGCTGCAGATCAGTTATCACTGGCTACCAGGATTTCACCCACTTCAGCTCAAGCACGGTGCCGTTTAGTGCAACCTTCCCAAAACTAATTCAAGGCTGACCAGAATTATTTGGTGTGTGTATAAGAGGGAGGTAGCATACTCCTCAGCTGTCCAGATTTTTGCCCCATATTCCTCCTAAAAAGGATTGAAGTTGCTAAATGAGACATTTCAGTTTTAGATGTCATGTCATTTAGAAAAATGCATGCTAACAAATCCTGTTACTCTTGCAATTTTCTAAGTTTCTGAGAGCCATATTTATAATCTGTCCCTATTTATTTTAGGCTTTGTCCAGATTTCTTGCACTAAGGTTGAGGCCTTGAGGGGTGTGGTATGTTTGTGAGAGAAAGTGAAATGCCCAAGTTAGAGTTAGCAGGTGGAATTTTCAAGTGCATTTTCAAGGAACTGTGAGTTTTAAGGGAAGCTACGTTCACTGCTGCTCATGCCAAGTCTATTTACAATGTGCAACTGTTTTGTTTAGCAAATGGTATCTCCATTGTGGTATAAAGTTTTAAAGCTATGTTAGTAGCACCACAAGTAGAATACTTGCATCTTAATGTAAAGGCTTGAGGTTCTATTCCTACAGCATATACATTTGTATGCTGCAGTCCTCAGGATGTCATCCTTTGGATGAGATGCCTAATAACTATGAACCTGTTTTTCAGCTTGTCATCCATTTTCTATTGCAATATACCAGCTTACCATTTTTTTAATTTAACATAGGCAATTTATTCTTTGACGGCAGCAGGCACTGAATTTGTAGATGAAACACTGAAATATACAGTTGTTTTCTAGCAACAACATCTTCATTAGTTTCAGATATCTTTAATGTGGAATTATTCAGATTACTTTTACTTAAGCAGAGACACTCAAGTGTTGCTGTATAATACAAGGGATATAATTCAATTATATATTATAATTAATACAATCAGGTAAATCAAATAACTTTTGCATGGCCCTAACGGTGTGCAAGGAGCCTATTGCTTGAAAACAGTTCAAAGGTAAATAACCTGCCACTGGCCAGATGCATTTTCTTTGAATGTGGGTTTCAATGCTGTTTCATTGAATGTGAGTTTCAAAAGTAGAGAAGCTTTAATGCCAAGTCTGTTTTCATTGTAAGACTATTGCTTTGTTTAGGTTTAGTAAATGTCTCAGTGTTTGGGCTATAATGTTTGAAATAAAAGTTGTAAATTAAATCCAACTGCCTGTAATCATTGTAGAACTAAAGCATAAAACAGTATGCACACAGATTTGAACAGTGTCTACAGTAAATGGGGAGAAATAGCCAAGTAATGGGACACTGGAATGGCTGTGTGGGCGGGGCTTGGGGTGGGTGGACTTGGGCGGGGCTGTGTTGGCAGGGGGCGGGGTGAGCTATGTGGGTGGGGCTCTGGGTTTGCACCCCCCCTGCAAAAAATCCTGCGGGCTCCCTTGCGCACTACACCTCAAGCAACACATAGCCTTTCTAAACTCACACCACAACACCCGCACATAGCAATACTAAATGCACATATGTGGAGGCCCTTAACTATAACCTGCCCAAGCAGCAAGGACCTCCGAAGCTGAAATGCAAACAAACACCAATCACAACCGGTGTCACATAGCTCACTACACCAGTGTGCTACCCAGTAACAGCCCCTAAGGCAAGACAACATACCTAACACTTTAGTCATAGGTGACTCTATAGTCAGGCACACTGATGTCCCACTCACCAGGCTGAACAAGGAGAAAATTACAGTGAGCTGCCTGTCGGGTGCCAGGATATACCACATAACTCATGCACTCAAGTCACTCCACAACAAGTACAAATATGACTCTGTCATTGTCCATGTTGGAGTGAATGACTTGAGACGTACCTCCCTGAACTACATGAAAATAGACATGGAAGATCTCTCAGATCATGTGGCCCAGGCAGGTATGACCCTAGCCCTAGCATCCTGCCTTTGCCCAGAATTATACCACAATATAAGGACAAAATGATTGACTTCAACAATTGGCTAAGCTTCTGGTGTCATTCAAATGGGATCCAGTATCTGTTTGCCTGGGATGACATGATCGACAGACCACGATGCTTTACCAGAGATGGTCTGCACCTGTCACCCCTGGGATTCAGGTTACTGGCTAAGGCTCTTGCCACCCCTATAGTGCCTTTTTTTAGGCAAAGTTCAAAGGACAAAACCACCACCACCAAAACAGGTACAAGCATGCAAAATCTGAAGGTAATGCTACTCAACTTAATGCTAGAAGTCTAAACCGCAAAATTCACTCTCTCGAGGCACTCCTAAAAATGGAGAACATCGATATCTGTGCAGTAACTGAGACCTGGTTCAAGGATCCAGAGAGCACCCCTGCAATACCAGGCTACAACTCTTACCACACTTTTCAGCCACCAAACCAGGATTGAAACACTAAAGGTGGAAGAGTGTCCATATTCACCAAGGATATTCACACCACCAGGTTAGTTGCCCAATACAGTGCATCTGAAATTTTCCAGGTGCAACTAACACTAGGTAAGACTGCAATCCAAATTGTAGCTTACTACAGATCCCCCACCATGCCCCAAGATTCTCACTACACCTTTCTAAACTTACTGGAAAATATTAATATGCAACCAAACACCCTAATACTGGGTGATTTCAACTACCCTGCCATTAACTGGGAATACTACTTGTGTAGCAACACCTTTACCTAAAGGTTCTTGGAATTCACAAATTCCAATGCCCTGGATCAGCTAATCCATAGTCCCACCAGGGGCTCCAATATCCTAGACCTGGTCAATACCAACATGGGAAATCGATGCTCCACACCTATGGTCAACCCCTCCTTGGTCAGGTCAGACCATAAGCTAATCACCCTTAACATCCACATCCCACCCCCACCCCCAGTAAGGAAACCTCCATAAAAAACTTCTCCAAAGCCAACTTCATGCTGCTCAAGTCAGAAGTGACAAACTTCATGACACCCATGAGACAGGAACTGAAAGTTTGACTGCTGAGACCTGCACTAAGGCACTGTAGAAGCACATCCACTCATGCATGAATCATGCCATCCGAAATAGAACCAAGATGCTCTCCTCCAAAAAAAGGAAGCCAAACTGGTGGTCCTCTGCAATAAACAAACTTTACAACAAAAGGAAGAAACTGTTGCAGAAAAGAGGAAAATCCCAGGATGCAAAAAACTCCCTTACAAGCCTCAGTAAGAAGCTGAGATCCCTCATAAAATCCTCCAAAGATTCCAAAGACAACCACAAGACATTCTATAACTGTGTCAAGAATCTAAATGGCAATGCTCAGATCTGCTCTGAGCTACAACAGAATGGCATTAAATATACTGATCCCAAGGATATTGCCAATATCCTGGCAGATCAATTCAGTGCCAACTTCACCCCCCTCTCACCCCCTAAATGGCCCATCTCAATACCGTAAGATTGCCAAATTCCGGTAATAATGGCCACACAGGTAAAAAACGCACTCTCCAAAGCTAAGAATACAGCATCTATGGGACCAGATGACATCTCGGGTTGTGTACTACATGAACTACAAAATGAACTGGCACCTCACCTAAGTGTCATGTTTAATCATACCCTCACCTGAGGCTTCATGCCCACTGAGTGGTGCACAGCTACAGTTATCCCACTCCACAAGGGGGGATCCACCTTGGATCCCGGGAACTACCGGCTCATCAGTCTGACAAGCATGATCTGCAAAGCCATGGAACGTATTATCATGGAACTTATAAACAAAGACAGTGGCAACCTTCAAACACTGGACCCCATCCAGTTTGGGTTCATGAAGGGCCAATCTTGTCTCCTGAACCTGATTGACTTCTTCGAATCAGTCTCCAGAGCCGTGGACGAGGGTAAGGCAGTCCACACAGCCTATCTGGACCTCGCCAAAACCTTTAACAGCATCCCCCACTCTGGACTCATAGATAAACTTACTAAGCTGGGCATTAATCCCTATATCACTCGATGGGTTGCCAACTGGCTTACTGACAGAACCCACACTGTAAAAGTAGCTGACTCCAAATCCAGCTCCAGACAAGTGACAAGTGGAGTACCTCAGGGTTCAGTCCTGGGACCTCTCTTGTTTGGCATCTACTTCTCTGAAGTACAGGCCAACACTAAGGGACTCTGGCTAACAAAGTTCACAAATGACTGCAAACTGGGAGCCATTATTGAATCCCCAAATGATGTGGATACTCTACAAAAGGGCCTTACTGAAACAGATGCTTGGTGCCAGAGCCATGGGCTCAAGCTCAATGCCAAGAAATGTATAGTTATTCCCCTTGGGAAAAAACATGTACCCGTGAATTACCACATAGGTGGCAGTACACTAAACACCGAAAGTGTGATAAGAGACTTAGGGACACAGGTGGACGGTGGTCTCACCTCCAATAACCACATCGCCACAACAGTCAGGAAATCCTTCTATGTGGCGCATCTCATCACTAAGGCCTTTTCATCCAGAAAAAGGAGGTCATTGTCCCACTGTACTCATCCCTCATTAGACCCATTATAGAATACAACACCCCATTTGGTATGTACCTCTCAAGACATCTGCAACAACTGGAAAGGCCGCAGAAATACCTCACTAAAAGAATCACAGGCCTAAAGTAGATGCCCTATGCTGACTGCCTTAAAAAACACCAGCTATACTCTGTTGCATATCATCTACTCCGAGGCAATCTCTGCGTAACATACAAGGCCATGTCAAACCCAGAGCTGTTGGACATGCTACACTTAAAGAAATCCCAGTCCCTTAGAGCCACATGCTCCAGGGGTCTAAACCTTGTCATCACAATAAACAAATCATGCTGGAGGGATAAGTTCCTGACCCAGAGACTCCCCAGACTCTGGAATAGACTGCCCGTACATGTCAAGCAGAGCGCCTCTTTGGCCCTCTTCAAAAGGAACCTTGATGATTGGATGGGAGAAAGAAAATTCACCCCGGGGATCACGTCAGTCACCTGCTAGACAGGGGTCCAGGGAAGTAAATAGTGTGGGAAGAAATAGCCAGGGAATTGTTATGGCTAGGCTTGTATAGGCCCTAGGGCCAATAGCCTAGTACCAACCTA
The DNA here is from genome assembly GCF_019279795.1 of Protopterus annectens. Taxonomy (NCBI): domain Eukaryota; kingdom Metazoa; phylum Chordata; order Ceratodontiformes; family Protopteridae; genus Protopterus; species Protopterus annectens. The sequence continues at coordinate 762,499,275 of NC_056745.1, forward strand.
TGGACCTATGAACCTATATAGCTAGATAGAAAGATGCATGGCACAATATACATACCCTTCGTAAGAACTAGTTCATATAACATGTAGGTTATAAATTGTTTTAAGGGATATAAAGGTAAGGAAATTCATGCCATAATTTAAAATTTAATTCTCTTAATCCACATTCATTAACATCATCAAATATTTTATTTAGACTAAATTATGCATGTCTAGTTAGTAAATCACATTTACATCCCTAAACTCCAATAATAACTTTGCCAGGAAGTTATTTTTCTTCAAGGCTTTTGTTATTTTACCATCCAATTGACTACATATCCCAGGACATCCCATTTACTTATATGTTTTGTATGCATATAAAGTTTATCATGCTATTTGGAAGGCACTTCATTTAGTGTTGCTTATTCAGACTTGTGTCCTTCATTCTACATACATTAATCAAACAACTCAGTAAGAGAAAAAATAGAACAGATCCATAGATTTTTTGGAAAAGTTAGCTCTAAGAAGCATCAGGAAAAATATCCCTTAAAAATTAAAGGACCCAAATTTGTATGCTTACTGTAATAAGATAACGTCCACAAAAAACGAAGTAGCCTTACCAACCAGGTAAAATAAAGCTTAGAAACAGACCGACAGCTTGCAATAAAAGTTTTTTATCTGGTTTCGTTGTGGAATTGTTTGTGCTTATTTTCGTGTCTTGGGCTAATGTGCATTTTCGAACTGCTGATTGGCACAATAAAAAACTTTTATTGCAAGCTGTCGGTCCATTTCTAAGCTTTATTTATGCTTACTGTAATCATATCATAGTTACATGACCTGAATTCACTTAGTTTGTCCCATTACCTCCTTTTTTAGCTTGCATCATTTTGAAGGACATTTTTTTTACAGTGTATCAGCATAGTTTGAAATTGTCTGAGTTTTCTAATAGTCACAGTTTCCTTCACTGCTGGTTTTAGCTGTCTGTGGTATCAAGACATCTACAGCTGAGTGACCTCTGGGCACCAGCTTACTATCTGCAACTTTTTTCTGTCCAGAATTAGAAAAAGTAAAGTAAGTACCTCAAAATTTCCTTTTTTCTGCAGAAAGCTAACCTTCGACTCAGCTCCTCTCCCTTGATGAGTTACGTAGTGCAGTGTCCTTGTCACATGTCACATGATCTTATGCTTTCCACTTTCAGTCTGGAAGTCCTGCTTGTTAAATGAACTGGCCAATAGATCCTTTCCAGCTATGGAACAAAGGCAAACACTACACAAAATACTGTACACAGCATTATGATACTCAGACATTGAATAAACAAGTTTTTGTACCTGCTAAACACAGAAAATGAAAGCACTTTTGTGGAATACAAATAATAATCAGTAGAACAAAAGTCATGGAAGACCTAAATGTTATTTACAGTACATGCAATAACATAGTCAACTTTACTGCAATAATACAGAACTATATATATTACATTTAACAGTTATATAGAAAGACAAAATTTGTCCTGGATGGATTTATAAATCAGTAAACAAAGGAATTATGCTGACCTAATCCAAAGTACACCATTTATATGAATAGTGTTTGATTGAGAACAAATTATAACCTGTAGTGTGCAGACTGTTACATCATTCCTGACAGCCATGTGTTGAATGTATGTTGTGCAATATACCTCAGTGATACTGTTACTGAGCATGTCCTGTTTCAGTGTGTGTGGTTTGATATGTACATATTAGAGTTGCAAAGTAATGAATGATCATGCACACTCCTTATATTATACTGTGTGACACAAAGATGCATGCCTTTTAAGATTATCTGAACAGGGATTAGTCCAAGAAGGGTAAAATGACACATATTTGTCAGATAGTCTCCACTACATGTGGTGTGCCAACTGACATAAAGATAACTGTGTGAATATATTCTCCTTCTAGACAGAGACATTATCTGTGCAATGAGTCACATCTTCCAAAATTCTGAGAATGCTCCAAATGGTGTTAGCAACTGATTCAGTACTGCCAAATTTCCCCAACCAAACGTGTGTACACCACACACTTTATTTTATTGCATAAAATAAAAACAGACCACATAGAACTTATTGAGCTATTAGACTTGTGTTTTGGTATGAAAATATGAAACAATGCATGTCAGTATCAGTGATGCAACATGCATGAAGCCATACGTATTCTCTCATTATATCCAAACGCATGTATTTACTTAGTACAACAATGCAGCATATTTATGTAACACATAGGAAACAATCAATACTCATACACAATCACAGACAGGGAAAGCAAAAACATTTCTGTTATGCCTTCTACATGAACATCATTTACTTCAAAACATCTTACACCTTTTTTCCTTGTCAAGCCTATGATTATAGAATCAACACATCCATATAATTACTGCCCCTTTAGAGAACGACTATTATCTTTGGGTAAATTTTTATTTTGATGCTACTAAATATTATAGCCAAACCTCAAGACATAGTGTTTGTCTGACACAGTCAAGTCCAGACATTTAAAAAGATAATTACCCCTTGTAACATTTTAAAGTGTTATGAAATTACACATCATGCTCCTGCATAACAAGGAACTTGTTATAATCTCACCAGTCTCTCCTTGAATGACAAATTATTTATGCCAGCAATTTGTTTTAACTAACACCTATACATCCTTCCTGTAGGTACATTGCCATGTTTTATATAAGACTTCCATGCCTATTGCATAATAGTTCAGTTTGGGTCTAATCAAGCAGCTAAAAATGTTCAGCATGATTAGGTCCCCCCCTTGTGCCCACTGAATAGTACATTAGGCTCCAGCTGCCCTGCAGTCCTCAGCTGGATAAAGCAGATACTTGGAAAATAAAGGTATGAAAGATCTGAGCTGATCAAGGTTAAACGTGCCAGAACAATTTCCCCATTTCTTTATATTAAATAAAATAACTAGGTTCCAAATATGGGACTCAAAATTCAGTTTAGAATCCACAACAACCCCAGGTTCTTGTATGTGTCTACAGTGACTAGTTTAATTTTACCTACATATAAAAAAGTGCTATGTCTCATCTTACCTACATTGATAATGATACTCTTACTAATGCTGAAGAGTAAATCTTTAGGCTCTGTATAATTTGATAAGTTGTTCAACAACTCCTGAAACTTCATTTCCTGTGGTCCTTTTATGATTCTGTATCAATATTGTAAGCATATTTTGCTACCCATTTCTTAGGTATTACGATATTACTTCTGTGCAAGTTAAATTAGAAACGTCCCAGTGATGACCTTTTGGGGACCCATGGGACATGTTATCTATATGGAATGGATCTAAGTAATAACTTATGTCAGTCGTCCATGTTCCATTTCTTAAACATTCTGTTATCTACAGGACACATTGTTTATTGGATCAGCATGTCTCATAAGACTGTGAGATTTACATTGTGAAAAGCCTAAATTCTGTATAAAAAACAAAACAATAACATGTAACAGTATACTCTGCCAAACAGATACTGTTACTGAAGTTAGCTAAGTGTGTGGTCAAGGAAATATGCTTTAAAAAGGCATGCAGGAATAGATATTTTCTGACCTTTCTTAAACAACTCCAGCCTAAGCCATCCCACAATAATATTATCTTCAATTTAAATGGATTACTTGGAAGGCTGATAGACCCATAATTTTATTGACATGCCTTTCCCCCTTTCCCTTTATGAGCAGGAGTAATTGGCCATTTTCCAATCATCATGTATCATGGCACTATGAAAAGATAAACCGAACATATATTTCAAAACTGGAATGAATATAGCTTTGAGATGCTTAATTTCTGTATTGAATATACCATCAACCCTGCTAACTTTTTACAGTTTTATACCTGAAATAACTTTACCAGGATGTTCCACATAAGAGGGATTTGCAAAGACTACATTGTCTCCTAGTAACTCAAGACTTTTTTGCCATCCAGGAATAACCCAAAAAGAAATGAGAAATGTTGTTAAAGATATTTTGTCAATGTATAGTAATCACTATAAAATGCCCTTTCCACATCATGAAGTATCCTGTCACAGGTATCCTCCTCTTAATTTGATGTAATTAATTCTCTGCTCCGGGTTTTTACTGTTTAACATCAGTTCCACTTCTTTCTAGTGTCTAAAGGATTTTCATTTGTTTCTATCTCTGTGCAAATGTATTGCAGTATCAGCTTATTTCCTCACCTTCTTTTAACTTCCTTAAGTAGACAAGTCGTAGCTTGTTGGACTATTCTGCACATGTCGGTATCCCTTCATATAACTATGGGACTGCACCCACTCAAGTGTCGCACACTAGACATAATAAACACACATATATTCCTATCATATCTAAGAGCATTCTGTTAAGCATGTGTTTAGTGATGGATATAGTTATCATAGCCACACCCTAATAGGTCCACCACAAAGCTGGATGCTTTTAAAGGTGAGTTAGATGATTTGTACGAGAATGTGACATTTATATTTCTCACAAATTCATTACAAATTCTTTAACAGCCATTTACTGGTCCATGAATCTGCATATGACCTATGACCTATTTTCATGTTAATATTAAGAAAGATGTGTCAAATGTGTGCATCCTACTACCAGTGTCTCATACACACATTTCATTTTCAGATGATGGTAAAACAAGGTAGGAAAAATTTAGAGAGCAGATAGATGCATTTAACTTGTAGTGGCTATATGAGGCAGGCCTGATAACATATCTTTTACTCTGCAGAGTTCTGTGTATGATATAATGTATTATACAATGACCCCCCCCCCCATTAATATTCCAAAACGTGCATGCTGATTGGTCAGCGTGCCTGTTGTAAATCCGACTTATACTAATGGAAAAAGGTCTGGTCGCCCGGACTTTTTCCATTAGTATAAGTCTTTTTTTGTGTGTGTGTTAGACAGCAACGGAGAACAGAAGAGCTCCATTGCTGTAATCTTGCTATGTTAAACGGGTTTAACATAGCGAGATAGCTTAAAAAAAGGAACGGAGATCTTCCTTTCTCTGTTGCTGTTTTTAAAGCTGTCTCGCTGTGTTAAACTCATTTAACATAGCGAGACAGCTTTAAAAAAAAGCAACGGAGAAAGGGAGATCTCTGTTGCTTTTTTTAAAGCTATCTCGCTATGTTAAACTCTTTTAAAATAGTGAGACAACTTTTAAAAAGCAACGGAGATCTTCATTTTTCTGTTGCTTCCACACACAGCTCTGATGTACTGCGTAAACATATGCATGCGCAGTACATCAGAACTGCCACAGAATACTGAACAGCTGAGGCAGGGCAGCATGGAGGCATTATACAATGCCATTATTTAAGAAAAGTAAGTATTTTTTTTCTTAAATAATGTCATTGTATAATAGCAATAACCCACTTCTGGGTGTGGGTATTGCTGGATTTACCCACGGTTGTCTTTGTTTGGCCACTCGGGCTTTGCCCTCATGACCAAACCACACAACTGTGGGTAAATCCAGCATTACCCACACCCAGGCGTGGGTTATTGCTTAAATACAACACAGATGCAGAAATGCACTATAGAGTTCAATTTTGGCCACATACTACCATTTATACACAACATTGCTTACATTATTTGTGCAATGGTGCCTTTTCTGAGATACAATACTGTTTGTCCACATAGTATTATATGCAGTCTATGTTATTCAATACTGAGAATGCTGTTAGGCAAGATAAACAGGAAATTATAGTGGCATGATCATTTTATTTCTGTATATATGTGTGTATGTATGTATGTATGTGTTATTGATGTGGGTTGAAACCCATATTCACAAGCTATGGTACTTAAGACAGATAAAATAAAAAATAATGGAAACATATTAAAGTGTGTAACAATTACAAACATTATAAGATACATAAAAGAATAGCCAATACTCGCCTGTGAAATAAACAGTCTAAAACAGTAATGCATTAATGGTAACCATGAGATTAAATATCACAGATGAGTAACTTGACAGACAAACCAATGTAACTATAGGACAAGCACAGTATAACAAGTAAACCCTTTATTGTATAACATATAGAGTGACAGTAATTCTTTATAGAATGAATTCAGGCAGTCAGAAGGAAGCCAGAAAAAAAGACAGTCTGGGTCTATGTTAAATGTTCGAACATCCAAAATGTCGAACATTACATGGTTGAAACTAAATGTCCGACATTTGGATGTTCGAACATCAAATTAAAAAAAAAAAAAGAAAAAAAGAAAAAAACACTTTAACAGCGTAGGCAGGGGGGCAAGCCCCCTGCACCCTCCACGTGGGGGGGGGGGGCTGCACCCCCTACACCCTCCCTACTTGTATATACCAACTCCGAGACTGCACTTCAGTGATTCACAATAGTGTGCATGTCCATATATTACACAAATGCATACATGTAACCATTGAATGGTGTGAACATCTGTCATACTATAATTGGTTCACACTTATAGAGAAGGGTGAGACTTTCTGAACTCTGTGTCTCCTGATAGATGGTTAGATCACACCCATTTTGCATAACATATTATGTATAGTTTTGTAAAACTGGTATAAAATGTGCCCGAGCAAAATAAGATCAATTTAGTTTTTCTAGCCTTTGGTATTACCTGGAAATCGTTTACATTTTTTCCTAGTTTATTGGCTGATACTTCTGTTAACAATTGGAGCTCATTCTGTGGTATTTGCTTGGCATCTAAGTGTTAAATAATCTGTATATTGTACTATTGCTGCTTTATCAGTCACTGTATACATATAATTAATGAATATTACAATAAGAGTGGCTCTAGGATCAGGCCATGCATCACCCCAGTTATGAGGGATTGAAGATGAATATGGATCTTTACATCCGATAAACAGGGATCTCTGGGTGAGACAATTCCTAAACCAATTTATCAAGTTATTGATCATATATAGTTTGGCAGCTTCTAATTAGCATATATATTCTAAAGCATCAGTGCAATACTGTATCAAACTTCAGTACACTAGACTTACACCAACAAAAAGAAAGCAATCGATTGAACCTGTCATATTCACTCCACCATACTCATATATCTTTACATTAATTTGATCTCAGGAGGGATACATCAGGTGACCATTTAACTGCAGAGAAAAGAAATGATACAGAACTCTCCATATTCATTCACTTACACTGCTGCACAAGTCTGATGTTCTATATCAGTGTCATCTTTTCAACAAAATACACTTTGATGAAATGTAGCTTGAATGAATGCTTGTCTCCCTAATTAGTAATAGCTCATGAGTGACTGTACTAAAAGCTGTAGAAAATTCTATTAGGAGGGAGGCTGCTATTAATCCTTGGCACTTTTATTTATTTAAGATGCTGAGAAAGGTGAGTTGTTATCTTTTTGTATTGTGTTTTTTACCTGATTCTTGAGAAGTTTGTGGTGTTCTTGTGTGGATGTAGTTTGCTGTTTTTTTTTCCAAATTTTCCATGCTTTATCTCAAGACTCACCAACTTACTGTCAGCCAGGGTGGAAAAGAAGATTTGCTGCTCCATCAGGAGGTAGGTATTTGTGTGGGGACTAGTTACACTGTCTTCAGAATGAAGATACATGTGGTTTCTCCCAAGAACATCTTTAACTGAATCCAGCTGTATTATGTAGCTTTATGTGTTTTTGATTGATTACAGACTGGATATGTGGGCTGATATTCACTTACAGAATCAAACAGTATTCCAAAAGATTACATGTTATTTGATTTGTTATTAATTTCTGGACAAGTATGCTTTTTAATCCGACACTTTAGCAGTTCTAGTAGGTATAGTGATTAGTGCTGGCACTCATGGATAAGCACTGCATGTCTAAGCAGGGCTTGTGTTTGCAGGGTTCAGTGCATGAAGAATTACATAGCTAAACAGATGTACATTAGCCATCGGAGTGAACAAAGGACCAATAATTAAAGAGAAGTGTAATGCTAAATGGAGAAGCAGCCCTGGTCTGCCTGATGGTCAGATCAGTGCTATAGTAGGACATGTGATTCCGATGTGATGTACCTCACAAGAGACACAGGCTACTATGGCTGAGTCCATGTTTATTGCATGACCATGGTGGTCCCTCTTGTAGACTTGTTGATGAGCACAACTACTACCAGCATGTCCGGTTACTGTGACACACTAAGGCAGCGATTCAGAAACAGTAGCACTAAGTTTCCTTATTATTACTACTGCTATGCTAATTCATCCTTGTTAGCACACTATAACATGTTAGGGCCGTATTGTGCAATAGCGCTCATGAACATACCACTGTGGAATAGAGGAAGTCCAGTTACCTCCCACATTTCAAAGACATGCAGTAGGTGGACTGGACATTTCAAATTGGCCATAGGTGTGACTAAGTATGGTGTGGAAGAACTACAGCAGCAGAGCTAGCCACCCGGCAAAGTAAACCTTGGCTCTAGATGATTGTCAGTGTTGGAGTGACACCTTGACCCCATGTGCAAAATGGGAAAAAGGGGTGGTGGATGGATGGATGGATGGATGGATGGATGGATGGATGGATGGATGGATGGATGGATTCAGTAGAATATTAACTTACAAAGATAAAGAATTATTTATAGAGTTAACTCATTAACACCTAAGTGCTGTGGAATGTCACACCACTAACAGCCTACACATATCTCGCATTCCAGAGCATTTTCTGAAAACTAAGATAAGCAAATGTGAATATTTTGAGAACAATAAATGCCATTAAAACTGTACAAATAGCAATGTTATCAGCAAGAAGTATTATTTACAGTGTAAATAGTGTATTCATAGTCTTTTACATAAATACTGTAATATAGCAATAACAGACGACATGGGTGTGGTCCACAGATGTGATTTAATCACGAGAGCGAAGCCCACGTGATTAAACAAAGCCAACCATGGGTAAATCTTCAATATACCACACCATGAAGTTGGTTATTGCTATTATATAATGACATTATTTAAGAAAAATATTACTTACTTTTCTTAAATAATGTCTTTGTATAATGGCGCCATGGTGTTCTTCCTCATTGTTTCCTGATTCTAGGTTTTCTACCTGCTGCTGTTAGCCGTTATGCCAACTGACTGGGATGCGACACATTTGGCTGCTGATCTTTTTCTTCTGGCTCACTAAGAGGATTGATTGCTTTCAGTCTCTATTTCTTTAAATAAATCCTCAGCAGTTATTCTGGTTCATCATGCCTTTAGAGGCAGAGAACCATACCATCAGTGCGATCACGGCAATTGACAGTTTAGACTTTTGTGAAGTTTTGAGTTATCGGCTGAACTAATAAAGGTTAGACATCAAGCTGTGCTCCTTCTAAAATATCCACTCTGCAGATCAGCCTAAGTTCCCAAAACAAAACACACAAAGTAACTTTTACTCTGTTTTCACTTTCTGACTCCCCATAAAACATTCAAGAGACTTCATTTATCTAATTGCTCTGTTCAGAGTTATCCAAAGTTGTTTTGCCTGCTTTCTCACATTATACAATTTATTTATCTAATTCTTAGTTTTCTATAAACATTTCACCTTAGACCACTGCAGTCTGTTCTACTCCACTCCTTAGTGGTTTACGGTGCATTGCTATTTTATGTGTTGTTCTACATAGGGAAGGTGTTCGTAAGATACTATGTCAGCTGCGATGTTCAGCATAGAGGAAAAATCAAGTACATTTTTGATTTCTTTTTTGTTTTTTGAATGTATCTAATTTTTTGTTTGTTTGTCGAACATCGTAGCTGCATCTTGAAGATTGTTTGTTGATTTTTCAGGGTTCGGTTCTTGCATTCTGTTTTCTAAATACGGATAGGAAAGTGAGGTTGCTCGATTATATTTTATGTGATTTTAGCAGCCGGACTTTTTTCATTGGTACATGCTGGGATTTACAATGGCTACTCTGGTTGGGCTGACCAATTAACATGCTACTTTTTGAATGTTAATGGCTAGTCATTGTATAATATACTGTAATTCACACAAATCCCAAATCATACATTTTGTAAACTTTCACAAACAAATTTTCATATCTTGAAAACTGTACAACCTAGATATATATTGTTAAAACATTTTTGTTAACCAGACATAAGGTTTCACAAGACAAAAAAAATTCTTCTATATGTGAATGTTTTTTGAGATATTTACAGAAATATAAAAACATGTTTAAAAAAGAAATTCTTCTATATGTGAATATTTATTGAGATATTTACAGAAATATGAAAACAAGTTTAAACGTACAGTTAGCAAAACTAATTATACTGGATATCTCTCTTGATCTGCAACTTACAGTGGAAATATCATAGACAGTTTTTTCAACATCTAAGTATAATTTAATGTCATGCAACAGTTTGTAAGTCACTCGTTTTTTGAAATATTAAGTATATATGGAAATATTGCTGAGTTTCATTATTACTAGCAAACAACTAGCAATATTTCCAGTATAGTGTGATATAACCCAGCATTGACAGTGAATTGTGTTGTCTCCCACATTGGTGTTTCACACCATACACTTCATTAACACGTAGGTCTCTCAGTTATGAAAATATGAACATATATTTGAAAATATGAATAATAAGTGGTAAACAAAGATTAATTTCACTAATGCAGGACATCCTAGAGTCTTAGTGTCATTCTGCTAATAACTCATTGCCCATTCTAATCTGCCTGTTGTTAGCTGGTAAGTCACTTAGTTAAAGATGCCAGACCCAAAAAAGGTCTGGACACCATAAGGAGGTATCGGTGTGAACTGTAAGTACATAAAAAAAAGCATTTTAGGCTTGAATGAGTTAAGGAAGGAGTCCTGCATAACAAAGTACCTCGGCAAGAACAACAAGCTTGTGAACATCAGTCACACTGATACAGAATTTGTGTTGCACATGTTACTGGGAACCCAGGACACTGTCATGGCATTGCACTGTCTGTCTAAGGTTTTGTGGGGAGGCAACCATATACAATAGACTCTTTGTGAAGGACACGCCACAAAAGGATTTGGTATTAAAGGGCCACATGTTGTGATATCTGGGAGGACAGCCTATACACAACACTAACAACAGTTGTAAACATGTCAACAAAGGGATGGGGTAGGCTGTGAGCATGGGTAGAATATGGGGAGGGGAGGGGGGCAGTATGTGCATGGCACTAACTGTAGCATCCAAACAGGTGCATAAATGGGGGTTGTGGCCATAATAATGGCATCCCATAGCATAGTGCGCGCGCACACACACACACACAAACACACACACACACACACACACACACACACACACACACACACACACACACACACACAGGCACATGTGCAAACACGCACACACGCACATGCACACATGCACACACGCACACATACACACACACACACACACACACACACACACACACACACACACACACACACACATGCACACACTCTAACAGGCTTTCTAAACAAATGGCATGAATCTCCTGGTCAAATATGCTGCAAACAAGCATTATTGCTACCAGATGTTGCAGCAACTGGTGCTTAATGGAATGCTGTCAGTGAGCAAACTAGGTATCTACAACAGGGTCAATGAAGAATTACTAATATGACATTCCATTAAAATGAAAATACATAGTTCATTGTGACAGACAGGTCCACCACAGGGGTGGACCACCAACACTGAGACCAGGAGTTTTTTGATATTGTTCACCAGCTGGGGACTGGCATCTGACACCTGTGGGTGGTTTGGATGTTGGAGTTAGGCTGGTCCCAACCACTTATACATCAGTGAGAGATGCATCAGGTTAGTAATATCCATTAGAGTACAGTATACCATATTCCAATGCATCTGAAAGGAAGAACTGACCAAGCACCTCCTGCATATCTATACTCTATCTATATTTCCAGATACATCTACTTTGCAGCTGCAAAAACTTGCACAGTAATGGCATGTATGTCAAAGTATTCCGTATCTGCAGTTTAATATGCAGTACTATGCAAAGTTTTCAAGTGTCCAGATTTTTGCAGAATGTCCAGATTTTTTACTCATATTTTGGTCCATTTCTCATAAAATTGTAGTTATCTGGCAAATCACTGGCCAATCATTGAGGACTAAAGTTAGAAATTAGTAGCAGACATTTGATTTTTCAGACTTCACATCCTTTAGAAAATTCATGCTAATTCAAAACCTGTTATTCTATCAACTTTCTAAGTTTGTAAGAGCAGTATTTAAAAAGTCCCCCTATTTTTGGGCCTTTGTCCCCCATTATTTGTGGCTCTGTCCAGATTTTTCAAAGAGTTGAGCGGTATGGTACTGTGCAAGCTAAGGGTTTATCGGGGTGCATGTGGGATGTTATCTTGTGTGTTCCTGCTTTCACTGGATCTACTGTTGGAGAGTTCAGCGCAGTATAAGACTGACATCAGCAGGTTACTTGTGGTTGATAATAATAATAATATAATGGCAGTGTGTGCAACACTGCATGGGGACGAGGTCACCCACATAAACGATTACAGAGGTCCGAAGTCTGAAGTAGTGTCCAGAGTAGACGTGAAAGTGCTAACAACCCATGGAATAAAGTTTTTTTGCTGTTCAAGTATATATAAATTTCTTTATTGACTTTTTCTGGTTGATGGTTGGCTTCGATAGTTGTGGAGTACCTGCACCTTGATATTGACATTTTTTCATTTGGGGACACAGCAGGTACCTTACCCTGAGAGATCTCTGTTTATTTATACAGTGCAATCATATCTACAATATATATATATATATATATATATATATATATATATATATATATATATATATATATATATATATATATATATATATGGGTCTACCTGATAACACCGACGACATGCCAAAACACCGACAATGAAATAACCGACACGAAAAAAACAACAAAAAAAGAAAGTTCAAAAACATGAAACTTCACATGCCCGACAAACCAAAATCCCGACAAGCAACAAAACACCTTTCCTGAAAAACATACACATAACACAAGCACACCAAAAACCTTACAAACCTACACTAAACCTTACATACACAACTATCTATGCACTAACCTTAACCCAAACCCTAACCCTAAGGTCCATAACTACCGCACACTTACCATACCTGCACCCTAACCCTAACTCACTTAATCTGCCCCTAACCCTTAAATCTGTCACTATCGCACACTTACCTGACCCGCACCCTACCCTAATGTCCATCAGTATCACACACTTACCTTACCCACACCCTGATCCTAACGTCCTCCCTATCGCACACTTACCTTAACTTGTCGGTGTTCTCAGCGTCAGGATTCTCAACTGTCGGTCTTCTCCATTGTCGGTGTTCTCGTCATCGGCATTGTGCACTTTCGGCATTTTCAGGTAGACCCATATATATATATATATATATATATATATATATATATATATATATATATATAAAAACTCTTATACACATGGGAAATATTTGCAAATAAGGTGCCACATTAAGAAACTGATAAAACCTTATTAAATGTATTTTTGTATTCATGATATGGGATGGTAAGTTACCTAGCCATTGTAATGGCAGCAGTTGCAGGTAGATTCAGTAAGGAGATATACTTTAAGTGCATCTTTGAAGCCAGATGTGGGAAGGATGGATATTCCAAATCAGACTACACCGATTGTTGCTGCGGCAGCATCATTCTCACCTATGGACATATTGCCCACTATGCCCAGTAGTGGCCATCATCCAGTCGTGGCTATTGGCACTTCTGTGGTTCAACATCTCATATGGCTCATCACACTTCATGCATATGTTCATGAAGTTATACCTTTTTCCTATCATTGTAGACTCAAAGCCCGCTATCTCCAGTCATGGTTAATGACCACCACTTATCTGGATCAGTAAGCCCTGTCACAGTGAATGCTCATGTAGTTCTATCCCTTCCCTGCTTTAGTGCTTATCAAACCCCAACACTGCAAATCAACACAGTGGACAAAGCTAGCAGTCACATTGTAGCAGCTTGATCACACAGCTGGAGGATGTGATCCCTGACTCTCCACAACATCCCAGAGTATGTGTTCATTGTGTTCACCTCCCAAGATTCTTTCCCTTTTCATACTGTTGCAGTCACCTGTTATTGTATGCCACCACCTTTGCAAGTGATGATGCTTGTGGCTTACCCATCCCTAATGCAAGAGTTTGGTAATGTCTGATGTATATACATGGCTAGTCCATGTACTGACCTGCATAACCTGGGTGTGGTAATGCATGCATCATTTTGTTCTGTGCTGTCTGTGTCATGGCCCATAGTTGTGGACCAGGCACTGCCTTTTTGCCACTGCCGAAATGTGTTGCATCCATCTTTACCTCAGCTGTTTTGCTGTTGCTGCAATATTCCTCACCTGACTTTCTGCCGTGACCATACATTGTTGGAATTCTGCCAGGATACACACCTGATAGCGCAATTGTTCATGCAATGTCATGTAGTACAGCACTGCAAACACAACAAAAGTCTTGCTGCAGATTTATGGACTGTACTACAATGCCCCCCATGTATCAAGACAGTGGAATAATTCATTGAGTAGGCCAAATACTTGTTCTACTATATTATGCATTTCAGAGTGTGCTTTTTGGTGTAGGTTGAGCATGAGCCAGATGGTTGAATGATGGAAACTAGCTGAGTGGTACACAAACACATTATAAATAAGGCACTGTACATTGTAGACAATCTGGCAGCCATGGAAGTGGAAGCCCTTCCTTATGATGTACTGCAAACTGTCTGGACCAAGTGGGTACTTCATGGCAATATGAGTGTGATCTATGAATCCCAGGACCTCAGAGAAATGAGTAATGTCATAAAAATGCCCTCATGGTGTTGTTTCTCTCATCTGCAGTCCTGAGAAGACAGATATACACCTTTGTTTATTGTGACATAATGTCAAGGAACTGAATTGTATTTGTGAAGCTGATGCATGAGATATTCCTTCTCTCTCCACAGTAGGTGGCTTAAAGGTTCCTAATGCTAAGATGGTTAAAGCTACACGTAACTTAGTGTGTACAAGAATGGGCATATCATGCATCTGCCTCAGTTCTAACTGTGGAAAACACAATTTGACAAGGTCCATTGCAGTTTCCCTGTCCACGAGAAAGCAGTCTGCAATCTGTTGGTCATTCAGCTGTTGGTATGTCAGGTGCTCTTTGCACCTACTTCTTTGGTACTGAAGCCCATAACATTCAGCATTATAAGTACTGGCCCGATGGGTGCTGCTGAGCTGTATAATCTACACATTGCTACCCTCACATCCACCATAATTCCTGATGTAAAAAAAGTTATACACAGTGGTAGAGAGCATCCATATTATATGTTTCTGAATATGCCCATCATCTTGGGTTACATCATCTTTGGTCTCATCATTTGAATATTCCATTTGCCTAATTTGCATGGAGTTCCTTCTTTCCATGTCATTATATGTGCTGCATGATGTACTATTTTCCCTTTGTGCGTATGCTGTCTGTGTCTTTTAATCACATACAACCTTTGTATAGCCACTATTCATGCTAATTTGGGCAATGCAATACCTTATGCATCTATGGCTGTGTTAGTATGAAGAAGTTAATGGTTTATACAGTAGTTTGTTGTTTAGTGTTTATTATGATGATGACTTATACCGGTCAATGTTAATGTCTTCTAGTATTATTACATTTTGTTTTATATTTTTAGTTACTCAGGACAGGATATGTCTAAAGTGCTGGCATTGTTTATTAAAAATGCTTTGGTTGTGTAGGTGGCTGCTGTGTCTACTGCTTTTTAGTGTTTAATTTGATAGCAACCAGGAATGTTTTGGATCTGCAAATTTTGGAACTGGCTTTTGGTATCTTTCATTAGGAGGTTGTTTGAGTACAGCAGTAATTGTACAAGGCTCTGTATGATAGTCTGTCTGTTCTGATCATGTTGTGTCCTGGCAGGAAGATTTCCTCATTTTTTTATTTGGGTTTAAGCTAAGTTTCTGTAAAGATTAGTATGTCAAGTTTGTATTGTTCTATCCACTTCTGTTGTTCAGCTACCTTATTGCAGACACTCTTGGCACTGAATGGATGGTTTTGATTTGATGACGTGGTTATGGAACTCAGGATTTTGAGTTGCAGATAGTTTGGTACTATGTTAGTAGTAGATTATGGTTAATGTTGATGCAAAGCATATTTATGAATGCTGATGTATATGTACATATTTTTTAATACATTTCATCTCAGTTTAGCTAGTTATTGTACTTCTCTTCTCTGGAAGGTTATAGATAGAGGTAAGTGATTCATTTCTAAAATATCATTTTACTGTGGTAAAATGGTTGTGTGTACATTACAGGAGGTGTTCATAAGCACTGTTTTGTTTTTGATTCTATGAGTTGTTTTAGTTTGATATATTTTATCATTGTGTGGTAAGTTCTGCTAAGGGCTCCCTACTGAAATGTCAGCACTCAAAATGCTGAGTGTTTAACAGCCTCCCTAAAAAAGATTGAAAACACAGGCGAAGAGAGAATCTATTTCTGATATCTTGTATTATTTATTTTATGTAAGTTGTGTGTTTGAATGCCTTGTGTGTATACATTGTGACACCATGGGCATTTTATGTTTGAATACTTTGAGTGCACCCATATGCAATGTGTGTTTCAATGCCTTGTGTGCATATATTTTGGCACCATCTATATTATGTGTTTGAATGCCTTAGGTACATGCATTTTGTCACTATGTGCACTGTGTGCATATGTGTGTGGGTGCGTGTGTGCGTGTGTGTGTGTGTGTGTGTGTGTGTGTGTGTGTGTGTGTGTGTGTGTGTGTGTGTGTGTGTGTGTCTCAGTACATGCCACTGTGGCTGTCATTGTTGCTGTGCAGATAAGTGCTACACTATGTGCCTTGCATGATATGCTGCCATACTATCACACTGGTATTAATGCCTCGGCTGCAAGCACTTGAACCCTGCATATCTTGTGTATGTCACTGTAGGTATACAGGTAGCTGTCACAATTCCTCAATGGGGGCATGTCTTCTACAATGTAATACCAGGCTGATAAGTGAGATGATAGATTCTTAATGTAATGATACATATCCTGATGTTTTGGCAGTTGTAGGCATTCTGTATTCTGAGCTAAGTACTACAGACATTAGGGGTGCTGCTGTACAGATACCTCCTTTAAGGCATGCCATGCATGGTGCACTGCTGCATTTCTACTGGGTATTTGACTACCATGCATGTCCTGTGCCTCTTGTCACTTGACTCAGTTTGTGTATGACATGCATGTTAAGTCATAAGCCAGATAAATATATAACAGTTAAGTGTACTGTAGTCACACCAACTCAAGCTGCAAGTTCAATAAATTTGGTCACTACATTTGGGGCTTTAAAATTCCCTAAGGTGCATTCATCTTGGTGTTTATTATGACTTACTTGGATGAGGCTTGCCCTTATAAAAGCAATTATTTTGAAAAGTCATTGAAAACTGTCAGACCCTTTTTTGTTCTTTAGTGTAACTAGAAGTGCGTAATAGCCTATGTGCTCATATTACTCAGTCCTGGTTCACATTTGTTCTCAAACAGGTCGCTGAAATGAGAGTGAAACTATGTAGCAGCTCAGCGTGTGACGTTATGGAGTGCTCTAAAGTTATACTGCTGTAATTTGGAGCTGTGCCATTGAATGCTAGTTTTTATTCACTAATACAATTTGCAGAGGATTCATTCTGTTGAATGCTGTTTCTGAAATGTGTTACTACCAATGTAACTTTGTGTCTAAATATTAATAATACTACATATATATTGCTTATTCCCTAAATTTATTCAAAAGTGTTATATGTCTTATCTAGATAGCTAGTATTTCACTTGGCAAACTGCATCACCCAAATAAATTAAGAATTCTTGCCCTGTCAATGCATATAATTTCAGTGACACTGAATTTATATTTGTAACAAAGCTGCCTTAACACAAGGGTATATTAATGAAATCCATTTAAAAAGTATTAGGCCTAGACTGAATTTGTTGCTAGCTGCTAAAATAAAATTTCTTCTTAATTGTTAAAATGAAATGTCATTTCAGCATATGGAGCCCTTTTTCACACCATTAGTAAATTCATATTATATGATTTCTCCCTTCTACCTGATAAATCTGGGCATCTTGGGGCAATGCAGCAATTGCCTCATGTACACAGACAACCTCTCCTCCTACCACCCAACACTACAACCTGTGAGAGATGCACTTATATAGCCAAACTGGAAGCAAAGCTCTCTTCACCCAAGACTGGACTAGACAGTCAAGAGGAGAAGGTAAACACTTGCACCACACCACACTCATCACATAGTCCCTCAAAACCTACACCACCAAAACACACACATAGAAACACAAAACACACACCTACATTTGTGGAGGCTCTCAATAAAAACCTGCCCAAGCATCAGGGACCTCCAAAGCAGAAACGCAAGCAAACTCCACCCCCCAACACAACACAAATGACACATAGCCCACAAACTCAGTGTGCCACTCAACCACAGCCCATAAGGCATAACGTACCCAACACTCTAGTCACAGGTGACTCTATAGTCAGGCACACTGATGTTCCACTCACCAGGCTAAACAAGGAGAGAGTTACTGTCAGCTGCCTGTCAGGTGCCAGGATCCACCACATAATGCACGCACGCACACAGGACACTCCACAAGTGCAAATATGACACTGTCATTGTCCATGTTGGTGTGAATGACCTGAGACGTACCTCCCTGGACTACAGGAAAAGAGACATGGAGGAGCTCTCTGATCTTGTAGCCCAGGCATGTATCACCCTAGCCCTGAGTAGCATCCTGCCACCACCCAGAATGATACCACAGTACAAGGACAAAATGATTGACTTCAACAATTGGTTAAGCTTCTGGTGTCATTCTAAGGGGATCCAGTATTTGTCTGCCTGGGATGACATGATCAACAGACCACAATGCTTTGCCAGAGATGGCCTGCACCTGTCGCCCTTGGGATTCCGGATACTGGCTAAGGCTCTTGCTACCCCTAATGCAACTAACCTATCCTGAAAGAGTGCTCTTCAAACTATCTGGAGATATACAGAGCTGAGTATATTTTTCTGGCACTTCCGAGTTGTGTACTGGTAATTGTTGTTTGACTAATTTTATATCATTGCTGGCTGACTTCAGAATTGTGCACTGTTATTTTTGCTTCACTGTATAGTTTTTCAGATCCCTGCTGAAGGTTTTGGTTTTCCTATACCCACCCTCCCTATTCCTGTGTTGTTGTTTAAATTTGGAGGTTTTTGCAGTTGCCCGCCCCCACTGTAGATATGATCTGGGGACACTCCCCCCAGTCCCATCTCTTTACCTCATTCTACCTAATCGACTCCTTTTGCATTGTTTTTAGTCATTTTTAATTTAATTGCATTTTTTAAACTGTTTGGTCTAACATTGCTACATACTCAAGTGTGCTAGCTTGCATTGTATTTGAATTGTTTTGACTGCTGTTTTAGCTGCTTTTCTGTATACCTGTAACTAGTGTAGTCCAGATTCAGATTTGCTGTATCCAGGACTGTATGTAAGCTTCTGAGACCCCCAAGTTTTCTGTGTTGGAGGGAAGCCTTCTAGCTTATCAGTGAGAGTGGTAAGCACTAGGTAACCTATCTACCACATAAGGAGTGGTTCTGGCCCAGAAATTGTAGTTATTGGCCATTTGGGCAGTTTTTCCATCTCTCTCTCAACTTTCTGATTTAAAAGCCCACATTTGCACTTGTTTCCCCCCTTTCTTGTAACTAGTTTAGTCCAGATACAGATTCTTACTTTTAGCACTTGAATTTGCTTATTCGTGATCAGCACTTGTTCAGAACTTGTAAGCACTAAATAACCTATTAATTACTACAGCACTCAACCTTCCTCATTACCTAGAGGAAAACAGTTTTGGTACTTACTTTCCTCACTTGCTTAGAGAAAAACAGCTCTTGTACTCACTTTCCTCACTTATCTAGAGGAAAATAGTTTTTTTATTGAGGCATGTCCAAGGGTCAGCTCCCATTGTTCTCTCCTATCTATCTGATGAATCTGGGCATCTTGGGGCAATGTAGAAATTGCCTCATGTACACAGACAACCCTCTCCTCCTACCACCCAACACTACAGCCTGTGAGAGATGCACTTATCTAGCCAAACTGGAGGTAAAGCTCTATCCAATCAAGACTGAACTTGACAGTCAAGAGGAGAAGGTAAACACTTGCACCACACCACACTCATCACATAGTCTCACTAAATCTACACCACCAAAATCCACACATAGAAATACAAAAACATTCACGGAGGCTCTCAATAATAATCTGCTCAAACAACAGAGACCTCCAAAGCAGAAATGCAAGCAACCTCCACCCTCCAACACAACCCAAATGACACATAGCCCACAGACTCAGTGTGCCACTCAACCACAGCCAATAAGGCAAAACAACATACCCAACACACTAGTTATAGGCGACTCTATAGTCAGGCACACTGATGTCCCACTCACCAGGCTAAACAAGGAGAAGGTTACTGTAAGCTGCCTGTCGGGTGCCAGGATCCGCCACATAACCCACGCACTCAGGTCACTCCACAACAAGTACAAATATGACTTTGTCATTGTCCATATTGGTGTGAACGATCTGAGACATACCTCCCTGGACTACATGAAAAGAGATGTGGAAGAGCTCTCCGATCTTGTAACCCAGGCAGGTATGACCCAAGCCCTGAGTAGCATTCTGCCATCACCCAGAATGATGCCGCAGTACAAGGACAAAATGATTGACTTCAACAATTGGCTAAGCTTCTGGTGCCATTCTAAAGGGATCCAGTATCTGCCTGGGATGACATGGTCGACAGACCACGATGCTTTGCCAGAGATGGCCTGCACCTGTCACCCCTGGGTTTCTGGATACTGGCTAAGGTTCTTTCTGCCCCTATAGTGCCTTTTTTAGGCAAGGTTCAAATTACTAATTCACCACTGTAACAGGAACAGGCAAGCAAAAACTGAGGGTGATGCTACTCAATGCCAGAAGTCTAAATCTCAAAATGCACTCACTCGAGGCACTCCTTAAAATGGAGAACATCGATATCTGTGCAGTGACACGACCTGGTTCAAGGCTCCAGAGAGCACCCCTGCACTACCAGGCTATAACTCATACCACACTTTTCGGTCATGTAACCTGGACTGGAACACCAAAGGCGGAGGTGTATCCATATTCATTAAGGATATCCACACCTCCAGGCTAGTTGCTCAGCATAATGCAGCCGAGGTTATCCAAGTGCAACTAACTCTGGGCAAAACTGCAATCCAAATTGTAGCTTGCTATAGATCACCCACCATGCCCCAGGATTCCCACTCCTCTTATCTTGATGTACTGGAAAATATTAGGGTTCAACCAAACACCCTAATAATGGGCGATTTCAACTACCCCACCATTAACTGGGAAAACTACTCATGTACCAACTCCTTCGCTCAACGCTTTCTGGAATTCATAAACTCCAATGCCCTGGATCAACTTATCCACACCCCCACCAGGGGCAACAATATCCTAGATCTAGTCATTACCAATATGAGTGACCGGTGTTCCACACCTGAAGTCAATGCCTCATTGGTCCGATCCGACCATAAGCTAATTACCCTAGATATCCACATCCTGCCTCCACCCCCCATTAAGGAAACCATAATAAAAAATTTCTCCAAAGCCAACTTCATGCTTCTTAAGACAGAAGTGGTGAACTTCATGACACCCATGCAGATGGACAATACAGTTACGACTACTGAATCTTACACAATTGCACTTTATAAGCACTTACATGAGTGCATGGATCATGCTATCCCAAACAGAACCAAGATGCTATCCTCCAAAAAAAGGAAGCCAATCTGGTGGTCCCCTGCCATAAACAAACTATACAACAGAAGGAAGAAACTCTTGCAAAAGAGAGTAAAATCCCATGAGTGGAGGAGCTCCCTGGTCAGCCTCAGTAAGAAGCTGCAATCCCTGATAAAATCCTTCAAAGCTAGTTACGAAAACAAAATCGCCACTGATTCCAAAGACAACCACAAAGCATTCTATAACTATGTCAAGAATCTGAATGGCAACACTCAGATCTGCTCTGAGTTACAGCACAATGGCACTAAATATACAGACCCAACTGATATTGCCAACATCCTGGCAGATAGGTTCAGTGCTAACTTTACCCCCCCTCTCACCCCTTACAGGTCCCATCTCTATACCAGAAGAATGCAAAGTTCCTGTAATCACGGCTGCACAGGTAAAAAACACACTCTCCAAAGCCAAGAACACAGCATCCATGGGACCTGACAATATCCCAGGCTGTGTTCTACATGAACTACAGAATGAACTGGCACCCTACCTAAGTACCATGTTCAATCATAGCCTCACCTCAGGCTTTGTGCCCACTGAATGGCACACCGCGACAGTTATCCCACTCCACAAAGGGGAGCCACAACGGACCCCGGGAACTACCGCTCCCTTAGCCTGATGAGCCTGGTCTGCAAGGCCATGGAACGTATCATCATGGAACTCATAAATTACATTGCAGCCATGATTACATTGGTAATCTCCAAACTCTGGACCCTACCCAGTTTGGGTTTGTAAAAGGCAGATCATGTCTCCTAAACCTGAATGACTTCTTTGAAGCAGTCACCAAAGCCATAGATAAGGGTAAGGTTGTTCACACAGCTTATCTAGATCTTGCCAAGGCTTTCAACACCATCCCCCACTCTGGAATTATAGATAAGCTCACTAAACTAGGTATAAATCCCTATGTCACAAGATGGGTTGCCAACTGGCTCATGGACAGAGCCCACACTGTGAAAGTAGCAGACTCCAAATCCGACTTCAGACCAGTGACAAGTGGAGTACCACAGGGTTCAGTCCTGGGTCCTCTCCTATTTGGTATCTACTTCTCTGAAGTACAGGCTAGCACAGAAGGTCTTTGACTAACAAAGTTTGTAGATGACTACAAACTAGGAGCCATAATCGAAACTCCTAACAATGTGGACATACTACAAAAGGGCCTCACTGAGACAGATGCCTGGTGTCAAAGCCATGGCCTGAAGCTCAATGCCAAAAAGTGTATTGTCATCCCCTTTGGTAAAAACTCTGTACCCATGAACTACCACATAAGTGGTAGTCTACTTAAAGCTGAAAGTGTGATAAGAGACCTTGGGACACAGGTGGACAGTAGTCTCTCCTTTGATAATCACATTGCCACAGTGGTCAGGAAATCCTGATATGTGGCTTACCTCATCACAAAAGGTTTCTCATCCAGAAAAAAAGAGGTAATTGTTCCCCTCTACTCAACACTCATTAGACCTATTATAGAGAACAATGCCACTTTTGGTATGTACCTCACAAAACATCTACAACAACTGGAAAGGCCACAGAAATACCTCACAAAGAGGATTACTGGCCTCAAATAGATGCCCTACGCAGACCATCTCAAAAAACTCCAGCTTTACTCCGTCGCATATCGCCTACTCAGAGGCGATCTCTGCCTAACATATAAAGCTATGTCAAACCCAGAGCTGTTGGACATGCTCCACTTAAAGAAATCCTAATCCCTTCAAGCTACATGCTCTAGGGACCTAAATCTTGTCACCACAATAAACAGAGCATGCTGGAGGGATAGATTCCTGTCCCAGAGACTTCCCATACTCTGGAACAGACTACCTATCTATGTCAAACAGAGCTAATTAGCACTCTTCAAGAAAAATCTTGATGATTGGATGGGAAATAGGAAATTCACCCTAGGGATCACTTCTGTGGCTCTGCTCGACAGAGCACAGGAAAATAATTTTCTTGGGTGGCAAAAGCCAGGGTACCATTTTGGCTAGGTTTATATAGGCCCTAGGGTTAATAGTCTAGTACCTACCTACGAACCTATGAACCTATATAAGGACAGCCACGGTGGTGCAGCGGTTAGCATTGTCACCTCACAGCAAGAGGTTCTCCGGTTTGATCTTTGGCTGGGGTGTCTTTTGTGAGGAGTCTGCATGTCCTCCCTGCGGTCGTGTGGGTTTCCTCCAGGTGCTCCGGTTTCCTCCCATATCCCCAAATACATGCTGCAAGTGGATTGGACACACTAAAATTGGCCATAGGCATGAGTGCGTGTGTGTGTGTGCCATCCGTGGAAGGTTGGGTGCCGGGCTGGCAACTCGACACCATAAAACTCCACTGCCAATCATGAGTGGACAAGGTGATCTGCTGTGGTGACCCCTAACCGGGAAAAGCCGAAAGAGAGAGAGAGTAAATTCATATTATATCTATATTTATATCTATATCTATACATATATATATTATATATATATATATATATATATATATATATATATATATATATATGTGTGTGTGTGTGTGTGTGTGTGTGTGTGTGCGTGCATGTGTGTGTGTGTGTGTGAGTCAAAATATTAAAAAAAAACATATCCAATGGCAAGTGATTGTACACAACTGATCGATCACAAGCTCATTGAAAATTAGAAAGAAAAAAAGTAAAACTTGTTTTTACAGGGGGCAAGCCCCCTTCCACCAACCCTCTGCTAGTTATATATACCAACTGTGAGTTTACAGTATAGCGGGGAAAGGGCAAATTCCCCCAAATCCCACTGAACTGCAATTTCAAACAGAAAAAAAATGCCATTATGTGCAATAAGTTGATTTTCAATCATTTGTATGGACTTTTTTTTGTTCAGCAACATGAATTGTCAACTACTTGTCAGTAACCCATACATGCATAAATGCATATATTTATCTCTCTCTCTCTCTCTCTTACCATGAGTGTAGATTATTTCATTGAAAACAGAAAATATCAAAGATGAAGTGATGTTTTAGAAATGCTTGATCAACAACCAATCAAAAATTAAACAAACGTAAATTAAACATTTTCTTTTACATGGGGTCAAGCACCCTTGCACTTCCTATGTGGGGGCTGTGCCTCCCACAGCCCCTGGTAATTATATATACCAACTCAGAGATTGCACTATAGTGGAGACATGGACAAATTATCCAATCTCAGCTGTAGCACAATCCTGAACATGAAAAAAGCCTTCTTATGCAATGAGATGATTTTTTTCCCCTTTGAGAAAAAGAACATTTGATCAAATGAGTGTCAAAATAAAATTTACAGTGTCTAACAATCATGAATACTGAATTGCCCTACTCATGTAAATCCAGGAATGAGCGCTAACATGCATCCAGAAGGAAAGTGAACACAGGAGCGAGTTCTTATGTGGGTCCCACAGGGTTGTAGACCCAGGAAGAAGTGCTGACATGGGTCCTGTAGGACGCAAGTTCATGAGTCTGACAATCTGGTCTTCAGGTATATATGGTTGACTCTTGTTTGGCAGAACTAACTACACACACACACACACGCACACACACACATATATATATATATATATATATATATATATTTAATTGCACTTGTTTTTGCTGAATATGGCTTTGGTTTTGTTGGCACACTTTGGTCACCAAAACAGATGGTTGAGAGTGTACTAGCTCGAAAATACCTGGAGTTAGGGAATCTGCCCCTTTCCTGGGGATTATGAGATTTTATATATACATATATATATATATATATACACGTTTTATTAGCAGAGGGTGTGGGGATATGAGGGGGCTTGCCCCCTGAAAAAAACATTGTTTTAGAGTGTGCATGCTCTAGGGTTATGCTTGGAGCATGTGAGATGAGCTGTTGACATTGCAAATGCCGATTTTTACACAACAGCAGTAAAATGCCGACATACACAATGTTGACATTTTTGAATTTTGGTATATTTAAGTACACCTATTAATATCTGTAGACCAGAGGGAAAAGTGGTACTTGTTATCAACAAAGCTGCTGACTGAGAATCCTAAAAAATCAAGAGATAAGAACAATGCACTGTAGATAAGCGTCAGACTAATCATGCACTATAAATTCTTTATTGAAAAAAAATAGGTGATTTTGCCCTTAAAGCAGCTTCATCAGATCTAACTCCATCATGCATGACATGCACTATTTATCTACTTTAGCAGAGAGATCATTGTTACTTAACTCAAGCTGGGTTCATAATGTATGTCATAGGCTGTTCATCCAAGATACAATAGGATAAGTCTCATCTTTCATACCTGTTCTGCATATCTACTCCTGTTGGTAGCTACTAGGTTATAGCTTATGTGTTGTATTCCTATCCTATGTGGCTAGTGCCTAACTGATACAAGCACTTTATATAAATATTATCCCTGGCTATGTATAACTACTAGTACATGACTGTATCTATCTGTCATATGATAAGTAGATGCTATTTGCCATATATAGATGGGGCAACAAGTACTAAAAATATGTGACAACAGTCAAATTAAAATCCTTAAATATTATACTGTAGTAATTATAACAGCATCTAGTCAGGACAATCTGGCTGAACCTGTGACTGAGAGCATTTACCTTGTATCCTTAATGTCAGTGAACACCTTTCCATGACAGTATGAATTCAACTTTCTTGTGATATAAGAATTATAAGTTTGTTCAGAGAGATGAGAAGTGGCTCTGTATGTGCTAGTTGTAATATAAACTGCAGCACTCATTGACAGTGCACTAAACAGTGTTAAATCAGGAAAGAGATAACTGAATCCAATGTACTTTTTTCCCCTCTAAATGCTGTTAAAACAGGTATATTATAAGAGGTTGCCAGTAACACTTGTCATAAATTCTAGTTGCCACAGTTGTAATCCCGATCAAACAGCAAAGTGTAGTTCCCACCATGGGAATCATTCATCCTTCACTAAGTGTGTCTTGTACCAGTGCCTGTTGCAAGAAAATATTTGCATAAATGTATAGGAAAAGTGGAAAAAATATACAACTGTACGGACTATTTATTTCTGAATTTACTTGATCATTAATTATAAGCAAGATATTAATTCATTTATAATTGAAACAAGTAGAAAATATTTCATAGATTGTTACTATAGTACTATGAAACATTAGGTATAATATAAAGATAGGTCCACTGTCAATAGTTGTACATACTAACAGTGCAGATGTTAAAGGGTGTAAACTACCACAAGCTGGGCCTATTATTGGAGGGTAATGCCAAATGTGTGAATCTTTGTTGGAAAGAGACTTAAAATGCGTGAAGCTAGGGCTAAATAAAAGGAAGTGGTGAATCTTATCAGGGCAGGAAGGCAGAATTAACTCATATTATCTCACAGTTTATGTAATAAACCTCCCTTAGTTCAGTATACATGCTCTGAGGTAATGGTGCCTTCCTGCCAAGATTGTTAAATAAATGGATCTGTATGTTATTGTTGGCAGGCAGTGGGGAAGTTGGGATCAAGAAGGAAAAAAGAAGTTGCAAGATAAAAGGATACTTAGTGGTGTCGGAGTCTGAAAGCTTATAGAGGGTAGGTAGGAAAGAAATATTTTCTATGAAGGAAGAGATCCTCACATTGAATTCTAAAAGAGAATAATCAGTTTACAGCCAATGCAAAGCAAGAGAGAGGTACAAAGTAGTCAAGGTTTTCTTTCATTTCCTGAATGCAGAAACCTGTCGGCCAGAAAGACTAACTGGAATATACACTGTAATCTATTGGTCAAGAGAAAGACAGTGGCCAACTTAGAAAGTGGTCCTTAGAGTGCAAGGACTGCTGTTTTGGAGGGGGGATGTTAAAGCCAATTTCCAACACAGATACAGTTTTTGACTAGTTGAAGTTAACACACAGCAAGATACTTCAAGTTAAATTTGC